>NC_071506.1:211188021-211491051 GCF_027887155.1 Malaclemys terrapin pileata | reverse complement strand
TAAATTGTACAGGTTAATCAGCCATTAATATATTAAATGCATTCAGGTAAATGAGGGTGTGATGATCTCTGGATTTTCCACCAACAACAGAGATTAAATTAGTCCTTTCATGTCCTTTATTTTACTTAAAATTTCAGATCCCCCTAGATCATTTTAATAGTCTTATGAGAGGGAGATCATTAAGATTAATAAGCCAACTACCCAACTGGATGGCAAATAAAAACTGTATATTGCTATGCTGTTTATTATCAATAGAATTAAATGCTTTGAAGTCACCTTTAAAGGAGCCACATCAGATTTGCATACTAAATTAAAAAAAATATTTGCACAAAAGGAATTTTATTTAATATTATTTAAAGATATTTGTGCTTAGGCAAGGCTTTCCCCCTCTCACAACCATCTTCTCCCTTTACTCTCTTCTTCACAAAAGCTAGAATGCTGAATTTGTGACATGACATTTCCATGGCAATACACTGATGTAATAAAACACAGGATTAATTCACTGAAGGATCATTCATATAAATAAGCTGGGTTGTGAAAGTCTATTCAAACCCAAATATCTGAAATAATAAGTAGAGAAATATAGGTGAGGAAAGGCCAAGAAAATTGCTTTTTTTTATTATAAATGTTCTTTTTGTTCAAGTTTAATACATCGGAAGTCACTTTTAAAATTATTCCTAAAAGTCTTGCTTGTATGAAAGCACAGAAAGAAAATAAGTGTGATCGAGTAGTCAAAAAAGACGACTGAAAGTTAAGAAGATTTAGAGTCTTGGATCAGCTCTGCAAGTCTCTTTACGTGACTGTGGGAAAATAACCTCTCAACGCCATCAGATTCATGGATGTAAGGAGTTATAAGTGCAAATAAAGAGAGCGGCAGAAAGGTTTCAGAGACCAAATAATCCAAAGGAAAAACCCTAAAAGTCTAGTTTATAAAATTACAATTAATTTTTGTTTAATAAACAGTAAGAACTGAATTTCTACTTATATAAGTTTTTTAATATTCTCCTCACATGTGAGAGTGTGTATATACATGCATGCATACACAAATATATCAAAAAATCATTTAAAACATTTAAGGTTGCAGAGGGCAAATACCCAACTCTGGAAACAACACAAGAAACACAAAGTATATACACATAATTTTCTCACCTCCTCCACATACCTACTCAGAGAGACACAACATCCCTATATCACCTGTATAATAAACCAGTCACAACTGTCAGCCAATTTGCCAGTTTCTGCTCTCAAAACTGCAGTTGACTAGTATCCAAAGGAGAGTGGAAATTTTATAACTGTGTCATGTCTGTGAAAGGAAGAAAGTGGTGATCAATAACTTGTGTATCTGAGACATTGCTTGAAGAAGAATAATCTATAAGGGAAGAAAGGTGGAATTGTGAAAAGGTTTTGATTTACCATAGGAAGACTGATATTAGTCCTTTTTTGTTTTTGTTCCTTAAAATGAATAGCAAGTAACCTTTTTGAAACTGTGTGTTATTCCCAGCTAAGAGGAGAGTTTATAGTGATTGACTGATATTTATTGTAGAGGTTAGGACAAATAGAAAAAGTATTTACTCATTAGAAGAACATGATGGTGCACTGAGCTCATCCTGTCTCATAGGATTTCTATCACACTCAGATAAAGCTGTGGTTTGATTCGCATGCAGTCACAGTAAACAGCATTATAGCTCCAGATCTTATCACCTGAGGAAAGTATGCATGCTCTTCTGAGAGGTAACTGTATGTGTATATAGAATAGGAAGGGAGGGTGCAGCCATAGTAAGTAGCAGGATTTAAAAGTGATTTTGTACTTTTTAAGGGTCAACGTCTACTCTCAAATATATGCTTGACACTCTCGAAGTTTCCAACATAGCTGGCTCTATTTCTTCCTCTTCCTGGTTTGCCTGTGATCTTGCCTGATAGTACAAGAACTGGAATCAAATCACTCTGCAATCGGTGATCAACCTGTCCTCAAAAAAATGTTCTCTAAGATAGGTTTTCAACTAATTGTGTTCTTTTTAAATACATCTTTCTTGTCACCTCATCATTCAAAGTATTAGTTTTCCAACTAATTTTTAACACTCTTCTATAACATTAAAACTCAAATACTCCGAGTCATCTTTGTGTCCTTTTAAAGTTTCCAACTCTCACATCTGTATGTACAGGAGGGTTCACCATATGCAGCACTCCAGTAATCTAGTGCAGATGTGTAGTTTTAACTTTTGACAATACAGAAGTCTTTGGAAGTTTTTGAATGCATTTTTTGCAGGCTGTATCCTTCTCTTGATTTCTTCATCTCATCTTATGTCTGATGTTATTAGACTCCCTAAACAGGAGAAACTATTCACTTTTTTCATCACTTGATCATCAAGATATGGGTGTGGCCAATGTTGTGCATTACTGTGTTTGTTTATTGTCATAAACTAACTAAAATAAAATCTTCAGTACAAAAATCCATCCTTAATAGGAAATTATGTAGTGTAGATAAATAAACAAAACACAAGCACTGATCAATGCTGAGAGCGACTAAACAGTCCCCTTATATGTTTCTTTTAATTTACCAACAACAATTTGCACAGTTTTGATTCTTATTCACAATATTTTATTTATCTACTGCAATGTGCTGCATTATGCTACTTGAGAAGTGTTTCAAATATTTCCAATGCTAATAATATGATATAGTAACTGCTTTTACTTCAAATGTTGTTGAAGTTGTCAGGATTTAAGTACAGTACTGCTTATTTATTACCTCTTCAAACAGGCATTTTCCATTTGTTGAGCTTCTAAGATAATGTTGAGAGAGAGAGCGCACACGCATGTATGTAAATGTAACCGTCAGGTAAATAAAAAAAAAAGAATCAACAGGAGGAAATATATACTAATGACATTTTAGGCATCTTTGTTTATCAGGGTTAACAAGAAAGAAATCTCCAGTGGCACTTAGCATGTACTTTCTAGATACAGCAGGATGTTTCTACCAAATCTTACACCAGCTTGCCCTTTAGAGTCATTAGATTTTTCAAAATCATACATGCATGCCATATAAAAGTCTACTGCACTTGCCTTGTACCACTAGTTAAAGAGAATGTAAGCCTTCAGTTCATCGTATTCTACAGGCTTTAAATTGATCATTTAAAAAGGCTGTAAACTTAAGTATTTAGACTCAATAAGGGGTATATTATAATTGATAGCCCAAAGGTTTTGCTACAATTTCTATTCTGAGGCTAAAACTGTACTTTTCATAACAAGGAAGGCATATGAAAAAAAAATGGAGCAACTGCTAGGTTCCTAGAAACTGCTACAAAGAAATTAGCTCAACCTGCATATAGTATAGTGTAGTTAATTTACAAACACACACATACATACATCCAAAATCTAAATATTTTATTTTCCCTCACCTGAATAAGAAGAATAAAAATAAGTCATTAGACCACACAGTATAATTGCAGGATGAATAATTTTGCCAACTTCTGAAATGAATACTGAACCGCTCATGCAATTTTAGACAATTCAGTCAATTATTTTTGTCTTTCTAGATCAAAACAAATCCTAGCAATCTGTGAAGAATTCAGTAAAGTTTCCCCCACTTCCTTTTCCAGGAGAATTGAGAATAGAAGGATTTTCTCACAATACAGTCCATTCCTATAAAGATTTTTACTCTCTTTCCGATGAGCCATGAAGAGCTATACAAAACACTGTAAAATTTAATATAATACAAGTTAGAACTATACACATATGGCTAGCAAGCAGTTCTGTCACTCTGGCTTTGAAAAAAGGTGTGTTCTTCTTTGAGTGCTTGCTCATGTCGATTTCGTTCTAGGTGTGTGTGCAGTGCATGTGCACAGTCGTCGGAGATTTTTGCCTTAGAGGTATCTGTAGGGTTAGCTGTGCCGCCCCCCTGAGTGCCGTGCTCATGTGCTGGTATATTAGGCACTGCTGACCCTACGCCCTATCAGTTCCTTCTTACCACCCATGAAGGTTGGTCGAAGCATCACAAGAGCATTAGCAGTTCTTAAAATCCATTGTTCTGTCTTCTTTGTATTTAGTTGATAGGTACTTAATTAGACCATTAAGTTAAGTGTTAGAGTAGTAGTTTAGGAGTTAGAGTCCCCGCTGGGAGTTCGCCTCCGAGCAGGCCATGCCCCATTCACCATGCTCATCGTGCAGCAGGCCAATGCCCATTATTGACAGCTGTTTGAAGTGTTTGGGGGAGTTCCACAGAAAGGACAAGTGCAGGATCTGCAAAAATTTTCACCCTCAAACTCAAGACGAGCGGTATATCTGCTTGAGGGCCCTCCGCATGGAGGCTGCACTTTGTCCTGCCTCGGAAGTCTCTCAATCGGACTCCACGCCTGTCACCTCTGCATCGGTGTGCAGTGCACTGACAGCATGGAATCTGCATGGCACAGTTCCCCCTCGCCGGTGCCTAAGGAGCAGCAGAAGTTGAAGAGCCCACTGGCACCGCAGGAAAAGGGGGCTTCAGGCAGAGGACCTGTGTTAGACCTGTGTGCCCACTCTGGAGCAACCCGGGAGCAGTGCTACGGTCGGAACCCATAACCCAGCCAGGGATCCACCTCTGACTCCCGGGAGCAGAGGGGATCCCAGCCCCTCGTAGGGCCATCTATGCCCGAAGTGGGCCCGGTGGCCAAAGAGCAAATGGGCTTGCCAGTACTTCAGACACCAAGCCAGGCGATGGTCCTGACTAAGGCCCCCGACATCTAAGGGCAAGCAGTTTATGGGACCACCCTCTAAAGCAGCGGAGTGTCCCTGGTACCTGGACCGCAGGCGTCGATCCCCATCACCGTGGCTCGTTCCTTTATTAATTGAGTAAGGCTTCCACTTGTTTCTTGTTTGCCTTTCCCTTTAAGTAACTGCAGTTTACAAAGGAGAATTCACAATTTACTCATTTTCAGACTCTGGTCAGTAAAACTGTCTGACTTTTTCAAAATGTCACCAATGACAGTTGTAAAAAGCCTTCACATCAGAAATGGAGTGAATGGAAGAATAGTGGATGGCTTAGATCTTGTAAAAGAATCTTGTAAAATGTTCCTCTTTTGGCACATACTGACTAATCCTATTTATTATGTGTGTGAGATTAGATCAATGTAACATGGAAAGATTCACCTGACAACTTTAAAAAAAAAAACATATCAAGGGGCTCCGCTGAAGGAGAAATATCTTTATGGGATGGATTCACATTTAAACATATGATGTTAGGAGTTTTGTAACTGATTTTAAAATAACAAAATTGAAACAAAAACAGATCAATAGTAGAAGTGACTGTACAAAAATTTAAAGCAAAAAGCAATAAATACAAGGGTTTGCAATTTGTGATATTTCTTTGGTTTTCATCTGGAATTACTGCAGATTCTGAAAAGGCTTAAGGTGCTTTCAGTTTTTCCACTTCAAAATAGGAAACCAAGTGTGCATCCGGTATCATAGCTGATTCTGCAGTGTACTGTGTTGTTATGCTAGGGACCCAATGGATACAGGGAGAAATTGCTCCTTTAGCCAGAACTGGATTGAGAACATCACAGATACGTAGGTGCTGAAAGTGCAGGTTTAGTTTGCTGTTTTTGCATCTTGTAGCAGCTTTTTGTAGAATTATGTTTTATAATCTAATATAATAAATTTATTTATTACAAATAAATTTATAATATAATAAAGAAGTATATTGCCTTCCCAGTAATTGAGATAATGTTATATCCACAATTGCTTTGAGACAGGGAGGATGATGGGATTACATTATACAGTGAGAACATATTCTTGAAATGAAATAGTAGATGAAAAACCTATAACCTGACTTCTACAACTCCACTACCTAATACAGTATTCCAAGTCATTGCTTCCAGCTTGAGAGAGTTAAGTTTCTATTATGCCAAAAGAGGATTAAGAATAGAAATGGATTTTAAGTTACTGTATACATAGCACAGCCATTTTGTCTAACCCAGATTAATCAATCCCGTAAAAGCAAGGTAATATCCTTCTGGATTTAAAGTAAAAATTAACTTTACACAGCGTTTTCCTTATAACATTTGTGTGTAATACTAAAGCAAGTTTTGCTTTTAAAAGCTGTCTGAGTGGGGGGAAAAAAGTCTGAGTGATCATTTTAGAAATATCTCTGTCTGTGTACCTTGGAAACATATTAGATAAGACCTAGGCAATAATGTTAAGTGGCAAAACCAACCTTTAAATTCACTATCTACCATGAGTTTTATATTTCCAATGACTTATGTACAAATGACCATATTTGAAGATCCACATTAAGCACAAATTAATCAGCAATATCAGTGGGAAACAATGTATAAAAGAATAGCACAAGCATGTGGGGACAAAATGAGAAAAGCTAATGCACGTGCATTATGACAAGGGCTCAGTGTCTGTCACGGAGGTCGTGGAAGTCATGGATTTTGTGACTTTCCACGACCAACGTGACTTCTGCAGTGGACAGTGTGGCTGACCCCAGGGCCACCCAAGCAGCTGGCTCCGGGGCAGGTTGCTCAGATGGCCCCAGGGACAGCCATGCCTGCTGCTGCTGGAGTGACTCTGCAGTCAGCTGCTCAGGCGGTCCTGCAGCCAGCCACACCGGCTGCTGCTGAAGCAGCCCTGTGGCCAGCCTCACCACCCCTTTCTCGGGTGGACCCAGGCAGCTGGGCTCAGGACTGCCGAGCAGCAGTTCCTAGGGTGGCCGAAGCAGCCGCTACTCAGTGGTCCCTGGGCTGCCCTCTTCCCCCCCCCCCCCCCCAGCAGCGGCTCCTCAGGGCACCCCATCAGCAGTGCTTCTCCTCAAGATTTAGTCAGGGGTATTTATAGTATGTATGGACAGGTCATGGGGCTGTGAATTTTTGTGTATTGCCCGTGACCTTTTGTGTATTGCCCGTGACCTGTCCATGACGTTTACTAAAAATATCCAAGACTAAATTGTAGCCTTAATTATGACTAGCAAGAGCCATAAAAGGCAATAATATATATAGATTAGAAGTAAGTGAAAGAAGAATGTAATTGTAGGTCCAATACTTAATGTGGAAGGAAAGCAAATAATATATGACCCAGAGAAGGTTGAAGCATTTAATGCCCTTTTTGTTTAATTCTTCACTAAAAAGATTAATTGTAGTAGTGCAAAAATAGTACCTGACTTCAAAAAGGGGAAAAAGGTGGTTCCAGAGAATTATAAAGCAGTCAGCCTAACTTCGTTACCCAGAAATAAACAATCATTTTGTTCCAGTCCCTTCTGGCTATACATTTTTGTGATTCTATAAGGTTCAATTTTCATGTCAAAGACTATTCAGTTCAGGATATTAAGTAGATAAAATGTTGGCTAAGAGATTATAGGAATTTCTCTTTTTTCAGTAACAGCTACAAAGGAATTTGTAAGAGAGGGAAAAGTATATATCATAGAGATTAACAATGTACAGAAAACTCCACTCATCATATGGCTCTCGCACTGTGCAATCTATTAATACGTCTTTAGTTAAGATTAATCTGCTTCCGTTTAGGAAGTCCATATTTGGATAGAAGATTTGAAAGACTATACTCAATAAATTTGACTTTTAGAAACATATTTTTTTCTAAGATAAGAACTGTTTGAATTGATCAGAAACTTAAAAAAACAAACAAACAAACACTATTTTTCTTCTTTGAGTATGTATGTGCCAGTGTAGATCCCACAGTAGGTGTGCATGTACCTTATTTACATGAAATTGGATTCTTTCGAATAGTAGTGTCTGGGGTTGTCTCTGTACCCCGTGGCTTCTTGAGCTCCCATGTGAGGGCATAAATGGTAGAGTGGCTATGACCTTTGTTCAGTCCCTTCTTACTCCCCATATCATGGGGGGAGGGATAGCTCAGTGGTTTGAGCATTGGCCTGCTAAACCTAGGCTTGTGAGTTCAATCCTTGCGGGGCAAAAATCTGTTTGGGTATTGGTCCTGCTTTGAGCAGGGAGTTGGACTAGATGACCTCCTGAGGTCCCTTCCAACCCTGATATTCTATGATTCTATGGAATCCAGTGAGTGTCCAAACCACTATGTCTACAGAACAACAAACTAATCCTTTTCTCAGTTAGTTGGTGAAGAAAATATATTTTCACCCTTCTCCCTTATTTTGGACATTCCAAGAAAAATTAGTTTCAAAAGATAAATATATAAAAGTACAAAGTAAAATGAGACCTCTTGTACATTCCCCTGTACAGAAGGTTGCGGCACTTTGTGTCAATGTGGTAGATTCCAAGTTGTCAGGGTTCAAATTCTGCCTGTCCTATGATGGTCAGATCCCCCACCACTGTTGCCTTTTCAGTCCAGAGGAGAGCCATATTTCAGACAAGGGCCTGGTGTGCTGGTCTTTTTTTCCTCCAAGACCTGCAAGTATAGGGACACTTGGCTCAAGTTACATCTTCTTGAGCAATCCTCTTGAGACTCATAGAGCCTCCCTTTGAACCCCTTTTAGAATATTCCATATCTCATGTCACTGTGAAGACAGTCTTTCTACTTTTGATCACTTTGACTAGGAGAGTGAGTGAACTCCAAACACTTATTACGCCGCGTATCAAAGGGGTAAGGTGATGCTGAGTTCACCCTAAGTTCATCCCCAAGTTGATTCAGAATTCCATCTGAATCAGTCAATTAACCTACATGTTTTCTTCTCAAAACCACATTCCTCATTGGGAGAGAAGTTGCATACTACAGGATGTTTCCAGAGCTTTACTACATTGACAGGACCAAACCATTTAAGCTGTCTTCCTGTTTGTTTCTGGCTATAACTGGCCATTTCAAAGGCCAGACTGTCACATCATAAAGAATGATGATGTACTCCATGTATCTTGTTGTGTTATAGGTTGGCTGGTGTACCATTTCCACTGGACCTCAAGTCTTAGACCTGGTGTACACTAGAAAATTAGGTCTGCATAACTACTTGGCTCATGGGTGTGAAAAATCCACACCCCTGAGTGGTGTAGTTAAGCCAACATAACTCCCTGTTTAGACAGCTTCCTAGATTGATGGAAGTAGAATTATTCCATTGATCTAGCTACCGACTCTCGGGGAGGTGGATTACCTATGCCAATGGGAGAATCTCGCCCATCGACATAGGTAGTGTCTACGCTGAAGCACTAGAACTGTACAGCTGTGGTGTTTTAAGTGTAGCCAAGTCCATACTCTATCAGAGTTTCAGGGACATCCTGCTTCAAAAACAGGAAAATATCTGAGATCTGCAAGGCAGTGATGTGGACTAGCCCACTGACTTTTGTCAAGCATTTTATACCTCGGATGTAGCTGCCAGAACAGATGTCAAGTTCAGGAAAGCAGAACTGCAATCAGTGTTCAGCTAACGCAGTTGATATTCCTCATCCCATCATTCAGAAGAAGTACTGCTTTTCAGTCATCTGCATTGGATCCATGCTGACACATATATCGAAGAAAGAGTGGTTACTTCCCTACAGTAACATGGTTCTTTAAGATGTTGTCAGTGATTTGGGGGGTTTTCTTTGTGTGTGTGTGTGTGTGTGTGGGTTTTTTTACAAAAGCCACCAAAACTGCACTAGAAGACAACTTTTGTTTACTACTTGTATCAGTTTCAAACTACTGACATAGCGGTAAAGAGCTTTATAACCCATTTGCTGATCCCCCGAGTCACCCAGTCAGATTACATTTCTGAATCTGGACAAACTGAATTCCTTATAGTAGATAACTACAATGAAGTATACTGTAGTTTACCTCTATCTTTTATATATTTTTTCTTATTGCAAGGCGTGTGGTTTGAGGGAGAAGGAAGTGTAAATGTTATAGAGTAATAGGCTACAATAAACATTTTTTTCTGATGTGGCGCATTAGGGCATTTCAAAAATAAACAATACCTGTCAGGATAGGATCCAATATGTAATGTTAGCAATCAGCTAAGAGGCACTTTGTGAGCCATGGTATTAATCACAATGTCAATTTCAATTGCATGGGCATCTTTCTGTCCACTTTTCACTTAGAATTTATTTCTGAGCATGATCAAAGCTTTATTCTTCTTTAGATTCAGCATTAGCTAATTTGGCTTTTGGCAACCCATATCCTGGTTCCTATTAAAAACCATCTATAAATTGAGATGAGGATTGTGCCAAAACATTTCAGGATTATAGAATGGCAATATACTGTTGGGTGCATTATCAAACTGTGTTATAGACTGCTGTGCTGCAAGATTTACTATTAACAAATACTGAGAAGCTTCAAGGATGAAAAATATACACCTACTGTGCTTTGTTCTTGTGTGTTTTAAATTGACCGTACTCTGAATCAAAGTGAAGAAAATAATATGGTATTAAAGTATTGCTTGTGTGTATTTCATATATTTTAGAGTGTTTAAGAGAACAGTTATTTAGCAAATGTATTATAGTATGGCATATTTTTGGCAATATAATGAATATGTTGAATTGCAAAATAATATTTTTTGATTTTGAGTGTATATACCTATGAGTAACTTCATTGCCGGTTTGCAATTAATTATAAACCTGCATACCAGAGATTGATATTAGGGTCCTTCTCTTTATAATTCTTGCTTCTGCAGGTGTTTCCAGAACCTTGTTGAATGTCAGGTTTCTGTTGATAGATCTAAAGAGGGGAATCTGAGTGGGTGAAGAGATTGAGAGCAAGTACTTTCTTTGTGTAATAAATTGCTATTTATAATCATGGAATTCACCTTCTTGTTAACTGCCATTTTTTATTTTGTTTCTTTGTTTCTATCCAAAGTGAATCAAAGTTTGCTGTCCTAGCTTTGGATGTTCCTGGTAACTGGACGTATAATATAAAAACATTCTGAGTCAGGGAATTTAGTGTCACAACTATGACTTGGCTTCTTTAAGCATATGTATAAAGTTTTGTATTGTTGTACCATATATGATGTTAACTTTCAGGCCTTAACAGTTACCCAATTACTATTGCTGTGGAAAACACAACTTTCTGAATGTTTTGACTTCTGTGTGTGTAAAATTAAATCATGGTGTTTCACAAAGGTAGTCTGTGGCATTTGATTTTTTAAACTGAAAGCACAAAGATGTCAAAAATTGGGTTGTGTTCCCTACAATGTTCAAAGTTTGAATTGATCATGTTATTGTTAAATAGCGTATTAAAATGAACGTTGTAAGGAGGGATTAAGGAAAGGAATGATTGAGCGGCAGGATGTCCAGCAAGTCCAGGGCAGTTAAGAATAACATAATTTCAAGAAAATAACACTGTTCCTATGTGTGGATCTTGAGCATTGCAGGCTGATACAGTATTAAAAAGTAGCAAAATACATTCATTGCAGTATGTGATTTTTCTAATACTTATAATTTCATTATTATTAAAACTTTTACAAATATGTCAGTTACTAATGATTTTAAAAGCCACTTCTCAGTTATCAGAACATGAAAAAAGGGATGGGGAAAAATACCTGGGCTGGAATCAAAACAAACAAACAAACAAGCTGCCAGCCTTCCAAGCCCATCCCCTCCTCTACCACCAACCTGTTTTGTTTTGTTGCATATTGAGATATCTCAAAAATGCACCAAAGCAATTCCACCAGAATCTTGAAAAGATGTATCTTGATGCAGAAAATAAGCATGAAAAACTCCAGTGCAAAGGGGAAGTAATTGTTCTGCTTTGTTTGGCACTGGTGGAGCAAATTGGCTTCAGCTGGAGAATTGTCCTGTTTTGGGCACCACACTTTCAGAATAGTGTGGACAAATTGGCGAGAGTCTATGGGAGAGCAACAAAAATGATAAAAGGTTTAGAAAACACGACCTATGAGGAATGGTTAAAAATAAGGCATGTTAATCTTGAGAAAAGAAGACTGAGGGGGGGATAACAGGCTTCAAGTATGTTAATGGCTGTTATAAAGAGGATGGTGATCTATTGTTCGCCATGTCCCTCTGAAGGCAAGAAAAGAAATAATGGGCTTAATCTGCACAAAGGAAGATTTATGTTTCTAACTATAAAGATAGTTAAGTGCTGGAATAAGTTACCAAAAAAGGTTGTGGAATCCTTGTCATTAGAGGTTTTTAAAAACAGGTTCAATAAACATCAGTCACAATGGTCCAAGTATACTTGGTCCTGCCTCAGTGCAGGGGGATGGACTAGATGACCTCTTGCGGTCCCTTCCAGCTCTGCATGTCTGTGATTCTGTTTTTTAAAAAACAAATGTATAAATCCTGGAAAAGTAGTGTCTTACAGATTTTATGATGCATCAAAGGAAATCAGTGGCAAAATTCACATGGACTTCAATGGTGGAAGATCAGGCCAGATATGGGTAGTTTCTCAATGATAGCTCTAGGAGAAAATCATAGATCACCGATGCTCATATAAATATTTTCAAAATATAATAAATCCATATTCTTGCTCTAATTCATGGGTGATTGACTATAATGTACTATAATTTTGATTTAAACATTTGTCAATTGATTAATTATTTACAATACTTTGTATTTTTTAGAGTACGAGTTGTTTTTTGAAGATTCCATCCCAGTAACAGTATGCATGATGTAACATAAGAAAAATCAATAATCTTTTCACAACTGTATTGGTCAGATTATCCATGCTTCATGCATTTGGTGGAATGCATTTTCATTTAAATATAAATCACCAGATGGAGTCTGTTAAACCTTTATATGAACGAAATATTTCTGAACGATTTCTAAATTTAGGACTAAGTTGCAGAAAAAGTGTTATCTTGTTTTGTTTCCTTTCTAATAGTCACTTTTAGAAATTTTTGATAACAGGAAGTGAGTGAAGAAATACACTCCCGTGTACAGACAGAAGATCCTCTCATTTACAAGGCTGATGTTGAAGTGTTTGTTTTTCATTTAAAAAAATAACTTCTCTCTTTTTACAGTAACTTCCTGGAAATGTAAACCAGGAACGTAAACCAGTTCTCAAAACTATTTTTATTTCATCACTCATGCACACTGGTTTGTTACGATGCAGTTACTCAAGAGTGCTGGACTGGAATTGATTTAGTTGTACTAGTCATAGCTATTTAAAGTAAATGTAGTGCTTGTAAAAATTACCAGTTTGACAACCTTGGAGACTGAGTCCTGGTCTACGCTTCAAAATGCTTGCCACTCTAGTTATGTCTGTACCAGCAAATCCTCCTAATGTAGATCACAGCTTATATTGGCAAAAAAACAAAATGCTTTTGCTGGTATAGCTTATACATAAGAACATAGGACTGGAAGGGACCATTTGAGACATAGAAACCAGTCCATTGGCCATTCAGAAACCTATTAAGATCCATCTTTAAACAAGTTGTTTGCCCCCACTACTCCCACTGGAAGGTTATGACAGAACCTCACTCCTCTGATGGTTAGAAACCTTCTTCTAATTTCCAGCCTAATTTTATTCATGGACAGTTTATATCCATTTGTTCTTGTGCCAGCGTTGTCCTTCAGTTTAAATAGCTCTTCTCTTCCTTGATGTATTTAAATGTATACCAGATCCCCAAGCAAAATCAGCATTAGTGGAAAAAAGGACTTTTATGTCTGTTTACCTTCATCTATACAAGGGCTTTAGCTGGTGCAGAAGTGTAGTAAAAAAAAAATCGGACCCTAACTTTCATTACTATATTGTCAAAGATTCTAGTGTAGACCTGGCCTAACATCTCAAATATAATTCACTCTATCCTTTCAGTGAACTGGGTGATAGATTGTTTAAAACAAAATGACCATTGAAGCATTTGGTATTAGTCCAAAATATTTCTTTAAGATGAAGAATGTGGATGTGCAGAAAAATTACATTATTTTAGAACAGAGATTTGTGGGAATTATTTTGATATCCTGTTGCTATGTTAATGCCTTCTGCAAGCCTACTGGTGATAATTGAATCCTTGGCTCATTCTCCTTATATCTCTCAACCATATCTTATGCATGTGTTGGAATATTGCACAAGAGATTCGGCAATGAAAATATACATTCTATGATTTCTACATCTATTTAACCATGTTTGAGAAATAGAAATGGTTGCTAAGTAGGAAGCTCTATCTGCTTCTGTAACACCAATATTCATTTCTTCACTGTGGAAGAGTAATTTTATTAGAGTTGGAAGGAAGGTCACCATGACCAAACATGTTTGCCTTTTGACAATGGCACAATTATCTCCAGATAATTATATATATATATATATGTGTAATTTAATCATCTGGAGCAATCAAAATGTTAATTGATTGATAGGTAGAGCGTTCCCATAGCTAGAATCAAACAGCAGATCTGGAAAAACATTTGTGGTGCTTACAAATCCCAGGACTCCTTAAAGATCCCACTGGAGAAGGTCAAGGAGTTGCATCACAAGTTGCTGGATATTTTACAATGTCATCTGTCAAATTGCCCTTCCCATCAATGAGGCTTTGTTAGATTTCACAAAGACAAATTGGCATAACCCAACGACAGTACCACCCACCTCTAAGAGGACTGATAAAATAAATATTATGTCTCATCAAAGGACTTTGAGTTTTTGTTTTCCAATCCTTCTCCCAGTTCCCTCATTGTCAAGGTAGTAATTGAGTGTGGAAAGCAGCACCACACTAAAACAATGCCATACAACAGGGAACAAAAATGTCTCAACATATTAAGTCGTAAATCCTACTTATCTACAACTCTGCAATTCAGGATGTCCAACTATCAGGTACTTGTGGCAAAGTGTAACTGTATCAGGCTCTCCAAGTTACTTCATTTATTGAGCACTTTCCACCAAAACAGAGGGAACAATTTCAGGCAGTCATAACTGAGGGCCAGCTTCTGGCCAGAACATCCCCCATAACCTCTCTGGACATTACTGACGCTGCTTCTCATTCCATCTCTACGGCAGTTGTCTTGCATAAGGCTTCTTGGCTTCAGCTTTTGTGGTTTTGAAGGGAGGTACAGAATACAGAAGAGGACCTTGCCTTTGACAATTCCAAGTTGTTCACCAAAAATATGGACAAGTCTCTACATACCTTAAAAGACTCTAGGAGCACTCTGCAGTCTCTGGGAATTTACACACCTGCAAATAAAAGGAGATATAGTAGGTCCCATACAGTTCAGAGATCTTGCCCTCTTCTATTTGCCAGATTTCAAAAACCCTCTGAACCCCAAGAAAGAGACAAATGTTCCAGAGGAAGAGAGTGACCATCACATCTGGATTGAACATACAACCTCATCATAATCTGAAAATTAATTTTGACAGTCTGGTTGAGGGTCCAAGTCATTCCCCATCTTTTGAGTTCTCAGCTGCAAAAATTCACGTGCCTTGGAGCAAACACTACAAACAAGTGGGTCTTGGGGATCTTAGCATCAGGATACTAGATCCATTTTACCTCCCCTCCCTCCATCCCAGCTCCTTCCCTGTCCCTCTCCAGGGATCCCTCTCACAAGCACCTACTAAAACAGGAAATCAACTCCCTTCTGACCACAGGAACTATTGAATCAGTACCTGCTCAACACTGAAGGAAGGAGTTCTATTCAAAGTACTTCCTGGCTCCTCAACAAATTTGTGAAGGTACAGAAATTCAAAATGGTAACATTTGCAGCAATAATCCCTTCATTGGACCAAGAGGATTGGTTCTCGGTACTCGACCGACAAGATACATATTTCCAAATAGTGATCCACCCTTTCCACTGGAAATTTTTGTTTTATGTTAGGAAAAGATAATTTTCTTTATCCAGCTGCCCCAAACTGTTATACTAGAATCATAGGACTGGAAGGAACCTCGAGAGGTCATCTAGTCCAGTCCCCTGCACTTATGGCAGGACTAAGTATTATCTAGACTTATTATCTAATAACAACAGGTCCCCATCTGCATGGGGATGAGGAGCTCACCTGAATACTCATACTGTTCAGGGCAGGTGGTCACCCCGCAAGACCACCCGACACATCAACATACTGGAACTCAGAGCAGTCAGAAATACTTGGCTCCATCTTATGCCATTGAATAGAGACAGGTGTATCAAGATCATGATGGACAATGTGGCCCGAATGTTTTATATCAATCGGTAAGGGGGAACGAGACCATCTTCCCTGTGTGACAAAGCTATAAGACTATGGAATTGGTGCATACACAGTCATATTCACCTATCTTCAGTGTACCTTCCTGGCAATCAGAACATTGTATCAGATATTCTCAGCAGACGTTTCTCACAAGATTTCTAATGGGAGCTAGACCCTTGGCTTCTCAATTGCACACGGTAGGAACCCTCAGCTGGGGTGCCCCCAGCCAATGGTGCCGGAACCAGGATGGCCAGGAGCCATGTTCCCTCACTTTTTAACATGGGCATAGTTTAGGGTGGCAGGGGGCGGTGTTGTCCCTCCAAACTGCAAGCCTCGGCCAAGCATGGAGCAGCACCAACAGGAGATGTGCTTTGAGGTGGGGAAACTGATCACCATTATCAGCTCCCCCCCTGTGAAGCACAGCCCCTGCCAGCACTGCTCTGTGCCTGCCCGAAGCTTGCAGTTTGGGAAGACGCCACCACCCCCTGCCACTCCAAAATATGCCCATGTTAAAAAGTGGGGGGCATGGCCCCTGGCCTCCCCCAGTTCCACCCACACACTACTACAAAGGTTCCGGCACCCTTGCCCCCCAGCCTTGCCCCTCCCTGGCTCTGGACCCAGTGCTTGGGAATTAAAGGGGCCTTGGGCTGTCTGTTGTGGCAGAGGAGGACTACAGCACCTCCCTGACCACAGGGCCCTGGGCAGTTGCCCACCTGTCAGGCTGGCCCTGCCCCCCCCCAAGTGATTATGCTCCCCCATAGCATGAGACCCTCACATATGCGCTGCCCGCTGCTCTCAATGCTGCCCAACTCAGAAGGCAGTGCCTTTGTCTGCAGCAGTGCAGAAATAAAGGTGGCAATAGTGTGACCCCCCCATAGTAGCCTTGCAACACCCCCAACCCTCTTTTGGGTCTCGACCCCCAGGGTTATAACACCATGAAATTTCAGATGTAAATATCTGAAACGGTGAAATTGATGATTTTTAAAATCCTATGACTGTGAAATTGACCAAAATGGATTGTGAATTTGGTAGGACCCTATTTATGAGACCTCCCTTTGAATCAAGGGTGACCCTGTCTCTACTAAACGCATCAGCGAAGATGGCGTTTTTGGTAGCCATTACATCTTCTCTAATTGTTGAAGAGATAGGGTCCTTTAAGGCACACATTCCCTTCATGATATTTTTCAAAGATAAGGTTTTAGTACTACCACACCCCAAATTCTTATCTAAGGTTTCAACTGAATTTCATATTAACCAGGTCATGAACTTCCCAGTTTTCTTCCGTAAGCCACATTTGATTAAAGAGGATGCTGCACTGCACATACTCAATGTCAACGTTGTATTAGCCTTTTACCAGACATAACTTACCAGTAATTCATATAGAAAATCTCGCAGACTTTTAGTATCAATTGCTGACAGATGTAAGAGATCTACAATTTCCAACCAAATACTCTGTAGGTGGATATCAGGATGTGTTGTTTCTTGTTATGTATCTAATGATATTCAAACTCCTCCTAGGATATTATCCCGTTCTCAGGCCCGGCTCTGCCGCCCCAAGCGGAAAAAAAAAAAAAAAAGCCATGATTGCCTGCGGCAATTGAAAAAAAAAAAGCTGCGTTCAGTTCAGTTCAGCGGCAGGTCCTTTGCTGCTAGAGGGAGTGAGGGACCTGCCGCCCCTCTCCCTTGGTCGCCCCAAACACCTGCTTGTTAAGCTGGTGCCTGGAGCCAGCCCTGCCCGTTCTACAAGGTCTTTCTCTACCTCAGTAGCTTTTTTCAAGAATTTTTCCATCACTGAGATCTGTAGAGCTGCAGCTTGGATCTCTGTACATGCTTTTTCAAAGCATTTTGCCGTAATCAATAATACAGCTTTGGATGCTGTGTTTGGCTCTGCAGTATTATCTAAAGCAGAAGTTCTCAAACTTCATTGCACCACAACTCCCTTCTGACAACAAAAATTACTACACGACCCCAGGAGAGGGGACCGAAGCCTGAGCCTGCCCAAGTCCTGCTGCCCTGGGGGGGAGGAGGGCAAAGCCCAAGGGATTCAGCCCCAGGCAGAGGGCCTGTAACCTGAGTCCTGCCACCCAGGGCTGAAGCCCGAGGCCTTTGGCTTCGGCCCAGAGGGGGAGCATCAGCTTTGGCCCCAGGCCCCAGCAAGTCTAATGCCAGCCCTGGCAACCCCATTAAAATGGAGTCGCAACCCACTTTGGGGTCCCGACCCACAGTTTGAGAACCGCTGATCTAAAGTATTAGACTTGACTCCAACGCCCCTTCCCCCTGATGATGGTACTGCTCAGTAATCACCTGAAGTAAAGCACCTCTAAGGACAGATCTTGAAGAAGGAGGAGAGCTTACTCACTCTGTGCAATAACTAGCTCATTGAGATGTGTCCACCTATGGGTGTTTCTCTACCTGCCCTCCTTCTCCTCTGCTTTAGAGTTTCCTTTATGGGACTTTGCAGTGGAGAAGGAACTGAGGTCGGTATGCTCATGCAATCCTATATAGCTTTGGTGCCGGACACTAGCTGTATAGAGCAAATGCACAGGCCTAATGGACACTGCTACCAAAAATCTCTGATCAAAGGTACCTGGGGCCCATGCATACCTGAAGCGGAGCACTCAAAGGGGAACGCATCTCAAAGAACTACAGTTACTGCATTAAGCAAGTAACTTCTCCAGCATAAGCTGCAGTTCTGAAAGGAGGAACATGCAGTTTTACCAAAGCAGATTCAGTTCACATTTTATAAAAAGATTCTCTAATAACGTATGGGGATGTGAGGTTTTAAAAGCAGCATTTATCACTGAAGCAGAAGACAATCCCCTATTATTAGAGTCCTTCAGCTGTGATAATTCTACTCAATTAGCAAAACGCTTTAATTAATGTAGTTTAGTTTAAAAGCAGGAAGAAAAGGTTAGTCATGCTTTCTTTTTATGCGTTACAAAAAATGTTTTCTAATAAATTTCTTTTATTGCTTTCTACTCAAGCAATTAAATGTAATCCAACTTCTGGAGTTTGTAAGTTAAATCTTAGCTTGTATTGTACCTTTAATTGAATTTCCTTTTTTAAGCACAAATACTTTTTTTTATTATTTTAAACTTTTTGCTGGTATTTCAAAATATCTTGGAGAACTTGGAGCCCAGTCATCAGATTTTTAAAGCCACAGAAAAGGATTAATTTATTCTCTGGTCTGTATCAGTTCTTAGCCCTGATTTTAGTTGAGTTTAACACAGCAACAGTAGGAGATCACATGACTTCCTTATATTTACCACATATTCTGCACTTTGACAGTAAAATGATCATATTCTGGTGCATTCATTAACCCTCCCAAAGATGTTCTGTGTACTGCAGTATTGAACATTCAGGGGAGAAATATCTTGAAGTCACCTAACCTTATGGGTGGAAACTTGTGTAGGGTTCCCAGTTAATGTATAACCAATGAATGCCTTGTTCTATCACACATACTGGTTCTGGAGGTCTAGACTACTGGATTTCTGATATTAATGGAATTTATTGATAAACAGGTACATTCTGGGACAAATTTTTGATGTAAAACTTCATTAAACTCTTTCCAGATTTGGATTTGACATATAATCTATCAGAAAAGGCTGCTTTTGCATATATTTCTTTGTTCAATGGTGGCTAGACTCTGACTGGAATGCAGCATTACTGCAGTCATACCACTGCAGAAATCAAATTAGCTGTTTAAAATGCCAAGAATTCAGCCCTAATTTGCATTTCCTGTTTTAGAAGAGACAAGGTTGGGGACACACTGCTGCAAAACACAGCTGCCTTTGTAGCTCATGCCACTAGATTTTGCAGAGTAGAACAGTTCCATTAGCTCTCTGAGCACCTGGCACGAGACCACAAAGAGTTTGATAGTGCTGCAATTATCAAGGGTGAGAGACACATTGACATTTCTCTCCTCACCCGCTTGGCAGATGGCAGAGTAGGAGAGTACTTCACTGTTGGCACTAGGGAGTATACAGCCTATGTTACTATTATCCTGTTTTTTTCATACAAAGACACACTCACCCTGTAATCATTATGTGGGATATGTTTTTGAAAACAACTTATTTTAATAGTTTCATTTTAAAATAACAGTTTGGTTTTGTAATTTTTTTATTTGTAAACAATTTTGATTATTAGGAAGCTACTTAAATAAATGCTTTAAAGAGGTTACTATAACTCTGCCTAATTCTGTAGCAGATTTTCATCAGAGTATACATTTTCTCTTTTCTTGTTTTTTTCATTATTTGTGATAGATTCAGATCCTTTGTTTTAATTTTATCATTGTAAACTGCTAGGAAGGGTTTTGCTGTGTTATATCTATGACCTATTACCATATTTTGAGGACAATTTTTATAAAAGTGGATGTATTTGAGTCAGATTTGTAAAATTATACTAGTTTTGTTTAAGGAATACTAAAATGAAGATGGACTATAAAATGAATACTGCATCCTATTTCTTTTTACTCTTCTGAAAATTTCTAGAACCGTTCTTTGGTCTTCCTGAGTCAACTGCAGTTCTATTCAAGGATTAGATTTTGAAATTAGATACACTTTCTTTTAAAATGTTCTCTTGGCTCAAACCTACCCACAGTGGTGGATTTTGATTAGATTTTTCAGATATTTTCCCATATTTTTTACTAATGTTTCTGAATTGCGTATTAGGAAGTGGGGAGAATGCAGTAGGAGGAATAAGTAGGCTTAACAGTAACCAATGTGGATTTATTTTGGGGAAGGTGTTATAAGTGGAGCTGTAGCTCCTAAAATTGTTTTTAGTAGTACTTAATGTTTTAAAACATTTTCACTAGGTTCTGTAGGGTGGAATTGCACTTGACTTTACCATCTTAAAGTCCAAGACATTTTAACTAAGCTCACAAACTTCTATGTTTCTTTTTTAAATAGTTTTTAAAGGACAGTAACCCACATCATAAATACCTCTCATTTAATTCTACACAGTTTACAAACGATAAAACTTCCTGTTTTTAAGAGGTCATGAATGGAGTAAGAATGGAGACTCAGCTCTTGATAAATCAGAGTTTTGTTTAAGTACAAGGGGTTTTTTTGGCTGGTACAAAAATCTAACTGTTCAAATGTTAAAAGTAAATACAATTACTTAGTGGTTTTCAGAGCTGGCTTTAGAATTTTTGAGCAAGTTTGCAAATTTTGTTGTTGTTGTTGCCCTTTTCCAGTCTGTTCTCTCCACTCCATAGAAAAACAAACAAACCTAAACCAAAATAAAAAAGGGGAACTGTGGAGGCAAAAACCCTAGGTGGCTTCAAGACTAAATTTGGTAAGTTTATGGACGGGATGGTATGATGGGACTCCCTATGATGGCATGTGGCCCATCCGCAACTGCCAGTAGCAAAAGTCCCCAATGGCTGGAGACGGGACACTAGATGGGGAAGGCTCTGAGTTACTATGGAAAATTGTTTCCCAGGTGTCTGACTGGTGGGTCTTGCCCACATGCTTAGGGTCTAACTGATAGTCATATTTGGAGTCAAGAAGAAATTTTCCCCCGGGTCAAATTGGCAGAGATCGTGGGGGGTTTTCGCCTTCCTCTGCAGCATGGGACATGGGTCACTTTGAGGCTTAAACTAGTATAAATGGTGAATTCTCTGTAACTTGAACTGTAACTTTAAACCATAATTTGAGGACTTCAGTAACTCAGACAGAGGTTAGGGTCTGTTTCAGGAGTAGGTGGGTGAGGTTCTGTGACCTGCAATGTACAGGAGGTCAGACTAGATGATGGTCCCTTCTGACCATAAAGTCTGAGTCTATAAAGCCCACTAATCAATTCCTATCCTCCCTCATCAAATCACTATGAGATTAGTCTTTGGCTATGCCTCAAACTTAATTGACATATTTACATAAAAAGTGTGCGGACTCTGAGGGAGGAAATTTAGGTTACCTCTCAGCTTCCTGCTGTGGAAGTGTAGTTAGCTGCTGGTGGTTTAGGTTTTCAAGGCTGTTCACAAGGAAATGGCTAGAAGTTTACTTTTCTACAATGAAAAATAGTTATCTTTTTCATGTATCTAGTTTACCCCTTTGAGGGGGGCCTACAGCAATTGGATTCAGGCACCCAAACGTTAGCCCTGCTGGTGCCCACACTTTTTTACTGAAATTGTAATACTTGCAAATGAATCCCCTGCCTGCGTCCATCAATGTCCCCTAGTTCCATGAGTTCTTTTTCTAATAACCTTCTCTTTATCTTTTTTTCTTGTTCACCCTTTTGCCTTGTAGGTTGCTCCCACTTTTCTGTTGCGCCCCCCCCCCCCTGAAAGCAAAACACTTGAACAACATGCATTTTAATGCATCCAAATGCAAAGCCATACATCTAGGAACAAAGAATATAAGTCACACTTATAAGATAGGGGACTGTCTCCTGGAGAACAGTGACTCTGAATAGGACTTAGGGCTCATGGTAAATAACCAGTTAATCATGAGCTCTTGGTGTGATGCAGTAGCTAAGAGGGTGAATACAGTCCTTGGATGTATAACAGGACAATATTGAGTGGAAGTAGAGATTACCTGTGCATGTGGCATTAGTGAGCCCATTGCTGGAATATTGTGTCCTGTTCTTCCACTTCATCCACTTCAAAAAGGATGTTGACAAACTTGAAAGGGTTCAGAAATGAGCTAAAAGAATTAGTCAAGTTCTGGAAAAATGCCTTATAGTGAAAGACTAACAAAGCTCAATCTATTTAGTTTGTCCAGGAGAAGGTTAAGAGGTAACTTGATAATGGTCTATAAGTACTTATCTGGGGAAGAAATTTCTGGTAGGAGCCGGTTCTTTGATCTAGCTGTAAAAGATGTTATCCGGTGACTGGAAGATGAAGCCAGACAAATTCAGAGTAGAAATAAGGTACAAATTTTTAATAGTAATTGATTATTATCAAGGGTAATTGACCATTGGAACAACTTACATAGGGATATGATGGAGTCTTCATCACTTAAAGTCCTTAAATCAAGATTGAATGTATTTCTAAAAGATATGCAATAGCTCAAAGAGACATTATGTGTTTGATACAGAAATTACTGGGTGAGGGATTTTTGGCCTGTGTTATGCAGGATGTCTGACTAGATGTTTACAGACGTCCTTTCTGTCCTTAAAATCTGTGAATCTATGACTACTTGCTGCTCATGGTGTGAAACATCCTCTGGTAGTTTGGGCCGGCTGTATAAGTGCCATGAACCTGATGCTATATATGTAAGTTGAAGGATCCGCCTGCTGCTTTATCTGTAGCTGTGGAAGCAGGTTGCTTAGACCATGTGTAGAGTGATGATGGCAGAAAATCCATGGCTATGGAGCTTTTTGTCTTCCACTACTTTCCTCTACCCCAATCTCCCTGCACCCTCAAAAAAATAGTCCTCCACGGTGGCTCATTTCCTCAGGTTGGGAAATTGATATAATAATCTTATCCTCTAGACGAGTGGTTCTTAACCTGGGGTGCCTGCACCCCCTGGGGGTGCGAGACATGCCAGATTTTTTTAGAAGGTAAATCATCAAAAATATAAATTAAGCACTGGCACATAAGTACAGCTACTTTGTTTCATCAAACCTATGTATTTATTATCATTATACATTTTTTAACTATTACTGTAATATACAAACAAAAATATATATCTAGGTTTAAAGAACTGACCTACTTCAACGATTTTTGATGAGGGGTGTCAGAAGATATTTTGATTTTTGATAAGGGGTGCGAGAACATATTTTGAGAACCAAAGGGGTGCAGGCTGCAGTAAAGGTTAAGAACCGCTGCTCTAAACTCTCACTATTTTTGTTCGTTTATTTGTTTTTAAGAGGAAAGAAAAATGCTACTAAATTCTGTGGCCTGTGTTATACAGGAGGTCAGACTAGATGATCTCAATGGTCATCCATAAATGAAAAAAGACATATATAGTATCTAAACACAAACTGCTATGCATACTGTGCTATCAAGCTCATATGTTTTATATTATATTGTATAAAATAGATAATACATTATTTAGTAGTTAGTAGTACTTAGTCTTTCAGTTTTGAGGAATAACTTTTTTCCTCAGATATGAATAATAAAGGTCCTTGTAAAAATGCATTTGTGAAATTTTTAGACTATAAACCCAGTTACATTTATTAAAAGATTGATCTGCTGATACATTTTTTTGTATTTAAAAATATGGTGATCAAATTTAGGTATGATCTTTGTAACTTGGCACTCAATTTTTCCAGGTTACACCAGTATAACTGAGAACAGAATTTAGCCCAATGCTGTTAGCTAAATTATTACATACAGTCAAATTTTTTTTATACGGCATGTTGGGGGAATGAGGGGGGGCGGTAAGTGAAAAATTCCGGTTAATTAAGAGGGAGGGAGTTTGGGTGTAGGAGGGGGTGTGGGACGTGGGCTCTGGGAGGAAGTTCGGGTGTGGGAGGGGGCTCGGGCAGGGGGTTGGGCTGCGGGAGGGGGTTTAGATGCTGTATTTGGGGGGCGCTCACCTCTGGTGGCTACCTGCAAGCGGCAAATTGTCCCTGCTGTTCCTAGGCGGAGGCACAGCAGACGGGACTCTGCGCACTGCCCCTGCCTAGCCCCAAGCGCTGATTCCGCAGTCCCGTTGGCCAGGAACTGTGGCCAATGGGAGCTGCGGGGAGCAGCACCTTCAGGCGGAGGCAGCACGCAGAGCCACCTGCCGCAACTCCACCTAGGAGCAGCAGGGACAATTTGCCGCTTGTGGGGAGCCACCGGAGGTGAGCGCCATCTGGATCCGGCATCCCACACCCCCTCCTGCACCCTGTGCCCTGAGCCCCTTCCTACTCCCAGAGCCCGTGCCCCACACCCCTTCCCATACCCCAATCCCCAGCCCCACACCACCTCCTGTACCTAAACTCCCTCCCAGAGCTCGCACCCCACACCCCCTCCCACCCTCTGAACCCCTCATGGCCGTTCCTCCACCTAGGAGTATCAGGAACATGTCGCTTCTTCTGGGGAGCCACGAAGAGCCAGATAGGGAGCCTGCCGGCCCCACACCAACTGCATTATAAACCAGATTTTCTAGGAAGATTAGAAATACTGGTTTATAGAGCTTTCCGGTTGGTACAGGGCCAGATAACACAGCTTTTACTGTATTATGTTTGATCCCTGTTTTTTGTCAAGTGTGTTTCCTATTACTGCTATTAAGATTTTAAGTCTGTAATTTCTCTGCCTCTTCCCTGATAACTCCTGTATCCAAAAAAAGGTTTTAGATATAACTGTAAGCTGAATGTTCCCCATGTATCTCTTGTCACATCTGAGTACTGGGATGGATTTTATCCCGCTCTAGAGTATTGTCTCTCCTAATCCTTGTTCTAGCTGATCCTATCCTCCTTTAATATTTCATCTTTCCCTGGAAGGAATTCATCTGGCATTGTCCCTCATTCTTCTTTGTAAACTTGTTAGGAAAAAAAATGATATATTTACCAATATCTACCTCCTCTGTCAGCAGACCTATGTGTTTACTTAGACTTTCTCAGGAATAGATTCTGCCATGTTGAGTGGGAAAAGGGGAAAATTT
Source organism: Malaclemys terrapin pileata (assembly GCF_027887155.1). Classification (NCBI taxonomy): domain Eukaryota; kingdom Metazoa; phylum Chordata; order Testudines; family Emydidae; genus Malaclemys; species Malaclemys terrapin. The sequence goes on along the minus strand of NC_071506.1, from coordinate 211,465,552 downwards.
TGTGCATTTAGGGAGTATTTCAGTGTTGACATAATGTCAAAGTAGAATTTTTTGTAATGTGGTAATAAGGATTGAATTGCTTGTGTTTACTGTCAAGGATGGTGGGATTGCACAAGTTGAAATAAATAAGTATTTTCTTTGCCATCTCTTAGCCGATGTGCTAACTCCTTCCTTAATCTCTAACTTTGTATGTACAAAAAGAACGAGGAGTACTTGTGGCACCTTAGAGACTAACAAATTTATTTGGGCATAAGCTTTCGTGGGCTAAAACCCACTTCATCGGATGCATGCAGAGGAAAATACAGGAGGAAGATATATATACACATAGAACATGAAAAAATGGGTGTTACTATACCAACGCTAACGAGACTAATCAATTAAGGTGGGCTATTATCAGCAGGAGAAAAAATGTGATAATCAGGATGGCCCATTTCAAACAGTTGATAGGAAGTAACAATAGGGGAAAAATTAGCCTGGGGAAATAGTTTTTACTTTGTGTAATGACCCATCCACTCCCAGTCTTTATTCAAGCCTAATTTAATGGTGTCCAGTTTGCAAATTAATTCCAGTTTATGCAGTTTCTCGTTAGAATCTGTTTTTGAAGGTTTTTTGTTGAAGAATTGCGACTTTTAGGTCTGTAATTGAGTGACCAGGGAGGTTGAAGTGTTCTCCGACTGGTTTCTGAACGTTATAATTCTTGACGTCTGATTTGTGTCCATTTATTCTTTTGCATAGAGACTGTCCGGTTTGGCCAATGTACATGGCGGAGGGGCATTGCTGGCACATGAAGGGATTTATCACATTGGTAGATGTGCAGATGAACAAGCCTCTGATGGTGTGGCTGATGTGATTAGGTCCTATGATGGTGTCCCTTGAGTAGATATGTGGACAGAGTTGGCAACAGGCTTTGTTGCAAGGATAGGTTCCTGGATTAGTGTTTTTGTTGTTTGGTGTGTGGTTTCTGGTGAGTATTTGCTTCAGGTTGGGGGGCTATCTGTAAGCGAGGACTGGCCTGTCTCTCAAGATCTGTGAGAGTGAGGGATCGTCCTTCAGGATAGGTTGTAGATCCTTTAATGATGTGCTGGAAAGGTTTTAGCTGGGGGCTGAAGGTGACAGCTAGTGGTATTCTGTTACTTTCTTTGTTGGGCCTGTTCTGGAGTAGGTGACTTCTGGGTATTCTTCCGGCTCTGTCAGTCTGTTTTATCAGTTCAGCAGGTGGGTACTGTAGTTTTAAGAACGCTTGATAGAGATCGTGTAGGTGTTTGTCTCTGTCTGAGGGATTGGCGTAAATGGGGTTGTATCTTAGAGCTTGGCTGTATACAATGGATTGTGTGATGTGGTCTGGATGAAAGCTAGAGGCATGTAGGTAAGTATACCAGTCAGGTAGGTTTCCGGTATAGGGTGGTGTTTATGTGACTGTCGCTTATTAGCACTGTAGTGTCCAGGAAGTGGATCTCTTGTGTGGACTGGTCCAGGCTGAGGTTAATGGTGGGATGGAAATTGTTGAAATCATGGTGAAATTCCTCAAGGGCTTCTTTTCCATGGGTCCAGATGATGAAGATGTCATCAATGTAGCGCAAGTAGAGTAGGGGTGTTAGGGGATGAGAGCTGAGGAAGTGTTGTTCTAAGTCAGCCATAAAAATGTTGGCATACTGTGGGGCCATGCGGGTAGGGCCTAAGGAGAAAGTCTACATAGGCAGACAATCCTGCTGTCAGGGTGCCTGAGATGATGTGGCGTCCAGGTTTATGGATCTTGGGTGGTAGATAGAATACCCCTGGTCAGGGTTCTTGGGGTGTGTCTGTGCAGATTTGTTCCTGTGCTTTTTCAGGGAGTTTCTTGAGAAAATGGTGTAGTTTCTTTTGGTAACCCTCAGTGGGATCAGAGGGTAATGGCCTGTAGAATGTCGTGTTAGAGAGCTGCCTAGCAGACTCCCGTTCATATTCCAACCTATTCATGATGACGAGAGCACCTCCTTTGTCAGCCTTTTTGATTATGATGTCGGAGTTGTTCCTGGGGCTGTGGATGGCGTTGTGTTCTGCACGGCTGAGGTTATGGAGCAAGTGATGCTGCTTTTCCACAATTTCAGCACTCTATGTAGAAGTCCAGTCAGTTGTTTCAACCTTCAGGAGGAGTCCACGCAGAATCCTTCTTTTTGTAGTGTTGGTAGGAAGGTTTCTGTGGATTAGTGTGCTGTTCAGAGGTGTGTTAAAAATATTCCTTGAGTCGGAGACATCAAAAGTAGGATTCCAGGTCACCGCAGAACTATATCATGTTCTTGGGGGTGGAGGGGCAGAAGGAGAGGCCCCGAAATAGGACAGACTCTTCTGCCGGGCTAAGAGTATAGCTGGATAGATTAACAATATTGTTGGGTGAGTTAAGGGAACCACTGTTGTGGCCCCTTGTGGCATGTAGAAGTTTAGATAGTTTAGTGTCCTTTTTCCTTTGTAGAGAAGCAAAGTGTGTCTTGTAAATGGCTTGTCTAGTTTTTGTAAAGTCCAACCACGAGGAAGTTTGTATGGAAGGTTGGCTTTTTATGAGAGTATCCAGTTTTGAGAGCTCATTCTTAATCTTTCCCTGTTTGCTGTATAGGATATTGATCAGGTGGTTCTACAGTTTCTTTGAGAGTGTGTGGCACAATCTCTCAGCATAGTCTGTGTGGTATGTAGAAAGTAATGGATTTTTTACCTTCCATCCTTTTGGTATGATGTCCATCTGTTTGCATTTGGAAAGGAAGATGGTGTCTGTCTGTATCTGTATGAGTTTTTTCATGAAGTTGATGGATTTCCACTGCATACGGCTAAATTCAGTGCCATGTATGGTGACAGGTTTCAGAGTGGTAGTATTCTCTTAATCCTTACCATTACCTCTTTTTTCTATCAGTATTGGCCTGTTTATAGTTAAAGTATGTTTATTGCTGCATAGTCCACAAGACCATTATGTGGGTTTGTATTTCTTTCCATTGCTCCACTGTCCTTTACCTCCATTGCATTATACCAGGTGATTTATTTCTAGCTCTTCCCATCCCACATCTTTACTCTTGATGTTTAGCATATTGTGTTTTGTGTTGTGCAGCCAACTGCATCAAGATGGAACATTTAACTCTTGGACTTGTATTCTCAGAAAAATGAGAGTCAGTGCTCTTTTCCATTTTATGACAATTAGAGCACTGAGTCAGGAAAAAAGTTGGGCATACATGTATATAAATACCATTTAAAGCATGTGTATAAGAACCATTGATGTAAGTGGGACTTAAGCATGTGCTTAAAGTTAAGTTTCCCTGTATAGAGATGCTTTTCTGAATCAGGGCCAAGTTGCTGCCATCAGACTCATGGCAAGTTACTAGTCCAGTCCTCAGTAGGGTAAACATTGAGGGGCTCTGGCTTAGATGCTTATGCAAACAACTGTGTAGCCCCCCACCCCAATAAACACCTGTCTTGATAGCTTGGAACTTGTTGTTTATTGTGGGGGGGCTGTAGCTTTATGTCAAATACAAAGAGTGATGAACAAGGATTAAGTTTAACTTTGAATTTTCTGGTCTTTGTTGGGTTAAGTGTTTATATAATCCTTTGCTATATAATTATGGCTAATTTAGCCTATTCCTTCCACTCCTTATATTTAGAATATCCTCCCAATTAATGTTGGCCAGTTCACCGCTTCTGTGTATCATTCCAGCTGTAAAGTCCAAATTCCTGTTGTGTTGTATTGTTTTGTAGTCCACCCACTAGGACTTCTAGATTATACTCTTTCTGGGGCAGGAACTCTGTTATTTATTTTTGTTTGGCACATTTTACCATTGTATTATGTCATGTAAATCTATTGTGACATATACATCTTATGCTTTCACTATGTACTACAGTTCTTATCCTAGATTCAATTCCAACCAGGTCAGTATCAATATGAATAGTTTGATTTTTATCAGGAATCACAAATGTATAAATAAAGAAGAATGATACAGGACATAGTGAAAATATAAGATTATAATAAAACAAACCTAATGGACGTACGCATTTATTTGCAAAGTATAAATAATTGTTGAGCTGGAAAAGTCAGGAGTAATCGTGGCATAGTATGCCATCACTATTTCTCACATAATTAACAATAAATCCTTTTTAGGTATCTTGGAATTAAAATTTGCAGAATGCTTTTGTATTACTCTTCTTTACTTGCCATAAACTGTATAATAGAGTATTGAATTTTTTTTTTCCCCAGCATATTCTACTGGCATTGAAGTTTGTCATGGCATTTGTGATTCCTGATAAACCACGGGATATCCAGATAAAACTGGCCAGGTTGGAATTTGAATCTCTAGAAGCTCTCAAACAGCAGGTATGGGCAACTCACTTGGGGAAACAAATGTACTAGTTTGGGGGACCAAAAGAAAAGGTAAATTATGGAAATTGTCAGTATTATGCTTCTGTTTCAATTGCATGGTACTAGATATTAGCATCTTAAAGGGGCATACATAGTATCAATCTAAAATGTAAAATAATTTACAAATTGTTTTTAAAAAACCCTATTATTGATGCAGAAGCTTTCAGTGATTTAGTCATTGATCATTCCAGTTAAAACAATTTTTGGCTGGAGTTACTATCCTTCTGTATTGTTTGCAGCCAAAATAAAGCAGTGTTTAACAAAAACAGAAGAAAATGCCTATCAATAAATATGAAATTGATTAGTATATTTTAATCACATCGACTGAAAAGCAAAAAGCAAACAGCATTAATGCTGAAAAGTAAATTAAATTTTAAAAAGTACTTTAAATTCTAATAATTTCAGTTATTGTTAGGTAACAGAGAGATCAACATTTTTAACCTGACAGTGTCTCATGAATTTGCCTTGAATTTGCCAGATTAGGTCAGGTATCTTTATTTTTTTTAAGAAAACACCCACTTTCTTGTTTATAATGATACTTTCTTTCCTTTGTAAAGAGCTTTGAAATCTATGGATTTAAAGCTCTCTATAAGAAATGGTGTTCATTGAACTGGCATCACATGTAAATTGTGGTTGGCCACTGTATGGATGAATATTGTTATTGTAAGCACTCTTGGCATGGATTGTTTAAAATAATCATTTCAATATTTGTTTTGGGGGAAGGTTACCAAATAATTATATGAACATTATGTGGAAAAGATAAATTAGATTACATTTTATTACCACAGTCTTAGCATTATTATTTTTTTTATATAATTTACATTTCAATTGTAAGTAACATTTATCCCTTAGGAAAACAATTAGTTAGATTTTTGTACTGCAGAATCTATAGAGGCAAATGCATAGAAGGAGACAGTAGTGGAAACCAGAACTGAAAGTAACTAGTATGTGGTAATCTCAAGTGGTGGGAAGAGATCTCTCAGGTAGAACATGCCTGTATGGCTACCCTCTACAAAGAAAATAGATCATGAGGGAAAATCCATGACCTAGTAGAAAAAGGAATAGCTATGTGGGGGAGGAACTGGGTGGACCTCCATAGGTTCCGAAAAATATTTGACTTTGAAGATATTTGGATATAATGATCCAGTTACAGAAAGCAGACTTCCAGGGTAAAGATTAGCAAATAATGTAATTTTGTAATATTGGAAAGCTAAAATGCGAAGTATCTGCAGTAGCTGATTACAATAAGCATTATGCACATAGCTGTCTGTCTACACTGAATTAAATTAATGTTGCATGAAATCATTTATGAAAATAACCCTTTTTTATTTCTTTGCTTTATTTATGAACATGGGGATTTCCATCTTAACCTTAATAATTGCCAATATGTAAAAAAGTATTTCAGAGGCCAATTATCCATAAAAATAGGGATTTGGGACCACTGGGTTCTCAGCCACCAGAAAGTTGCATGTGAATTATGATGAATTTTAGGTTTTTCATGTGAGTATTTTAATTCTGGTGGTGGGCTTTCATCTGTTAGTTTTGGGCTCTTCTTATAGATCTTGGGTGAAATCATGGCCCATTAAAGTCAAATGAGAGTTTTACCATTGACTTACTGGGGCCAGGATTTCATTCCTCATCTTCTGTCAGACTAAGAGTAGGATTTAAAGCAAAACCAAGTGAGACAAACAAAAACCCCACTTAGCCCTGTGCTGTCTGTCCCATGTTTTGGACTGTGATTGTGCATGAATGTGATAACTTTTCACAGAAACAAGCACAAAACAAGCATAAACTTTGCAAAAATATACCCAAAACCAACGTTAGGAAACCCCCCAAAGTTTCAGAGTTGACGTCATATTCACACTCTCTCATCTTTCTTCCCTGATACTTCAAAGTCCTTAGATGGTATTTTATACAGTGGAAATGAACTGGGGTGTATTAGGGCAGCAGCATCAAATGTTCATATCAACACAAAATTAGCGTTCACATTGTCCCAATGGTCACTGCTGATTTTCAGAGGCAATATACTTAGAGTATACCAGTTATAGGTGAGTAATCGTCCGTACTCTGTGATCTTCAAGTGAAGTTGGAGAATACACTTTAACAAAAAAAAATCTTCTGTGGTATCTGGCAAAATGTTATATTCATTTCAGCCAAACTGACTCCTGAAATATTACATTGCCATCACTATTAAAAACACATGGTCTTATATGATGTGTGTCCCTATCCAGGTCAAGACAGTCTTCCACAATAAAACCATAAAAAATAAAATCCAAATTAAAATTGAATCTAAGACTCTACAATTTAGTTTTGTAGTTCTCTAATGGGTTCATTGTGAAGTTACCAGGAGTTGACAGTAGTCTTACATATCCTCTACTTAACATTTTAAAGAGCAGGACTGCTGCTCTATTTTAGTTGCTCCTTTTCTCTATTTTCATTTTGTAGACAGGCAAAACTAGTTCATCCACTGAAACCTTAAGCACAAGTGAATAAAACCACCTTTGATTAGAATATGCCAGTTGGAATCTACTGAGTGTGGTTAAATATGAATATATTTGTCAGCAGTTAAGACTTAAACTTCCACCCTCACATCTATGCATTAATTACCTTAATATGTGCCTGAGCCCCAAGTCTTCAGGGTTTGTTTTATTAATCATACTGAGAGATGGGAATTCTGCATTTCAGGGGAACTAAAGCCCTCCAGTTCTTTTCATTCTCCATCTTCTTACAGGATAGAGAAGTCCTTGCTAGTTTTAGGATACCTATAATTATATGCACAAATAACCACTATCACCTTTTCAGATTTTCCTTGACCGATTCCATGTTATGTCTTTCATAGTTTGAACATGTCATGTATTAAGTAGTGTACTGAAATGGAATGATCTCATGTGGAGACTTGCTTTTATTCTTTAATGTCACATTAAAACAGCTTTGGTTTTCTGGATGTCAGCTGGCAAAATATCTGCACTTCAAAATAATTCATTGACAACATGAAAAGATACTGAGGCATTTATTTTTAAAGCATATTTTCAAGTTCTTTCAGCTTCAAATAGTCAAGATAATCATAGATAAACCTTCTGGCAATAAACATCATCTTAGTAATTTAACTAATTTTAGTTTCAAAATTTGAAATTGATTTTTCTAAAAAACATTTTTTTTAAAAGCCAAAAAAAAAAACCCCCCAAGTTAGACTTATATGTCACATGGAAGCTTCCTCCTCCCCACTGCTGTGATAAGTGCATACCAAATCCCTCTTCTGACTACTGTCACAATTCCCTGTCCCCCGTTTATTTTAATGCATGAGAGATGCTAAAAGAGGGGTCGGTTTTTCCATGCTTGCAGAAGATCCTGATTGAGAATAGCTTTGGGACTTCTGTTCCCTTGAGACAGTAGATACCAGGTGTACATCACTCCGAAGTACCGGTATATCGCATGTTGTCTGGGTGTAGAGGAGGATTCCAGCTCTTCTCTGTTCAGACCCATCTGCTGGCTGATTACCTCTTCGACAATGATTTTGCACAATTAGTGTCCCATGTTCCTTCCTGAAAGTAGTATTCCAAAGCAGTGAGGAAGAGGGACTAGAGGTGGTGTGCTCTATTTTGTTATGTGGCCATAATCTCCACCTATTATCTTAAAAAAGGATAAAACTGCAAGAAAGTATGGCTTGGGGAAAAATCAGTAAAGACAGCTTCCTTGTTGAATTGTTTCTCCTTTTTAAGACTCCTCATTAGATAACAGGGAAAGACAGATAAGTGCCTTTAATAATAAATGTATTGAAAGGATAATAGAAACACTCCCGCCTCTATGACACTGGGACTAAACAAAATCATGAAATAGTCTGTGCTCTATTCCATTGAAATCAACAGAATATCAGAGTGTCAGGTATGTCCATTAGCATACGAGGTGTGTGTTTACTGGACATATGTATGTAACTGGCAGATTCAGCAACAATGCTACAGTTAACTATGCTGCCTGCCTATACGACGTACAGATAGTAAGTAGAGGGTTGTTGACGGTGGGAAGAACGTGAAGGACAGTGGAGAAAGGAGAGGGAGAGGGCAGAATTACTCATTGGTTTGTTTCTCTTTCATTTGTTTTGCTATGAAAACTGTTTGAGCACCTGATATTGGTATCTATTATATTTTCTTAACCTAGAAAACTGCCATGTTGTTTTGCAGCCAAATTATTTATAAATCTAACTATCACTCAAAACTGTCATTTGAGCTCAGTATATTACTGGTACCAACTCTCATGTTAGTTGATGTAGATAAAATTTGCATACATTCAAGTAAGGGTGGGGGGATGTTGCATCTCAGTGAGCATTTCCTTATGGTGAATTATTGTCTTAGATGCTGAAAAGATTCATGCTGATATTGGAGTACTCTGCCAAAAATCTAGTTTTCTGATACAGGCAAATGTTGATTATGTAATTAAAGCACAAACTCACACATGGTGAGTTCAAATAAAATGGTTATTAATTATTTTTGTCCGTCAGATTTTTTTAAAGAAAGAACTCAAACCTGTTTAAATTTAATTTGAAAAAGCAATTTCTCCCTAGTGAGTAATCTGTTGCTCCCGGACATCCTTTAATATAAGGTTTGTGTGTGTTTGTTAGCAGAAGGGATAGACTATTAATAAAATGTATAAGATTTTCATAACATAATTATCTTTTTATATATATTTTTAGTAAATGTTATCACTCATGGAAGTGAGAGATTTGTAACCAGTCATAGCGGAAACACGCAAACTTGCTCACATAGTTCTCCCAATATACTTTAATCCAAAGCATTCTTGATGCCCTAAAGATGGGCCCTTCTTGAGAGCATCCCTCTGAACCTGTCAATGTAAAAGCATTGGAGGAACCACCCTAAATATAGAACTGGTGGGAAGGGGGCAGGGTGAGAGCCCAAAATGAATTGTGGGGTTAACTTCATTAGCCTTTATAGCATTTTCTGTAATATCAATTTCATGATTCTCTATTTCTGATAACTGAAAAAGTGAGACGACACAGAATCTATGTGGTATGGAGGTAAATTTACATTTGTAATGAGGGAATGGTTGCATAAGCATAGAATTAGAAATATGTATGAATGTTATGTGATTGTGATTAATTACATGTTGTTAACTGGGATGGGGGGCAGACTTGCCGGAAAATTTAGTTTTATTTTTTAAACAACCCATTGGCTCTTTTTCTCATCATTGCCAAAGTTAAATTTGTTCCTAATGTCACATATTGACAGCGGCGAACCATTCTTGCAAAGAAACCTCAGTCTTACCTTTTTCAGCCTCTGACCTAGGAATGGAATTCAACAAAAGTCAAGCCTCTCTCCTCTGCATCCCCCCAACATCCCAGAGCATTGGTAATATATCTACAAGGAAATGTGGAGTAAAATGAGTAAGACTAGGTTAAAATTATGCTTAAACCTAAGCACTCTGCAGTTACAGCAGGCTTCATAGGTTCAGAATCCACAGGGATGCCCAATTACATTCTGACTGTCCTGAACACAGTGAGGACAAACTCATCCATTTCACATAAAAATGGGCATAAAGTGCACCAAGAGTTCTGATTTCAAGTGACTGTTGTCAGCCAACTATTAATAGGTATTTAATTTGAGTGAGTCTGGATTTTTATCAAAATTTCAGTATTGTCCTAACTTTTTCCAAAATGTCTTGTCTTCCCTGTTTTGTGTGCTGCTTCCCTGGCCTCCATTCTCCTGGCAGATCACTCTTCAGAAACTGCAGGAGGGTGAGCAGGAGGAAGCCTCGGGATTCCTGAAAAAAGAGACATGCTATAAAAAGGGGGATTAACATTAGCCCAGCGGAGTTCAAACTTCTCATCCTTCTATGTAAACTACCTCTGCTAATCCCTGGTGTCACTGCATTGTTTTCTGATCCTGTTACCATAGGAGAGCTGAAGTGGAGGGCCAGAAAGATCACTGTTACATTAGTGCTGACACTTGTATAATGACTGAGTCCATGCATGTGTTGAAGAAGCACTGCCCAACTATTGTGATGCCAAGAACTAGTATCTCAGACACCATAATTTTTACCATTTTAAAGGTAGAAACTGGTTCTGCCCGCTGACACTATCTGAATATGTATAATTTTTGTTGTATAAAAGGTAGCACTCTGAGATGTGTGCTTTCATTTCAGTGATGTTATACCTGCCAATACGACAAAAATGGGATATATTTCAGTTGGTGTCTTTCCTCTGAAATTATATGCAATTCCATTGCCAAGTAACACAAAAAATAAAAAGTGACAATGTATTGTGTGTATAACAGCATAACGTTTACTCTGTGTTCATGCATTGCTTTATGCACAGGACCTAGAGTTTGTGTAGCACGTTAGATTTGTTTTCAGTTGTCAGTAGAAGAAATATTAACAAATTGTTCATTGAGGATCACATTCCCTATGCAAATATTTCTCAAACTCTCATTGCGGATCAATTCTTAATGGTGGAATCCTCTTATGGACCATGTCTCTTCCAACTCTCCAATATCCAATTCCTTACCTTATGTGCAATATCTATAGAGTTTGGTTACTTGAAAACAGTAATGTTAGGACAACATTAAGAAAAGATAAAAATAAGCTCACTTTGGATATGGCTGGTTACGTTACTTCCATACTATATTCCCTATTTTTTTAATCTGTGCTGTTTATTTCTTCTCTCTCGGGGTAGGACTAGCCATTTATTAATACAAATTCTCCACTCTTTTCCTGCATCCTCACTGAAGGAACCTGTTCAGAGTCACTTGGCAGTTTAGTTCTGTCCCCTTGCTGTGTTTTTGCTATTCCTCTGAAGCTGGCATCAGTTGCAAATTTGATTGTTGTGGAATTTGCTCCAGAGAAAAACCTGCAAAGTGAACAGATGGACATGAAGTAGTATGATGCAGTGAAGGTGTTTTTGTCTGATTTTGTTTTTAAGTGTAGTGGCTTAAAAAACCTCTGGGAGTCCTAAGAGCCTTTATCTGTGTTACAGCTAGCAGGAATCATCACTGACATGCATCTCCATTGTGACAGAAACAGCACCGTAGACCCCCACTTGTCCATAGATCAGTTAACAAACCACTGTCCTTTGTGAACAGAGACTTTAAAGATGTTTTGTCCCTGACCAAAAGTCCTTTACTAGATCTTCTTAAATAAATCTTAAAAAAGAATGTACCAATGGCTGAATTGATATCTATACTAAGTTTGGGTGTGACTTTCAAGAGTTTTAGGGCAGCACGGCTGCAGCGTGCTCTGGGGGGCCGGGCGGCGCGGCCACAGGCTGCTCTGGGGGGCGGGGCCTAGCAGCACGGCTGCATCCTGCCAGCCCTGGAGCTGCAGCTGCTTCGGAGGCTGGGGGGAGAGCAGCATGGCCAGAAGTGGAGAGACTCTGGCCCCGCCTCTTCCCTTCTGGCTCTGCTGGCTGTGCTGCCTCTCCTGGCTCCCCCTATTGGGGGGAGGGGCTGTGTCCCACCTCTCCCTCTCTATACCTGTAAGCTGACCCCCTTCTCTGGTGCTTCCCTTTTTTACTAAAAAAATTCAGCTTATGAACAAGTATATACGGTATTTGTTTCCTTGCAGAAACCTTGTGACTTCAATCCCTTATAAAGCATTGCAAGTTTAAGATTATAATATAAATACAAAGCGGTTAAATCCTTGCTTGAAGTAGAAAACTTTACCTATGGAGTTGTGACCAGCACCTCCATGATGTATAGTACTGTGGCCAGATCTCTGCAGTTCACACTGTCTGAATAATAGACACAATTCTATGCTATATATTTGATGTGTAACTACTATTTGTGTTTATTTTCATAAAGGTATCTTTTTACTCACAGCAGGCAGTTTTTTAAAGGCTCAACTGATTATTAGCAGCTACTTTTCCCTGGGATAGGTATATTTAAAAGTGTATCTATCTACTGGTATATTGTGTGTTTAATGTTTTTCAGCAAACATTTATCATACTGGATAGTTTTGAGGGCAAAACTGTTACACTAAGATACAAATTTCGGAGACTCTGGTTTAAAACTCAAAGGTTCTTAGCTTTTTAGGTCAAATTATCTCATATCCTCTGACCATGTTTGCATGCATGTTAGAACTAAAATGCCACTTTTTTTTTTTTTAATTCAGATGCTGTGTTGCTTTTCTGTTGCCACGGTTAAAGAGAAAATACCTAGTAGTTAAAGCCCAAGTTTCAGACATAATCATAAGATACTTAGAATCTTATACTGAAATTCCTGCAGATTTTACTTTTCTTATACTTGATCACTGACATCTTAAAACAATACTGCTTTTGTTAGACTCATAACAACAGTGCAATTTATGCTCTTTTTACTGTATTGACATCAATGTAATGATGCTGGTGCAAAAATGAAAAATGCTTTGGCACAATAAAGTAAGATAGACATGCAAGTTTTTGTTAAATAAAAAAATATTTCAGTTTCCATAGACATGACATGTGTAAGAAATCAGTTTCCTGAAAAGGTATTTTTTATGAATGAATAGGGAAATAAAAGCTATTTTTAAGATTTAAGGGAATGATTATAATGGGGAAATGGTTTTAAAAATAAGCATTATATACTATACAATTACTTTACAGTCACTCTTTAAAAGCAAATAATAATTTTTTATTTTTTTTCTAAAAGTAATGAACCTGGCTGATATCCATGCAGAACGCGAAAAGCACTAACTGAACTAAAAAGATATATTTCCTTAAAGATATTTTCAAAATCTGTTCCTTAATTGTTGAAAATAGTAGTTACAAACAAAGGATTTCCCCCCACACTCCTAGCACATATTTATCATCCACCCAGCTAACTATTGCATTGTTAATAAATAAGGGGAAGAAACTTTTGTGAAAAACAGGGATTTCTCTTAACTCTAGCAAATGGCTGTGCTATGATAAGAGCTCCTGCACACACAGCCAGCAACCTGATATGTTTTCACCTGGTTAGTCTGTCATCAGAATCGTCTCTGATTCCAGGCTGATGAGAGGTTGAATTTGTAAACCTAGGTGTACTTACAGATGTTTTTTACATCTCATATCCCTGAGTTAAAGTGGAGGCTGGGGAAAGGGAGGTGCATTCTGATGGTCAAAAATCCTGGAGATCATTTGGCTGTCACAATATGTGAAAGTTATGTAACATGTATAAGTATATTATATAAGTGTTCTCCAGTGCTACAATCCATTAGCTGTTATTTTAAAACGAATTACAGCTAGAGTATTAAAGAATATTAGAAAAATGTACTGAAAAAATATGATCCTAAATGATGTCTACAGTAGTAGTAGCAGTAGGGTGACCAGACAGCAAATGTGAAAAATCGGGACGGGGGTAGGGGGTAATAGGAGCCTATATAAGAAAAAGACCCAAAAATCGGGACTGTCCCTATAAAATCGGGACATCTGGTCACTCTAAGTAGCAGCAGCAGTTTTGAATGAGTGATCATTCTTATGAATATATTAAAAGTAATAGGATGGTTTGTAATAAAGAACAAAGTTGAATGCACATCAATAATTTAAAAAGTTAATTTAGACAAAGTGAATTTGAGTTAAAAAAGAGCTTATCAGAGACTAAAGCTCACAGTACAGCACAATATTTTTATTTCACTGCGCTGTTTCAAATGGTGTTATGTTGGAGTCACTGGAAGAAGGAAGTCAAGTATCAGAGGGGTAGCCGTGTTAGTCTGAATCTGTAAAAAGCAACAGAGGGTCCTGTGGCACCTTTGAGACTAACAGAAGTACTGGGAGCATAAGCTTTCGTGGGTCAGAACCTCACTTCTTCAGATGCAAGTGACTTGCATCTGAAGAAATGAGGTTCTGACCCACGAAAGCTTATGCTCCCAGTACTTCTGTTAGTCTCAAAGGTGCCACAGGACCCTCTGTTGCTTTTTGGAAGAAGGAAGTCATTCTTTATTTACAATCTGATTCAGTATCCCTTTCCCCTTAATTTGGAATCGGGAGAGCTGCAGTTGAGTTTATATAGCCTTGTCTGCCATCACTATTAAAGTCCTCCAAAGATCTGGCCAAAGTTCTCCAATGACATCAGTAACAGCTCCCTCCCGTACCCTTATAGAAAGGATCCAAGAGCTCCCTAGCACATCAAAAATAATAGACCCGCTAATGGAGGAGACATACTCTTTTTCATTTTTCCATCTTTATGTAACAGGGAATCATCTCTTGCTAACCTCCTTCATAGGTATCACATTGGGCATTAGGGAGGGACTCAAGAGATTGTTCTGTAAGCAGAAAAATGCATGAGTGTCGCAATGAACAAGCCCCCTTCGTATCCTCCTCCAGGGTCCATCAGTCCAGTATTCATATGGTCATTAATCATGGCCCTACTGGGAACCCTAGGGTATGCTACCCTTTCCGCACAAGCCAGCATTCACTGTCGCCTCCTTATAGGATTAGATCTTCTTGTTAAGTGGTAGTATAGACCTTCCCAATCAGGTCAGTTGGTGCAGTCACAGATCCTAGAGAAACAGGAGGAGGAGAGTGATGATGATCAGCATGCCAACACAGAGGAACTATTGATCCCAGCTATAATTTCATCCTTCTTCCCTGGTGAGGCAGGATGATGAGAGGTTGCCTTGTCTCATGGACAACTTTAAGGCATTCCAAGATTTGATGAAACACATGGCTGAAACCAGTGGAGGTAGTTTGCAAGGGAAACAGAACAAGCTGCTACACTTTCTGCATCCTTTCATGCCTGGTAGGATTGCCATGCCTAATAATGAGGGATTGTTGGACCGTGCAAAGGAATTGTGACAAATTCCAGCATCAGTGTCTACTACATTCAAAAGAAGGTGCATGTACCTGGTGCCAGGATTACTTACTGTAGATCCTGCTCGAGGGCATCGGATTTCCTGAACTTCTCTGCAGACTGCTTTGGATGTGTCTAAGACCACTGCCTGCACTATGGCCACATCTGGGGCAATGTGAAGATCCTTCTGGCTCCAGTCATCAGGGATACCCAGGGAAGTTCAAACAATTATAGAGGATCTGCCTTTTGAGGGCTGTGACCTCTTCAATTCCAAGATTGACAAGGATCTCCATTTATTAAGATTCTAGGGCTAACTTGCACTCTCTGGGCTTGTGCACCCCAGTCCCAAGGAGAAACCAAACCAGATCTCAAAGCTCTTTCAGGCAGTGTCCCTCTGCCCTATGCTACATTCCAACACTTCCCCCTCCCCACCCCCCGACCCGTGCTGGACATAGATGCTGGTAGATGTCCTAAGGTAGTGAGCCTTGCATCTGTTCCTCTTTGGGTTGGGCACTGGACCCCTTTGCTTAAATGGGTCCAGAAGCCCCTGTCACCAAAACCCAATCACACCCACATGAGTCCCTGAAACCATTTTTATGAAAGAATATTAGGCAAGGGAATGGGTGTACAATAGGCTGTAATAGGGAAGGGAAATTTAAGGGAATTCAGCATCAGTGAAACAATAGCACAGTTCCTTCCCCTACCTGAAGAGGTGCCAAAAATAACTGTTTTTCTTCCTTTCACTGAGGCCCCCCCTCCCACATGCTACAGTCAAGATGTCAACCCCTGCTCTCCAACTCTTCCCAACTGTCACAGAATCCTCCAGCTTCTAGCTTGCCCCTGTAGGCCATTGATCCTCCAGGACTTGGCTGCTCACATTTAGGTGCCGTCAGCTATCTTATTACAGTATTATAATCCACACAGGGCACCAGAACCACCAAGGAAGAAGTGGTTCCACTACTGATGACCCTCTGGTACTTCCTTAGCTACTGTGCACTCCATATCTGTTCCTTGGCAACAGGTTTGATGCTGTAGTCAAGAACCTGGCAGAACCTACAGAGGATCTCTACCCATTTCCCCCCTCTTTTTTGACAACTGTTTTGCCTTTTTTTCAGGAGGCCTCAGCTGGCATCATCAAGGACCAGTGGGCTTTAGAGTTCATCAGCAAATGATATTGCATACAGTTCCATGCTCTCCACCTTCGTTCCCCATTTCTCCCCATAGGAGATGGACTTTCTTGTACAACTTGGAACAGTGGAGAAAGTGACCTTTGGGTTCAGAGGCAAGGGATTCTATTCCCATTATTTTCTTAATCCCAAAGAAGAAAGGGGGTTGGTGCCCTATCCTGGACCTTTGACATTTCAACAAGTTTGTCCATCGTTTCACGTTCAGGATGGTGACTGTGGCCTCCATAGTCTCCTTATTAGAGCATCAAGATTGGTTTGTGACTCTTAATTTACAGGATACTTATGTCCACCTGCCCATACACTCAGGACATTGGAAAATACCTCAGATACCTGGTAGGGAATGCTCACTAACAATAGAGGGTCCTGCCCTTTGGTCTTTCCACAGCACTGAGGCTGTCATGGGGGCTTACTTGAGATGGCAAGGTATCCAGGTCTATCTGTATCTTGACAGTTGGCTCGTCTGAGGGAAATCACCCCAGCAGGTGACCAGCTTGATCTATGTAATCCAAAGGTTCTTTGCTACTCTAGGCCTCAAAATAGAGAAAAATTCACCTTTGATGTAACTCAAAGTCTAGAGTTCATAGGAGTCATGTTAGAAACAAGGTCAGTGAGGGCTTATCACCAGTAAGAAAAATTCCAAACTATATTGGATCTTATCAGTCACCACCAGGCTGGTCCAAAGATGTTAATGAGATTGTGCCTCACACTTCTAAGTCATATGGCTTCCTGCACCTACATGACTCAATTTGTCCAACTTAACCTAAAAATCACATGGACATATAGGTGACAGTCCCACAAGAATAATTCTTCTTGTTAAAATCGTGACAAGACCCATGTTAAGTTTGCAAAGAAGTAATCGACAAATGCAGTCTTGGCTTGCCCATATCCATTTAGGCAAAGATCATTTTCCTATCCTGTCCCTTTGACCGTGTCACCCCTATCTTTGTATCTCTGACACTGGATCCTCTGGATCCTTGTTTCCTACTGCATCAAACATACGCTGCTTGTTTTCACTTTCAAAGCTCTTCACAGTCAATCCCCACCCTACCTATCATCTCTTTCACTATTGAGTTGTCAATGCTTGCCTCCAATTGGCTTATAAGAATGGCCAAACTGGGTCAGACCAAAGATCTATCTAGCCCAGTATCCTGTCTTCCAACAGTGGCCAATGTCAGATGCCCCAGAGGGAATGAACAGAACAGGTAACCATCAAGTGATCCCTCCCCTGTCACCCATTCCCATCTTCTGGCAAACAGAGGTTAGGGACACCATCCCTGCCCATCCTGGTTAATAGTCATTGATGGCTCTATCCTCCATGAATTTATATAGTTCTTTTTTTAACCCTGTTGTAGTCTTGGACTTCACAACATACTCTGGCAAAGAGTTCCACAGGTTGACTGTGCGTTGTGTGAAGAAATGCTTCCTTTTGTTTGTTTTTTGCTCATGACAGCAGCCCTCATTGCTCACTTGCGGCTTCAGGCTTTCTGTCATGCTATCCCACACATGTTTGGGAGGCACTCCCCATAAACATCCACAACACTACTTCATTATTCACCTTCAAATCCTTCATCAACACTCTCCTTTGCTGTGATGTCTAAAAATATTTGTTGACAACACTTCAGTTGCTGGTGTACTGGCCTGTCATGCTGGCCGGTATTGTCTTGCTGTTTCCTTGTACTCCCCCATATGTCTATATCTACCTGTTGTCTCTTTTTGTTCTGTGTTTGAACAGTGCCTAGCACAATAGGATCCTGGTCCATGACTAGGGCTTCTAGGCATGACTTTAATACATGATAATACCCTTCTTGCCTCTGCCAGCCAAGACTGTGATGAAAGATGCTACCACTTAAAGACTGGGAGCTCATTTAGAGCAACTTCAGACTCAGGGCATGTGGTCTCTGCCCGAAGCTTGTCTACATGTAAATGTTCTGCAACTTGTTGTGAAAAGCATAACACCCCGCTCCCATCATTCCAGGGATCCACAGTCCAAGTGTTGACAGACAACACCAAGGCTGTGTACTATTTCATCAAATGGGAGAGCATGGTCATGGTCGAGGCACATTGGGTTTGGTATATTCGTCATCAGATTATGCCATGGCTCTGTACCTGCCAGGCACTCAGAATTCTAGCAGATCAGACATCTTCCTCATCTCTTGGACACCAGGATTGATGTACACATTCCCCTCAATCCTACTGATATCAAAAATCCTGAGAAAAATGAGCTAGGACAGAGGCTCATCATGATCATCCTAGGATGGGCCCAGAGAGTTCTGGTACTCTGATCTCATCAACCTGTCATGCAGCCTCTGGTCGCATTACCTGCTTTGCCAAGCATAGTCTGTCAGACTACGCAGACTATCTGCACCCAGAATCAGCATTGGCTGGATGTTGAGTGCCATAGAACTGCCACAGAAAGGAGTTGTTCAGCCAAAATTCAGATCATTGTGGTCCATAGCAACAAAAAACAAAACAAACCAAAAAAAAACCCCAAACCACCACACTCAGCTCGACTGGCTTTCAAAGTGAAGGGGAAGATATTTTGTTTGGGAATCCTAACATCACCTGCCTCCGTTGAAAATCCCATTTCTGCTGTTTTGGTCTATTGGCCAGCCCTAAAACAATCAGGAATTTCCATCAACTCCGTAAGGGTACATTTAGCAGCAATTTCTGCACATCACCGTCTTACTCAGAGCCTTATTCCATATTTTCTTACCCTTTAGTTGCTAGATTCCTCAAGGGCCTCTTACATATATTTCCCCTGTGGGCCCCTGGTGACCTCTTCTCATATCTTGTGTCCATGAAATACATAGGTACCAAAACTTCAGCTCAGAGTGTAGGGGGGAATTCAGGGTCTCAGGCTAGTTCAATTTACACAGAGATCCATAAAGATAAGATGACTTTGATACCTCCCCTCAGTTTCTGACCAAGATTGTTTCAGAATTTCATTTGGATCAGTTTACTCACCTCTCCAAGCCCCATTCGAATTAAGGGGAAGTTAAACTACACACTTTTGATGGGATGAGGGCACTGTCTTATTATCTTGATAGGACAAGACCCTTCAGGAACTCCCCTAGATTGTTTGTGACTTTGCGGACAGAGTTAAGAGTCAGGCCATATCCACTCTAAGAGTGTCTAAATGCGTATCTAGCTCTGTAAGATCCTGCTATCAGTTAGCTAGGTTAGATCCATCTATGCTTATTGCAGCCCACCAGGGCTCAGGCAGCCTCTACTACTTTGAAGAAGCATTCCTATCTCAGAAATTTGCAGGGTGGCTATATAGGGATCAGTCCACATATTCATCTAGCCCTATTCCTTAGTTGAGGCTTCCAGATCAGGTGCCCACTTTGGTAGAGCTGTCCTGCAATCCTTATTTAAATTGGACTCCTAGCACCCACCTCCAAGCCAAGAGGTAACTGCTTGCTAGTCACCATCTGTGTAGACAATTACTTGAAGAAGAAAGAACTGTTACTTACATTACAGTAACTGGTTCTTGAGATTTGTTGTCAACATGGATTCCATGACTCACTTTGTTTTTACAAGACTATAGCTCTGGGATTCTGTATTGGCAAAGGAATTGAAGGGCAGTTGGGTTTGTTCCACCCTTTGGTGTCCCCCATCTGAGGGTGTAGAGCATCCAGGTTGCAGGTGTGGCTGCTATGAACACTGCTAACCAAAAGAATCCAATCTTGTGCTTATGGGGACAATGTGAAGAATAGCTTTTGAAGAACCCCAGTTACTATAAGGTAAGTAACCATTCTTTCATGTGCAGCTTTTAGGTGAACAAGAGGCAGGGAATTAGCTTGATATTTAGCCCAGTATATCACTCATACTGGACAGTTTTCTTTGACTGAAGACAAAACCAAAGCTGATGACAATAGAGTAAATTTATCCCCAAGGGATTGTTTGTGGAAGAATTCCCCTTAGTTAACCATCTTTTTAGGGTTTTGTACTTGCAACCTTTTGTTTTTATTACATTTTGTTACATTTTATTTTTAAGTTGTTTGGTTTTTGTTTTCTTTTGTTTTTGCTCTCTTCTTTTTGAGTCTTGTAAATAACTTCTTACTAAATCGAATCTTTTCAATTCTGTATTCCCTCATTCTTGTTTGTTTACTTAAATCCTAGTATTTATGACTTCCATAGCAGAGATAGTTAGGTTATATGCAGCCAATTTCACAAATCTAATTTAGTAAATATAGTATTTGTCTGATTGCAGTTTACCCTGAACTGTAAACAGCTGTTAGACATTTTAAAATGGCCCTGTATTGTGAGTATTTTGAAAACATCAGTTTACTTGCCATTATAATGTTTTATAGCGCTAAACACAGCGACAATGGAATTTATCCAGCAAAACAAGCAGTCTAAAAAAGTCATTTAAGTACCCATGCCAACCCTGTCCCACTAGGCAGTTCATTTACATTGATTTTATTGGAACCCAAATAAAAAGCTAAAGAAGGACTGAGTCTATTCTGAATTGTACTGTGCCTTCATCACAATATTCTCTGTTTGAACACAATCTCCTAGTCCCCCAGCTAGATTAAATTGTATATAATTTGCCCTCATTATACCCAGCTTTCAGTATAGCATTCAAAATGCTTGATTCTCAAGAATTGTAGTACAATGAGAACAGACTGTGCGGTTTTGGAGGAAAGCCTAATGCAAACAAAACTGAATGCTGAAAGCTGAAAATGAAAGCTGAGAAAGGTGGAGGAGTGAAGCTAGAGGTTGTTGCATATGGCACCATCATAAGATGTATGCTTTGGCTTGATTCTTAATGTTGCTAAATTTTGGATTGATATTGAAGTCATGCAGTACTGACACCTTTTCAGTTTAAAAAAACAAACAAACAACCTCTGCTTATACCAGTTAAGCAGTTAAAATATAAGGAGAATGCAGACCCACTTTTCTGCTGGAAACTATATCTACTGTTTAAAGTTCATCTTTATTTTTTACTTTACAAAACATACCTGGGTGTTGGTGTGTAATATTTTATTCCCTTTTGAACTACTGTTTCTTTGGTGCTACTGAATCAGTTTGCAGGTTGAACTAGTGACGATTTTGGTGGTAATTGTGATGTTAAATCATTGCAGATAAATCATTTAGCAGCTGTCAGATATTCATAAAGGAAGGGTCACATAAGTTGTCTGGAGTTTTATCAGGATCTCTAAACATCTGTAGAAAGAGAGCAGGTATGGACTTTGTATTGTAGTTATATGCATTTTATCATGTTACTTAGGCCATGTCTACACTACCACTTACGTCAGTAAAACACATCCCTGAGTGACATAAGTGATGCCAGCATAAGTGGTAGTGTGCACAGCGCTATGTTGATGGCAGAGCTTCTCCTGCCGACATAGCTATCGTCACTCATTGGGGATGGTTTATTATGTCGATGGGAGAGCTCTCTCCTGTTGGCATAGAGCGGCTACACGAGAGATCTTACAGCGGGGCAGTTGTATTGGTACAGATGTGTTGCTGTAAGCTCTCTAGTGTAGATGTAGCCTAAATACTGTGTGTAAGTGTTGAATGTGCTGAATTCTTATAGGTGTCAAATACTTTATGGGAATGCCTGTGGTATTGCTGTTTTTTCTTACTTTGGTAACATAGTAACACTACAGTTCATTTACAGAATGAATGTCCTAATTTGAAAGTTTAGCTGAACCCATCTCTATTTGACAAGGTGGGTGAGGTAATATCTTTTATTGGATCAACTTCTCTTGGTGAGAGAAACAAGTGTTCAAGCCACATAGAGCTTTTCTTCAATTCTGCGAAAGGTACTCCCAGCATCACAGCAAAACGCAAGGTGAAACTGATTGTTTAGCATAAACCATCCTCAAACCACTCACCACTCAGAGTGCCAGCTTCCTCCAGGACACAGCAGTCTTTCTCCACAAATTCTGCAACATAAACAACCTCCCTCAGAACACCATCCTCGCCACCATGGATGTCACTTTCCTGTACACCAATATTCCTAACAATGATGGCATAGCTGCCTGCCTCATATATTTATAAAACAATGGTCAACCTTCAGATATCTGCCCTAAACACATCGTCAAACTCATCCATTTCATTCTCACCCATAACAATTTTACATTCAGCAACAAACCATGGGAACAGCCCTGGGTACTAGAATGGCTCCCCAATATGCCAACCTCTTCCTGGGTCACCCGGAAGAAGAATTTCTGGACAAGTGCACCATGAACCCAATGATATACCTGAGATACATTGATGGTATTTTCATCCGCTGGACAGATGGGTTAAACTGCCTCATAAATTTCCACCACTACTTCAACAACTACCACCTGTCCAGCAAACTCTCTCTGGAACACTCCCACACTAGCATCAACTTCCCTACCACAATCAGCTTCAGCAATGGAACCCTACAGACAACTATATATAAGAAACCCACGGATCACCACACCTATCTTCACAGATCCAGTATCCACCCCAAACACATCAAGAAATCTGTTATCTACAGCCAGGCACTCAGATACCACAGAATATGCTCCAAGGAGAAAGACCGGGATATACACCTTAACACATTTAAACTGCCTTCACCAAACGTGGACACTACACCAGAGAAGGAGATCGTATCATGGAACAGACAACCTAAATACCTCGAGAGAACCTGCTTCAAAACAGAAATCAAACCTCTCTGACCACACACCCCTAATCGTAACCTGCCACCCCACACTGGAACCATATAGGATAGCATCAAACAACTACCAACCATACTCAATGGGGACCCCATCCTGAAAAAAAACCCCACTTCTGGCCTTCAAACAACCCCCAAACCTCTCCCAGCTCATCATCAGAAGTAAGCTCCCCACAGACCAGGACACACCAACTCAAAGAGGCACCAGACCCTGCCAGAACAACAGATGCAAAACCTGCAGATATATCTCCACTGCTTCCTTGATCAACACCCCTACTATTTACCTGTCAAGATCCATGGATCCTACACATGCCTGTCACAACATGTGGTATACCTCATCCAGTGCACAAAATGCCCCAATAACAAGTATGTGGGTGGAACCAAATAATCATTATGCTCTCAAATGACCTCACATATAGGGTGTTTTTGTCTTTTATCATCTTCCTGTCAGCTGGAACCCTCAAACTTACAAATATGAACATTAATTGCTCATTTTATTAATTAAGGCTACTTTTTGTGTTTTCAAAATCCCCCCCCCCCCCGTTTTTAAGAAAGTACTCATAATTGTTGCTTTTATGTGCATGTACAAGTAAGGCCCTGATCATGCTAACACTTATGCACATGCACAATCTTATCACATGAACAGTCCCACTGGCTTCAGAGTACAGATATACACTAGCATGTAAGTCTTAGAAGGGTGGGTGGGGCTTTAAATTCTTGTCTTGAGGTCTGATCCAGGTGGGAGGCCCCTGTATCACCCATCTGAAGTATCATTGAAATTAGTGGGGCTCCACAAAGTTTCAGGGAGTCTGTCTGCATGGATCAGCTTGCAAGATCAAGGTGCTCAGCAACACAAAAGTAGTATAACAAAGCTCCATAAGGCTCCTGACAGAGTACAGTTAGAAAGCCAGATCCTCAGCAAGTATAAATTGGCATAGTCAAATTGAATACAGTGTAGCTACACCAGTTCACACCAGCTGATGATCTGACCCATAATATAAATCTATCTCGCTACCAAAATGAATGTATTTATATTTTGAGCAAATAAGGGATAGAATTAGCTCTGGTATAATTGGCTTGTTTGTGAATAACTTGTGCCATCTGAATTTGATCGAAATATTTACAAAAGGATATCAAAGTATATCAAAATACTTTCCATTTAAAATAAGCAGAATTAAAAGTGTGAAGGGATGCTCATAATTTGAATTGTTTGTAAATGATTTTTAAAAATTCAGTTTTCTGATAGAGTACCCTTTTAAAATAGTACGTTCTGATTTTTTAAAATTCTGTTAAATATGTGTGTGTGTATCTATGCGTTTCCCCCTGTCCCCCCCCCCCCCCCCATACACCTATAAAAACATGGGTATTTCGGTTCCCCTGGTAATTTTATGTAAGCTTTTTGCCCAGGATTAAAAACCTCACCACCTCATATGATTGTACCCACCCCTTCTCCCTAGGACCTATTGATGCAAATTGACAGAAGGTACAGAGGGGATGTGTGGGGTTTTACAGGGATCCCCTGGGCCAGGTACATGCATAATAATTCACCAAAGGGTGGCATGTAAGGTATCTACCAAGAGCCAGTAGCTTACTGGTCACCACAGGTAATATTTAAGAAGTTATGTATTTATACTAGAAATTAAGTTCTTAAAGCCTTGAAGTTAAAAGCAGGTCACATGGAGGTGACAGGCCCTGGAGAGATTCTATTCAGGCAGAGAGTAGGATATGCTTGTTTCTTGCTATCTGGTCAAGCATGCATTGTACATTGTATGTATCACAATGAAGGCCTATTTGCACTATTGAGCCTGATGCTAACCAAAAAAGTGTGAAACCACAAGGAGAGGAAAGCTTCAGGAAAAAAACAAAACACCAGGGGGTATCTGTTTATGAGTAAAGATGCTGGATTTTTGGGTTATAACTGGGGATACTGAGGGACTCCCAGGATCCTTCATTGAGGAGATGAACTGTGTCAGCATGTTCTGCCTTATGAAAGGAGGGTCACAGCCAACCTGGCTGGAAAATGCTGCAAAGACTTTAGACAGAAAAATATCTTATTCATTAAGTCTATGGTCTAGAATGCATGTTATTATTTTACTTTACATGTAACCATTTGTTTCCAATACTTTTACTTGCTACTTCTCACATCTCTATACTTTTGTTAAATAAACCTTTACTTGCTTTCATTATAAATGTATCTAAGTGCTGTGTGTTAAGCAGAGCTGTGATCTAAAGTGCAACTGGTAAGCTGGGGGGTATTGTTCCTTTGGGAGCAGTGGATCTGTGAATTCTGTGTGTCCAGCAGAGCAGGGGCTGGACATTCCAGTGAGCTGCTCAGAGGGCTTGGGAGTTGGAACACACCTCCTGGTTACCCTCAGAGGGACAGCAGAGCCTGCATAGGCTAAGAGGGGAGTGCTTTGTGTTGTCCATGGTTAGGGAAGTCAGGGAGCTGAGACCCAGTAGGCACAGACAGGGCTTCCTCATGCTAAGGGCAGTTAGTAGCAAGGTGCCTCACAGCCCTGAATACACCTGGTAAACATCACACCCCCCTTTTTTCCCCTCTGTGCACCCACATGCCTGCTACCTCTTCATCTTCAATTTCAGTTTCAGATATGTTGCCTTTGGTACCATAACCAGAGGAAAGTACATTGGAGCACCCCGCAGAGCAGTATATGAGTGATGCAGTTGACCGTTAACAAAGCAGTGAAACTAATTATATACTCATTGTCAAATGCACACAGTAAACAAACTGGAAAAATAGAGACAAATATTTTCCCTCTAATCGCTTTCTGGTCTATTAAACTTAAGTGTTATTTGTAGCTGTAATGAATACAGAACCTTCAGCTGGAATTGTGATTTTCAAGTTTACCATGTCTCTTTAACTTAGCTTTACAAGATAATGTTGAGCAGCCTCTGTTAGCATGGCAACAATCAGCTATCGTGTTCAGAACATGGAGAGTGTTTAAATGGCAAGATTGCCTTCGGAGAATGTGTTACTATATTTAACATTTAGGGCCATTCAAAAATATCTACAAAACTTTTACAGCACAGACAATCTGCTGTTCAGCAGTGAATCTTCAGTCAAACAAATATGAGTGAGAAATCTCTCCTAAGAAATACAGCCCAAAAATACATCTCTGCAAAAATATAAAGATCTTTGCCAGCTTCTATACTTCCACTTTATTATGATGATGATTATGGCAGTTCAAGTAGTGATGACTATAGTTAAGGACGTCCAATACTTTCCATCATAGATCCTTTTCCATTATATCTAAAAGACAAGATATAACAGGTGGTCATGTGAAGAATGGGGTAACAAAAATAATGAGATGTTTTAGTACAGAGTAGCTGTATGCACAACTCATAGCCCACAAGTAACAGTAATTGTCACTCACCACCTGCCTAACTATTATTATATGTCGGTTTTGTGTATGCATTACAGCAGAGGTGAGTTCTGAGGAGAGACTTGGAAGATAAGATGTTGACTTTATGGATTTTGAGTAGGAGCTTGCGCACACATGAGGGGCAAATTGGGAGAAAAAACAAAGATTCTTATGAGAGAAACAGATGAGCAGGAAATTAGGGTTGCCAACTTTCTATTCCCACAAAACCGAACACTCCTGCCCTGCCCACTCCATCCCCCCTCCCTCTGTCGCTTGGTCTCCCCCACCCTCACTCACTTTCACTGGGCTGGGATAGGAGGTTGGGGTGCGGGAGGGGGGTGAGGGCTCCAGCTGGGGGGGGCGGGCTCTGTGGTGGGGCCGGGGATAAGGGATTTGGGGTGTGGGAGAGGGCTCCGGGCTGAGGCAGGGGGTTGGGTGCGGGGGTGTGTGTGAGGACTTGGGATGGAGGGGACTCCGGGATGGGGCAGGGATTTGGGGTGTTGGGGTAGGTGCGGGGTCTCGGCAGGGCTTACCGCAGCTCCCATGGGGCCTCAAGGACCTGACGACCGCTTCCGGGAGCCGCACAGAGCTAGGGCAGGCAGGGAGCCTGCCCCACTGCGCCACTGACCGGATTTTAACAACCTGCTCAGCGGTGCCAGTCGGACCCACCAGGGTCCCTTTTCAACCAGGAATTCCAGTCGAAAACTGGACGCCTGGCAACCCTATAGGAAATTGAGGCTTGTTTTTTGACAGAGCAAAGGCAGAAGTTGACGTCCCAGTAAGACAGATAGGGTCTACAGCCAAGTCGTAAGATACAACCAAATTTGCTCCAATCCCTCAGACAGAGACAAACACCTACAAGATCTTTATCAAGCATTCGTAAAACTACACTACCCACCTGAGGAAGTGAGGAAACAGATTGACAGAGCAAGACGGGTACCCAGAAATCACCTACTACAGGACAGGCCCAACAAGGACAATAACAGAACACCACTGGCCATCACATACAGCCCCCAGCTAAAACCTCTCCAGCGCATTATCCACGATCTACAACCTATCCTGGAAAATGATCCTTCACTCTCTCAGACCTTGGGAGGCAGGCCAATCCTCGCTTACAGACAACCCCCCAACCTGAAGCAAATACTCACCAGCAACTACACACCACACCACAGAAACACTAACCCAGGAACCAATCCCTGTAGCAAATCTCGTTGCCTACTCTGTCCCCATATCTACTCTGGCGACACCATCAGAGGACCCAACCACATCAGCCACACCATCAAGGGCTCATTCACCTGCACATCCACTAATGTTATATATACCATCATGTGCCAGCAATGCCCCTCTGCCATGTACATTGGCCAGACTGGACAGTCCCTCCGCAAAAGAATAAATGGACACAAATCAGACATCAGGAATGGTAACATACATAAGCCAGTAAGTGAACACTTCAATCTCCCTGGTCATTCTATTACAGATTTAAAAGTCACTATCATTGAACAAAAAAACTTCAGAAACAGACTTCAAAGAGAAACAGCAGAACTAAAATTCATTTGCAAATTTAACACCATTAATCTGGGCTTGAATAGGGACTGGGAGTGGTTGGCTCAGAAGCAGCTCTTCCTCTCCTGGAATTGACACCTCCTCATCCATTATTGGGAGTGGACTACATCCACCCTGATTGAATTGGCCCTGTCAACACTGGTTCTCCACTTGCGAAGTAACTCCCTGCTCTCCATGTGTCAGTATATAATGCCTGCATCTGTAACTTTCACTCTATGCATCTGAAGAAGTGAGGTTTTTACCCATGAAAGCTTATGCCCAAATAAATCTGTTAGTCTTTAGGGAGCCACCAGACTCCTTGTTGTTTTTGTAGATACAGACTGACACGGCTACCCCCTGATACAGGGCTAAATTATGATTGTCTTTGAAAGTTAGAACAGGAAGTTTTTGTTTGATAAAGTGGAACAGAAGCCATTAGAGGAACTTAAAGAGTGGGATAATGGAGTCAGAGGGACAAGCCAGGAAGAAGATGTTAGTGGCAGCATTTTATCATGGACTAGAGAGGAAAAAGGTTGCAGGCATCAAGGCTACACAGGAGATTTCAGTAATCCAGGTGCAAAATGATTTAGAGTTGGATCGAGGTTCACATTTACAAACAATTCTTTGCTTTATAGTTGCACATTTTAATTTGACAACATGCACTGATTTAGGGTTACCATACGTCCGGTTTTTCCCGGACATGTCCGGCTTTTCGGCAATCAAACCCCCGTCCGGGGGGAATTGCCAAAAAGCCGAACATGTCCGGGAAAATGCCGGCCGGGCACTTCCCCTCCCGCGGCTGCTCTGCTCCTCCCCTGACTCTTCGGCTCTGTTTAAGAGCCGAGCTGCCCAAGCGCTATGGGCTTCAGGCAGCTCCCGTGCCTCTGGACCCCAGCCAGGCACTTCCCCTCCCGGGCTCCGGCGGCACAGGGTCCGGAGGCATGGGGGCTGCCCGAAGCCGGTAGCACTCGGGCAGCTCGGCTCTTCGCGGCGGCTCTGCTCCTCCCCTGACTCTTCGGCTCTGTTTAAGAGCCGAGCGCTACAGGCTTTGGGCAGCCCCCATGCCTCCGGACCCTGCGCTGCCGGAGCCCAGGAGGGCAAGTGCCCGGCCGGGGGCGCAGGGTCCGGAGGCATAGGAGCTGCCCGAAGCCCAAGCGCTACCGGCTTCACGGTTTGCCGAGCAGCCTCCAGACCCTGCGCCCCCAGCTGGGCGCTTCCCCTCCCGGGCTCCAGCTGCGCTGGGGAAGCGCTGGCTGGGGGCGCAGGGTCTGGGGGCTGCCTGGCAAACGTGAAGCCGGTAGCACTCGGGCAGCCCTTTTCGCGTGGCTGGGAGTGGGAGGGAGGAGGGGGCGGAGTTAGGGCGGGGTTGGGGGTGGGAAATGGGCGGGGCCAGGGCCCCGTGGAGGGTCCTCTTTTTTTATTTGTTAAATATGGTAACCCTAACTGATTAAACCTTTTAACACATAAAGATAACAATCAATTTTGGAGATAATGATTCTGAGATGGTATTGTAGCGAGAGAATTTACTAAATAATGTAAGTACTTGTGCAAATTCTTAGTGACCAAATTCTCAAATTACTGTTTCTCATTTCCTGAAGGTACACTATCTTGAAAACTGTAATCCATTTAATTATCTTTATTCTACAGAGAGGAGATGGGGGTTTTTGTAATCAGCAAAAAATACCTCTCTGCTTGGCATCTCAATAATTTTGAAAGCCTCAGTATTTTTCTACAATATGGGGACTAAAACTAAATGCAGTTTTCTCATTGAGATCTAAGTGATGGATTATACAAAGGTGTTCCACTTTATTATTTTTTAGAAGAATCCAGAAACTCAGAAGTCTAGATCTTCAGCTGCAGTAAATCAGCATAGCTCCATTAGATTCAATGGGGCTCTGCTGATTTACACCAAGAGGATCTGGCCTACAGTTTAATTTACATCTCATGTATGCAATCCCACACTATCAATATCTAACATTTTGAAGGACTTTATGAGCTTTAAATGACACTAACGTATTTTCAGTACAAAAAAAGTATATATGATAAGAATGCTAAGGTTGCAAAGTGAAGCATTCAAAAGTGAGGAAATGACAAAGTTAAGGTTAATGCCAAACCTTAATTCTGCTCCTTTTTGTTTATGCATTATGATGCAGTCTTGAATTACCTGAGGTCATGCTATTATTTCTGCAGGATTCCTGCTTTAGTCCGTGCACAAGCTGGGTGATGCACAGTGAATGAGTCTGCTGAGTAAGCTCGGCTTTTATTTAACCTAAGTGTTCAGTGGCCAAACCCATACCTATTTTATTGCACACAATCTAAACTTTGCACTAAATGACAGATCTTCTGAGCCCCTGCTTTATTTGCCATACACACTCTGTCTTATTCAGAATACACTGTCCATCTTGTGTAGTGAGGATCCAAAAGTGCACTTAAATCAGTCTTAAATTTAGATTAAGTCCACTGTGGCACTTGCAAATAGAATTTGGTTCAGCATGAACCATGGATCCACAAGACCTCTGTTTCATTCAATACCTATCTGCTTCATTCACTGCTGTCATTTATGCTGTGCAATGAATGAAGCAAGGATTCTGCAGAAGCAGTAATATGTCATCATGTAATCAAACACTTTGGATGCGATTTTCAAAAGTGCCTAAGTGAGTTAGACATCCTAACTTGCATTGAAAGTCAATACGAGTTAAAAAGCGATCTCATTTTGGCTCTTCTGAGAAGCCTACCCTCTATCATAATGCATATACAAAAGAACAATATTAGGGTTATTTTGGCATTTACTGATTTTGAGTGCTTTGTGAGCTTTATTTGTTTACTTTACTTCTTTGTATGGAATTTTTAAATTTTTAAAAGAAAAATAAAAAAAACAGGCATTCTATAATGTGGAAGTATTTGCTACAGAAATAGAATCCTGGCTCCTGGTCTTAGACAAGGACTCAGTACTAGTGCACCAAGTGTAGTTTAAGATTGCTGTTATCAAGCTACCAAATACAGACTCCATAGATAATCTTCGACCTCATTTTACACAGAACATCAATGCTAATTGAGATTATTTTTAACCTGGTTAGCTATTTCTCCTTGATTACACTTTTGTGTGGTCCAGGTACCAGGCAAATGATTGCCATCTACTAGAAATCTACTCATTTAATATAACAATGAATACTGCAGTTCTCGAATGTAGCTAGGTTGGGAAAACACAAAGCCAGACTACATCATAAACTAGATATAAGCAAATCTGATGCTCATCCCAGGACTAGTATCTGCCTATTTCCGTACTATATACAA
Source organism: Malaclemys terrapin pileata (assembly GCF_027887155.1). Lineage (NCBI taxonomy): Eukaryota > Metazoa > Chordata > Testudines > Emydidae > Malaclemys > Malaclemys terrapin. The sequence goes on along the minus strand of NC_071506.1, from coordinate 211,434,377 downwards.
TCCTCCTCAGATGAGTGTAATCACAGAATCAGAGGAGTACAAGAGTGAGAAAATCTGTTTGGTCAAGAGACAGAGTAGATTACCTATGTGCAGTTGTTCCCCATAGTACATTTTTAGCGTTTTGTCCAGTTTAGCTTAAATGTCTCAAGCAGTGGGCACTCTGTCTCTTTCCTTGAGAGACCTTTTCACACCCTCACTATCAGGAAATTATTCCTGATATTCTGCCTAAATTTTCCCTTGTTCATTTCATCCCATTGCTCCTTGTATACACCACATTGTGCATATGCCATATTATCCTTCTGAATACATGATGCTTACATTTTTGAGATATTTATGAGCTCTTATTCTGTAGATCTCATATCGTTGTGATCTTTTACTAAGTGTATCGTTTAAATTTTATAATGGGAGTGAGGGATAGCTCAGTGGTTTGAGCATTGGCCTGCTAAACCTAGGGTTGCGAGTTCAATCCCTGAGGGGGCCACTTGGGGATCTGGGGCAAAATCAGTACTTGGTCCTGCTAGCAAAGGCAGGGGGCTGGACTCAATGACCTTTCAAGGTCCCTTCCAGTTCTGGGAGATGGGATATCTCCATTAATTTTTTTTTTAATTTGCTTTTCTTGTTCTTCTCTGAGCTCCATATAAGTTATTACTGTCTTTCTTGTAATGAGGAATCCAGAACTTTGTTCAGTATTTCAGATGTGGTTTGACCAGAATCGTGTGGAGAATTACTACCTTCCTAGTCCATGTATGCTTTGCATATATGGCCTAAGCTTGCAATAGCCCAATCTATTTACCATATTGCTTTGCAAACTCATGTCTAATTTTCCACCCACTATTAACCCTAGTTCATTCTACTGCTTTCTCCCTCTCATTGAATATTTGTATTTTGATTTATTTTTTCCTAGAAGCTTATGAATTTATAGGTGGAATTTCATTTTTTTGTTTTTTTCCTGCCCTTTTTATAATTTCTTTAGGCCCCTTTGTATATTTTATCTTACCCCACTTGTGTTTACATTAATGTGCTGTTACTCCCAATAGTAAGCATTTATTTAGTGTTTTCATCTTTAATTCATTTGGTAGTGTTTGTAAAGAGCTTTGATTTTCATAACTGTTTTGAGATTGGGAAGTATTATTACCCCCACTGATGGGGACATAAAAGCAGAGTGATGTAGACTTGCCCAAGGCCACAGAGCTAATCAGGAGCAGCTTTGGCTTTGGAAGTCATGAGTTTTGGCTTCCTATGCTGTGCTCTGCTTTAGTGGTCTCAGAAGAGCCAGAATGCATCCCTTTTGCATTCATATAACTAGCTGACTAGCTCCTTTATGCTGTACTAACCTGTAGATGTTTCTGTACTTGTAAATCTTGTCTCATAACAAGTTTATTTCACTTTGGATATTAATTGTACAGTATAATCAGTCAAAGTATAAGGAGACATAAATAAAATAATCCTGTAGTGAATTTACTTTTTCATGGAAGATTAGGCTCTATAGGTGGTTTAGATTCTGATGAAGCAGTAAGATGCCTAATATACTCTTCTAACACAGTTTTTAAAGATTACACCTGTCTTTAAAGTGAGTTATATGGTGCTTGCTAGATGCAGTCTTTACTGAAAAAGGTGTTTGACTGTTGTAAGTAGGGACATATAATTATTGATAGACGTACTTTAGTATCACTTGAATCTGATTATATCTGTGCAAATTACATGTATAAAAGAGAATATTTGTATATTGCTAACAATTTATCATAACTATTAGGTGCCAATGCTTTTGAGATATATCTATCTGTTTTTACACTATATCATAGTATCTGAGTGTCTAATTATTTATGGCTCTTGTCTCAGAGATTTCAAAGTTAGATTGCAAAATGGTTTACAATAGCTTCTAAATATAAAAAAGTTTAAAAATATACCCCACAAAACTGCACTGGTCTGTTTAACAAAATATCCCATTTTTGTAAATATAGTGAATAAAGAAGGTGAAAATGGTATGGCACATCATGTGTGTTTAATCTGTTTCACATAAATTTGCTGTGAAAGTTCTATTTCACTATAGATAATGTGCAAGCTGTTCTAAACATCCAGTTGTACTATAAGTGTAATTTGTGGGAGACGGTTATGGATCTCAAGAGCTTTTTCATCATTCCGTGTATAGAATTAATCTTCTCCTAAATGCTCATTCAGAAAATGCCGGAAGACTGCTCTGGTTGGTTGCCATGGCAGATATTCTTCTTCTGGCTCCTCTGAGAGCTACATTTCTAGAAACTGTGAATGTTTTCAAGTTTATCACAGCAGCAAGCTATGGTTATCCTGCTTTTTACACTGATAGTTTTCTTCTGTAGTCTGATCACCTAATTTTTTCCTCTCTTCTTTTCATAAAGCACTCTTTAGAATAGTTTAAACTTTCCTTACCTGGCTGCACTCTAAGCAAATTAGAACAGTATCTTTTTCATTATAGGGACAAAAAAGGGAGAGAAAGTATTTCAACCATAATTGTCCCACATTGGTGAATATAAGTAAAATTACTGCATATGATGCATAAAGAGTCTAATGAAAATGACACAATTTCCTGATAAATGCATACATTAAAAATGGAGAATCTACAGAGTTCTTTTCTCAAATCCCTGTATGCTGGTAGGTCATTGCAGGCAGATATTGCGAAGAAGATTCTGCTGGTTTCAGCAAGGTACACCTCTACCCCTATAGAACGCTGTCCTTGGGAGCCAAAAAATCTTACCGCATTATAGGTGAAACCGCGTTATATTGAACTTGCTTTGATCCGCTGGTGTGCGCAGCCCCGCCCCCCTGGAGCACTGCTTTACCGCGTTGTATCTGAATTTGTGTTGTATCGGGTCGCATTATATCGGGATAGAGGTGTTGTAGAAAACTTTCCTGTTTGCATGTATTTCTATTTTAAAAGTCCATAATATATTAAGAAATATTTTTCTTTGATATCCATTTAACTTAAATATGAATGTGATATAGCCATATGTAACATTTCAAAATCCAATTCTGAATCAGTCCCACGGTATTTAGTTTCCTTCTGGACCAAAATCCTGGGGCCAGTACAGGTTTGGATCATCTTTGTTCCCATTTTCATTTGTAGGAAGTTGTGCAGTTGGAGTCCCAAATGAGAACAAGAAACTTGGAAAGTAAAAAACACTTCACATTCCTGTGCTGATAACTGTGACTGCAAAACAAAACATGACAAAGCTGGTGTCAGGAATTGTTTGATTTTATGGGTGGGAATTTCATAAGTGCTCAGTGTTGGCCTAATTCTCTTTGACTTCAAAGGAAGCAGAGTTAAGCAAATGCTGAATGCTTTTGAAAATCCCACGATAAATCTTTTATAGTTCTAGTAGTTGTGAACATATCGGAATATTTCTTGGGCTTGGTTTTCTGTAAGATGGTGTTTATTTGGCTTAACGCTAATTTTTTCAAATATTGTAAAAATCTCATATTAGTTTTATTGTTAATATCAATATAATGATTTTCCCCAGTAGAGTTTAAAATTTTACAGTCTCTACCAGCAGGACACTCTAGCAATAATAATTTTTATTCTGGGTTTCAGTAAGAATAAATACCACATGCTGGTGAAGTCAGAGTAGAGACACTAGGGTTCTTCTTCAAATAGTGTTCCTATGGGTGTTCCCTCTAGGTGCACATGTGCTTCATGCGCCTCAGATCAGAGATTTTAGGTAGGAGTGTCCATTTGGCCCATGTATGCACACCATACAGCCTTTTGCTGTGTACCATAGCCATATAGAGTTGCGCAGGCAAACCACCCTCAGTTTCTTCTCAACTGCCCCAGCCTGAGACGGAGCCTCAGCAGTGTCCAAGTTGAACTTGCCTCAACTGTATTTTTTTCTCGTATCTTACTAGTTAGTCAGTGTTAGTTCTTAGTGTTTCCTTTGTATTAGTTACTCGTAGTAATTCTATACATTAAAAAATATATTATTTTTTAAAATGTTGTCCTTTCACCTATTTTTCTCCCTTCAGGGGAACATAAACATTTTGAGGACATGCTTTGTTCTCCAGTTTTTAAATTATGCCTTTTTTGTGCGAGAGGCTCTCTCGGTTAGTTACAAGCACTTTCAGTGTGTCTGTTGACTTGGGGAGTCACACGTTCCCCAAGGTGTAATTTCTGCTTGGCATTAAAATTGAGAGCCAAAAAGAACTGGAAACTTAAGCTATCTTTTCTTATGATGGAGCGTTCACTTCAACCGGCTTCTGAACCTGGCTGGGATACCCCCCGTATAATGGTTTCTGAGCAAGTCGACTGCTTCGACCTCCTTGGCACAACGCTTCCCTAGAGCATTGAAGAGGAGATCTCAGGAGTCTTCTCAAAAAGACTTTAGAAAGCAATCTTAAAACTCTCTAGGCAGAGAATCTACATTAGAGACAGTCACCAGTTCAGACACCTGCTTCCACCTACCAATCTCCGAGTTGGTACCCATGAAGTTCCTCAGTACCGTGCGCACCAGTAAGCCCAAAGACGGTAAGCATTCTGACTCTGGAAGATTGAGGCCACGCCAGCAGCCTCTTCACCTCGGAATCTCCCCCACTTGCCCGGGGGCCACTCCTCTCAGGCTCCCTGGCCGCTGCGGCCGCCCGGGAGGAGGCGGGCGGGGGGCGCTGTCGCAGAGGAGACGCAAGGGGCTGGGCTCGGCTGGGGCCCCGCACCTGCCGGCCGAGAGCAGCAGGAACCGGGCGCCGCTTGGGGGGAGCCAGGTGGCCTGAGCACAGGGTGGCGGCAGCCTCTGCAGCAGCAGAGGGCAGGCAGGGAGCGTAGCCGGCCATGGGGCAGGAGAGGCCGCGCTGCTGCTGCTGTTTCCCACCTACAGCCATCCTTTGCGCCACGCGGTGGAAGTTTCGCCTAGGGTGCAAAATATCCTTGCACCCGCCCTGGGCAGGTTGGGCATGAGTAACTGTGGCATAGGGAGCTGATGGTACCAAAGGTCTTATGCGCTCCAATGAATATCCTGTAGGTGGTGGACTGGTCTTCTGTGGTGCCAAAGCAGTGGGTACCAAAAGCCTAGTAGACTCTGTTGGTACCGATATAGAAGAGCTGGTCGTCTTCTCCCTGGCACTCCAATCACCAGACGGTCTGGACTAGATGACCTCTCAAGGTCCCTTCCAGTTCTATGATTTCCATCCAGGGCTCTCCCTTCCATTATCAGGGAACCTTCTTCACTGAGACCTCCAGGGAGTTGGAATATCCCCATGAGAGACATGCTCCATCCTGCTGATGTGGCCATCCTTGGCTTCCTCCACCTATGCCATATTCATCACCTCATTGGCCGTATTCAGACCCATCGGCGGCTTATTACCAGCAATTTTCTAGGGTCCCTAGTGTTTCTTGCCAGTAGAAGGGCAGACAGTCCCCACCAGCCTCTCTCTCTAGGGTGCTTGATCCACAGGAGGAGACATTTGAGGAGTAGAAATGAGAATGGGTAAGGAAATCCCCCCAACAAATAGTATCTCTTCCATATCCCCAGATGAAGTTGTGATGCCTCCTCCACCATCACTGGCTGACAACTTTAAACAGTTTCAGGCCTTTATTGAAAGAATAGCAGACTCTTTGCAGATTCCACTTGAGATTAAGGAATCATGGCATAAACTGCTTGACATTCTGCACAGAATATCATCTGCCTGCATTGCAATACCTATTAATGAGGCTCTGTTGGACCCTGCAAAAATAATTTGGTGTACACTGGACACAATACTGCCTACCCGTAAGAGGCTGGACAAAAATATTACGTTCCTTCTAAGGACTTGGAATTTTTATTTTTGCACCCATCCCTCAACTCTCTTGTGGTTGATGCAGTGAATGAGCGTGGAAGACAACACCACACTAAATCAACACCATATTAAAAAGATCAAAGGTGACTTGACTTATCTGCCCATAATTCATATTCGTCAACTACTCTACAATTTAGGATGGCAAAATACCAAGTCCTCATGGTGATACAGTCACACAAACCATTCAAAGTTGAATGCCTTTATTGAGCATCTTCCAACAGAGCAGATGAAACAATTCCTGGCAATCATTGCAGAGGGTCAGCTTCTGGCAAGAACATCTCTGCAGGCCTTGCTGGATGCCCCAATGTAGCTGCTCATTCTGTCTCCATGGTAGTAGTCATGAGAAAGACCTCCTGGCTTCAGCTCTCCAGATTTCTGAGGGAAGTCCAAAATACAGTTGAGGACCTTCCTTACAACAGATCAAAGCTGTTTGAGGAAAAAACTGATGAGTCTGTGCATACTTAAAACACTCTAGCGCCACCCTGCATTCTCTGGGACTATACATCCCTTCACAAAAAAGAGAGTTCAGTAGGTCCCAGATGGCGCAGAGATCTCATCCATGCCAGTTTCCTGCCTCCCAGAGACATTATGAACCACAACATAAGAGACAACAGTTTCAGAAGACAAGGCCACCTACTTCTCAGGCATTGACTTCATAACCCACAACTTCAAAACAACAATTTTGATGGGGTGATTGAAGTGCTGAGTTACCATCCCCATTCATATCTGCTGCATCAATCTGCATGTGTCCCTTGCATCGGTGACTGCATTTCTTATTTCTGCTGGGACTGGGAACATATCACTAAGGGCAAGTGGATGTTGGAGATAATTTCAACTGGATACTCCATCTACTTTACCACCCTCCCACCTTCTTTCCCCATCCCTCATCAAAGATCCCTCTCACAAGCACCTTCTACAACAAGAAATAGGCCCTCTTCTGAACTTGGGTGCTATAGAACCAGTTCCTACACAACACAGAGGGAAGGGATTTTATTCCAGGTTCTTCCTGGTTCCAAAAAAGAATGGTGGATGGAGACCCATTTTAGATCTAAGATTACTCAACAGATTTGTAAAGATGTAGAAGTTCAAAATGGTAACTCTACAGCAATAATTCCATCATTGCACCAAGGGGATTGGTTCTTGGCCTTCAACCTACAAAATGCTTCCATACAGTGATTCACCCCTTCCACAGAAGGTTCCTATGCTTCATTCTGGATCAAGAGCATTTTCAATACAGGATGCTCCCATTGAGTCTCTCCTTGGTACCCAGAATTTCTCAAAAGTTCACTCAGTGGTAGCTGTTCACCTAGACAAGGAATTCTGATATTCCCATGCCTCGACAATTGCCTGTTCAAGGGACCTCCTACAGCAAAGCCTCGACAGATCATGACGGACAACATGTCATGCATGTTTTATATCAACTGTCAAGGGGAGTGAGATCACCTTCCCTCTGTGCGAAAGCAGTGAGGCTCTGGAATTGGTGCATACGAAACCAGATCAACATCTTAGCAGTTTACCCTCTGGGCGTACAAAACATCACAGGAGATGTTCTCAACAGGCACATCTCACAAGACCACGAATAGGAGATAGACCCCATTACACTCCACCGCATATTTCAGTGTTGGGGCATCCTTCAGATAGACCTTTTTGCCACAGCCAAGAACAAGAAGTACTCACAGTTTTGCTCGAGTGGCAGATTGGGGCACTACTTTCTGGGGGATATCTTTCACCTTTGTTGTATGCATTTCCCACAACTCTCTTGATATCCCAAGTTCTGTTCAAGATAATGAAATACAAGGTCAAGGTTATTCTAGTAGTTATGACATGGCCACGACAAACATGGTTCCCTTACCTCACCAAGCTTGCTGTTTGTCAACTGATCATCTCCAGACCATTGTCCATCTTCTCTTTCAGGATGACAGTCAAAGCTTTTACCTCACCCCATTCTATGGTAGCATTTGCAGTGTAGCAGTCCTAAAGGTTTTTTGTCCATTTTTGTAAATTTCCCACCTTTTAAAATACTTACTTATCACTGGTAGTTGTTGAGGTTGACAGCTATCAACTATTAGGTATTATACTTTGTATGCCCAGGGCAATGGGGCCATGACCTGCATAAGGCCTGAAGGTACTACTGCAATATAAATGTAAAGTAATATTCCTCCTCAGCTAAGCCCCAATGTTTCCCATGCCTCCCACTCCTATACTTCTTACCCTACTTTCTCCTGGAGAGATTCACTCTTCTCTGATGTCTTCTTGTAGAGTCCCATTTTTATCTTTCCCCATTCCCAACTTTCCCCAAACTCCTCCCTCCCTGCTCAGTCTAGCTCACCACTGCCTTGTACCACAACATAGCCATCCCTACCATGCCCTCTTAGTTACTGGTTACATTTAGCTTTTAAATGTTTGTGTACAAAAGTTGAAAAGGTGAATCTAATAGGGATGCCTACGGGAGAGTGGAGATGTAGGTGAGGAAGAACATGTTGAGCAAGGCCATAGGGAGATGGGAACATTATTCAGGTGTCATAAGGCCTGTGAGGTGGGGCATAGTGTGTGCAGGGTTTGGGAACAGGAGGAAAGTCTTTGTGGGCGTATGTAGGGTGACCAGACGTCCCGATTTTATAGGGACAGTTCCGATATTTGAGGCTTTTTCTTAAATAGAAGCCTATTATCCCCCACCCCTTGTCCCGATTTTTCACACTTCCTGTCTGGTCACCCTAGGGCATATGAGACATGCACATGCCAGCTGAAGCCCCAGCCCCCCCACTCCATACATCTTTTATCTCATATTTCTCTCATACCTGCCAATTCCCTCTTCCACCACAAATCCCCATATACCTCATGACACCATGACTAAAGTGGGTCACAGCTGAGAATGCCAACTCAGGACAGACTGCTGAGAAACAGAGCAGACGTACCCCAAACTGGGGGTTATTCTATCATTAGATTTCACCAAGCCAGTAACAAAAGTGAGCTCCTATATCATTACACTAGTTCACAGAGAGTCCCACAACATTCCCCCACGCACTCCAGCCCCTGGTTACCAGCCAGACAGTTGGACTTTATGATAAGAGGTTACTGAAAACCAAATTAATCATTTTTAAAGTTCTTCCAATCCCAAAGGACCAGCCACTTCACCAGGTCAATATGTAACTCAGGTCTTACCCAAAAATCACACTGATAGCCAATCCTTTAGTAACTAAAAACTAAAGGTTTATTAATATAAAAAAGAAAAGAAGAGAATTATCAAATGGTTAAGGAATCATATACATTACAATTGATTTTTAGAGTTTGCAGGTCAGGATCATAGCAGTGATGTTAAATCTGCTAGTTTGTAAAAAGTCTTTCTGGTTTTACCTAAGCAGCTTGAGGGTCGTTCAGTTTCTTGTTTAAAGCTTCCTTGTTAAAAATCCAGACCAGAGATGTGAAGCAGGAAATGAAGACAAAGAAGTGATGTCAGAGTTTCCTTTTTATACCTTCAGCCCAGATGCATGGAAAATTACTGTCGAAAGATGGAGTCTTAGTGAAAATGCTGGCAGGCTTGGTGACAGTAATGGTTGCACCTGTGACATGTTCTACAATAGAATTGTTATATTGGTAAAGCTAACAATCTATTTAGTTACAGTGCAGCAAACTCCTAATAAAGACTAGTTTAAACCTGTTTAAATTGCACATACCTTTGTCATGTATACTTACATGCCATGATGAGTCACTGGGCAGCCTCAGTGCTTTCTGAAATGTCTCCAGGAAAAGCCCATTGAGTGTGTTTAGTCTCTTCAATGGCCCATGGTCAGAGTTGAGAGTCTTTAATGGGCCATCAACACATAGCTGGAGGGTCTTTCTGGGGGCTGTCACCCAGGAACACAACACATGTTTGAGATACAAATACACAGCCAATATTCATAACTTCAGATACAAAGATGATATGTGCTTATAAGCAGGATTATAATGCTTAGCAAATCATAACTTTTCCATTGATACCTAACATGACATATTTTGTATTAGATTTATTGCAACTTTATAACAATGGTGACTGTATTAGGGTAACTAGTCATCTTTCTTTTTATATAGCATCATACCTCATCCCCCACCAAAAATTCTCCACATACCTTCCTTCCCACTTTGCTGTTCATCCCCACATGGATCCACAGCACAACCAATTCCATGTCTTCCTCTGTGCAGAAAGCCACTGAAGAGCTCTTCTTCAACATCATGTGGGAATTTGTGGGGTCCGCCAGGGTAGCCTCAAGACTGTTCTTTCTCTCCCCCATCTGGTCCAAGTTAAGCATGGCGTTTTTGCTGCACTGTAGGTGTTGCATGCTTGCATGGAAGAGAAGCAACAATTTGTCACTTTTAGCACAAAACCTGTTGCATTTCCAAAGAAAAGTAAAACGAAATGGGGGGACCAACGGACACAGCAGTCTTTATTTAAGCATACAATTTCATTTTCAACATGCCTTGGGGACATTTGAAAACAGGATACTTATCACTTGCTGTACTTAAATGTACTATAGGGCTGCCGGGCATACCGTAAATACAGCAGATAAATTTGCAAGGCTGCAAATGGCCATTTTTAATCACACCTGAAGTGGTAATGCAAAGTGTACTCTTAATCTGAAGCAATTTTTTTCTATCTTTGGCAAATTATGAAGTATTAAAATGCATTCTATGCTTTAGTCCTATTTAGGAAGTAGTCAGGGGAGTTGTTCCCTTAACATTCTCTTCCTGAAGAAGGTATTTAACCAGAATACTTGACACTGATTTTTGTCTAGTGACAGTAGTATTGTTCTGAAGTGTTTGTGAAATCACTTGTTAGACACAGTATAATTCTCTATAGATAGGAATATATCCATCACTGCTATTGACAGTAGGCATGTTATGGTTGTGCACTGTGGCAAGCTCATATCGCTGCTCTGTTCTGTATTTATAAACAAAGATTTTCAGTCTTCAGATAGAGATGCTAATATGTTTCACCACAAGCAGATTCATTTGAACACAAAACAGAAGTTCATCTTTAAGCTTTTCTTCATATTGTACAGATAGGTGAGTACTTACACAGGGGAGCAGTTTGTCTATATGTAGATCTCGATAAGATATATAGTATTTACCCATGTTCCTCTCTTTTGTGTAGTTATATTTACTGCAAGAAACATGGCATATGGTGACAGGTGGCTCCATGTAAAGAAGTGAAGCAGGTTTTTGGTTGGTTAATGTCTATTCATTTTGAAGAAGTAAGCTGTTGGGAAGTTTCAATGGTACTGTTCAAACTTCGCATACCAAAGCCTGCATTATAAGGTGCCAGCTCATAAGCAACTGCTTAGAGAAATCTGGGAAGGAAGAATCTGACAAAAGAACTAATTTAGCAGCAGCTCTGCATTCAAACAGATACACTTTTAAATGTTTGATTAAAATAAATGAAAATTAAACAGAACAATGGAATGGGAAATGAATAAAATATACTTGTGTAGATACAGGGACTATATTATACCTCTGTATTCATTTCTGTAGATGACAAACTAAACTTCAGAAATCACTTAAGAACCTGATACTCTTTTGTGATTTGCTAGATTGTTCAGCCAATAATAAATGCTGTAATGTGCATTGATCATGGCTGTATTTTCTATTAAATTCATTGGAGAAAGGAAGAATGTTATCTCTAGTTGCTCTAGTGTTTCTCATGTACAGGATTTTCTTCTTTTTTTGGATATTTATTGCTTAATTCCTTGAGCCTTTCTCAAAACTGCAAGCCAAGTCCAGGAATTCTTTTCATACAAGTCTTCTCTTTTTCTGGAATTCCTTTTTTGCTTTTCATCTACAGTAGTTAATAATGCTGGGGTCCTTCATATCCCAGTCATATTCACTATGCTCAGTTGCCTCATTTGCTGTCCAGCATACACAATGAATCATAGATGTGTAGGACTGGAAGGGACCTTGATAGGTCACTGAGGCAGGATTAAGTATTATCAAGAGACCATCCCTGACAGGTGTTTGTCTAACTAGTTCTTAAAAACATTCAGTGACAGAGATTCCATAACCTCCCTAACTAGGGGAGAAGGCAAGAACTGAAATAGTGGAACCAAAAAAAAATGGAAGCTGATTTTCTTATTATCTGGGAAAGAAAAGGTGAGATCGACTTCTCATTGTTTCAGCTCTATAATTAGCTTCCCGTAAATCACATGACATAAACACAAATATGGTACAAGAAATTCAAATACTAGATCTGCCCACAACTCTAAAATAGCTTTTAATTCCCACTTTCATCTAAAGCCATTGTGTGTCTCTTTATTCAATTGTTTTCTTTGCAGACTAGACTGCAAGCTTTAGTTCTTTTCTGACCAAGTGTGACATACAGTACAATATCTTGTGACAGAATAGCATGGACTGAGGCAAACTGCATATTTCATAAACCCTGTGAGCTATAGCTCAGAAAGGAATGTTATGACCGTATTCAAGGAGAGCTAAATAGGAAGCGAGCTGATTAGATGTGTGTGTGTTGTATTTGGAAAACCAAACTAAAGAAAAGTTGATATCTACAACTTAGTGTTAATTATCAGAAAAATAAGTTTGGTACCTGATGACGTTACTTTGCCAGATCATTTTTATAATATATTATAAGGTAAGTCAAGAGATAAACATGTCACTGTTGTAGATCACAAGCAGATTGTCATTACTGGTATCAGTGAAATTCCTAGTGAACTCTTTACAGTATTTTAAAACCACCACAAAGGCGGCTCAGTTGACCAAAACTATAAGTATGCTTGACCGAATTCAATTTTTATTTTTTTATCTTTTTGACAGATATCAGTGTTCAAGCATTTTTCTTTTTTTAATTTAAATTTTCACTCTTGTAGAAAATTATGAGCTTTATTTTTAAAAAGTTATCAATTTAAATCTTCACAGTTGCAGGAAATTATGGGTTGGCCACACAATAATTATTTAATGACAGTAGACGTTGAGATTCAAAAAGCTTAAGTTTATAACCACTAAAGCACAAATTGTGAACATCCCATGTCAAAATATACAAAGTGAATATCCTTAAATCAAACTCTAATTAAAGTTCTCAAGCAGTATTTTTCTTACTTTACTTGTATGTAATTTTCAGTTATTGATGGGAATAGTTTTTTGTTGGTTTGTGTGTGTGGTGAAATTGATGTTTACTGACATTTACTTATACAAATCTAATCCTTCCAACTCTAACTATAACTATCGAAGGGTACTGTAGCCAGGAGCTGCCTAAGAAAGTTGATCTAATATTTGATAATACTATGCTTATCTCCATTTAGTTTTGTAATCCTTTTACTTTCCACTGCACAGCTTCTCTCCTCATCCATCACTAATGGATAATACTGCCAACTTGTGGAATTGGGAGGTAGTCAGATGATGTGGTGGAGGCTGTGGGACTAAGCCCACCCTTCAGCTCATGCCAACAGATTTTTTTTTCCATACGGCAGCAGAGCAAGTTGGTGGTGTCTCCTGACCATTTTGTTTTATCACTTTGAAATGAAGTCACTACTGCATGAAAACAGCTTCTAGCTCTGCTCTCCCACTCCTGATGTGAGGAATTACCAGAGTATTGAGGCTCTCACCCACTGATGTCTATGGGACAGTATTTATTGAGTGGGCTCCCTCTACCACCACCACCCCATCACAGCAGCAGAGAAGCCCTGGAAGCATCAGGATAAATCCAAAAGGTTCTACAGGCATCTTTGAGAAACCTCAAAGGGTGAGCTATGCCTTGCAGACATGAATTGACAGCCCTCATGCTGCCACGGTCTGGGGTTGAGAGGCTGAGCTATGCCCTGCAGCCACAAGCTGCTAACTCACACTTTGCTAGGGTATGGACTTGAGAGGGTGAGCTGCAGCCAGAAGCAGCCAACCCTCACTATGCCAGGGCATGGGCTTTGAGTCAGATAGGCATGTAGAGACTCAAATGCTGCCTGAAGCTGTTACTCCATTGTGGGAGGCTCGACTAGGTACATGAGAATTCCCTCAAAATACTCTAGGTCCCCAAAAGACCATCCCCTTCCTACAGCAACAGTTAATGTTATTAATGAGCAAGTGGGTAAAATCCGGGTTTGAACCTTTTCCTCTTTGTTTTTCCCCCCGGAGGGAGTGTTTGCTGGGGCTTCTTTACAGAGGCTCTGTATCAGGCTCACTGCCCCTGCCCCACCTTGCAGCATGTCTAGGCATGCAGAGAAGTCTGTTATTCTTGTGAAACCCTGCCTGAGACTGCAGAATAATGGAAATGGTACCTGTCTGGCTTTCAGCCCTAGAACCTCACAGGGAAAGGGGCTCAGTCTGAAAGGCAAGAAGGAGTCTCTCTCTCCACCCTTTCACCTCTCTGTAGGCTGTATCCATATGTAAAACATAAGGAGCACTTTATGCAGTCTGTGGCCGGAACAGAGGCATATGAGGACTCCATTCCTCACGCACTTGCACCATTGTGGGATTACAAAGAGGAAAACAAGAAATCCCCTCTCTTGTTCAAAATGACTCCTGTTTTACTAGGTAAAGCCCTGAATGGTAGCAGGTCTCCTCAAGTACTATTACACCTTTTGATCTGAGTGGTTAACTAAAATTTGGAGTCTTGTGGGTTGTTTCCATTAGGAGGATAAATTGATGATAGAATGATTTTCTTTGGTGAAAATCTTGTTATTTACAAATAATGTACTCAAAGTCCTGTTTCCTAAACACAGCTGGACTCAAACAACAGGAAATCATTTCCTTGCCCAAGCCTCTTTTTCCTGCCAGCACTCTGCTCAAACAACGCTCTTGGTTTTCTTTCAGAGTCACACTACAAGTGCTTCTCTGGCTATCCTTGGCTTTTGGCTGCCTTCTTGTTCGCTTCTGTGGTATTTCTGTCTACATCTGCACTCTCTCACACTCAGTTCCACCAGAACAATACCCAACCAACTGCATTTGCATCCAGTCCCCAGTAAAACCACTCTGCCCACAAGACTTAGCTCCTGCTTGGCCATTCATGTGGCCTGTGTTTTGGGCGGTGACTCCTGTTTCAGTTATCTTGCTCCAAAAAGGTGGTTAAATGCTTCTTTTATTCATTCATTCATTCAATATTTATTCATTTATTCTGAACAAAAGATGAGTATAAACCCACCAGCTTCCACAAGGTTTAACCCAGTATAATAGTTCTTACATGGGTGCTAACCAGTCTGGAGAAGCAGGCAGGGTCCTTCCAGGCTCCTGGGGCTCCAGGCTCTAGTGTGCTATTCCCGCAACTGAGGTATACCTACTAGCACTACTCCTGGTTGACACACACCATCCCAAATAAACAAAAACAAGAAAACAAACCCACACCTCCCACAAACAAAAAACAAATGCTAAATTAAAATGTTATATAAGACATAAAGAAATCTCATACATTGTGAAACCTAAGGTTGCAGCAGCAGTAGCTCAACCAGTGAAAAATATAGTCACACTTTCAGAAGGGACTCCCTTCCAAAAGATTCCAGAGACCATAAGAGTGAGGACACTGCACAGTAGTTTCAAAGCCTCAGCTATAGCCATTCACACCATATGTTTTTCTTGTGCTTACAAAGGAAAACCTACTAGGTGCAAGCAAGTGGCTCATCATCTAAGTGCAAGTTCCTTGCTTGCTCATTACAAGCAAGGAACTTGCACTTAGATCATTAGGTTCTGATGTGACTTTGGACAAGAGCAGTGACTCCTAAGTCAGTGGCTACAAAGAAGCTATGTTGCACCCATGAATGGCAACAAGTTTTCCTAAACATATACCTTGTGCATTCCAATTTTTACAGGTGGGGAGCTATATGGACATTATAGAAATTAGTTGCTGAGTATGCAGAGAGGGCTCAACCCTCCCTATCAGAGCCACCATAACAATCTGTTGGTCACTACCAACACCAAGGGTATTAAAAGAGGGGCTGTTCTCCAAGCAGTGGAAAAAATCTGGAGCAGAAACTCCCAACAAAGCCTATATATATTTTCTTCCCAAACCAACAAAATCTTCAGAAACACGAATCTTCTTTTATCTTTGTCAATCAGAGTTTACAGTTCCTGTAAAAGGCTCTTCTTTGTGATTCACCCTCTGCACCCAGAGTCCTAAGAAATGGCTTTTAGTAGTCACAGCGAGGCTTAGGTTACAAGTCATGCATCAATACCCATTCATGGATAACATTCTAATCATTGTTCTGTGCCCAGACCACTTACCAGCTCCTGGAAGGGATTCATATCCACCAGTTCTTCAAAATCAAGAATCTTTTAAAATTACTGTAGAGAATTCCTTACTCAGGGGTCAGAATAGGCCGGGCTCTGGCCATAGTTTTACAACCACAATAAAGATTTTTAAAGATCCAAAACTTCACAGCATCAGCCATTTTCTGGCTCTGATCATCTGTAGCCGGTTACTTCAAACAGCCAAGATTGTTGGTGCCGCCCACTGTGTCAATCCCTGAATGGGATTTCTAACAAATTTCTAGCACCTCCAGAAATCCTTTGGAGAACATAGAACCACTCACTGAACATAATGGAAAATTAGGTGTAATTCCCGGATCACATCTAAATGTCCTTTTGTGGGCAGGTAAGTACAAATAACATGCTGACAGTCAACACATTTTTTCCTCTGTAGACCCTTGCAATACACATTGTGGAAGCAAGCTTCGGAGCAGAGGGTACATGCCTGGAAGACAAAACTCCCAAACCTCAGAGTACATATCCTTTAAGTTCACTTCAACAGCTCTATCAGTGATCTGAACAAAAACATAGACATGGCCACACAGGTTCAGAACAGTAGTCCATCAAGTACAGTGTCATGTCTGTGACAATGGCCAGTACCAACTACTTCAGAAGAAAGTGCAAGAAAACCTGTAGTGAGCTGTTACGTTGCTCATACAGAAAGCTTTCTCCTACCTCCCATTAGAAGGAAGCAAGAATATTGCTTCTGATTGATTGCATGTGTTAAAATCTCTTCCAAAACCAGGGACTAAGCAGAGGTCAGAGCTTCTCTGTGGCAATAAAAAAAAGTACTGATGTCCTGGGCAGATAAGAATAGGCTGCATTTCAAGACAGTTCACATAAGGGAGGTAGAAAAGAGGAACAGGAAGAACTAAAGACCTTCTCTAGTCTGCAACTGGCCCAGAAGGCCCTTTGGACTTGATAGATGATGAAGGAACTTGCATTACACCTACAGAAAACCCCAGACTTTGTAAGGAAGGAATCCTTTTCCATCTGGACCAGGACAACTTGCTGTTAACAGTCCGAACATTGGAAGAGAACTATATTTCAGCAGGGTTACTCCATTTGGCTCATCAATACTTTCTGATATTCTGACTGAATTCAACCAGCATGTTTCATTTATTGATCTAGTCAAATTACATTTCTGGTGTGTGGGGAAACAGAAAGCTCTCTGGGGCAAGGACTGTCCTTCTAGTTGTACTGTGTTGAACATGATGAGGCCCTAGTCTCTTGATGCCACGATAGTAGAAATAATAATAACCACCACAAAGTTGTGGTGATCTCAACTACACTTGGTTTCTCCAAGATGATTGATTGGAGTCCTACAACCAAGCGGTATAGAAAAGTAGGAATAGCCAGCCCTAGCTGGGTTCTTTAGGAGGGACAGGTGACTTCCCATTTGAGTATCATCATGTGTCAAGTTTAATCAGACTGACAGATTAGATAAGTCTGTGGCTGACCTTTCTAACTGCCATTACGTCCAAAAGACAGGCTTTCCAATTAGTTCCTCTGTCCACTTTTTTGTTGTGAGGAAAAGGTTATTCATGTAGATCAAGAAACCCTTTTGTTCAAATAAGTCTTTCCACAATTACTAGAAATAGTTCTCAAGTTGTTTTGTTCCAATTCTCAACACTCCTTTGGACGCTTGTGGCATAAATGGACATGCCTAGAACTCTGAAGCTATATCTCAAACATATGGAGTACATGCACCAATTGTACTCTGTTCATCTTATTTGATCCAAAATGCAAAAGTTGGGCCTGAAAATTGCTGCCGACAAGATGTTAAAATCCTGCACCAATTGGCATGCTAGGCCCTTGGGAAACTATTAACAAACAAGTCAAGGCTCCCTCTACGATGTCTCTTAGTGGCATTGTGGGGGGCAAGTATATGAGCCTCATGTGAGGAAGATTTGCAAAGCAAGTTTCCATTTCTCTGCAGAGGCATTCATTGGGAGAAATAAGTTGCTGGGTTGGTTCCCAAAATAATTCCTTAAATTATAAAGCTCTTGCTCTATTTGGGGGGAATGTCTATTTCTTCCTGTTATTCTATTATATTTAAAACTGCTTCCGCCCTCCCTTACTTTGTGATTCATTGCTCACTTCTTCTCCTTAATGATGAATAAGGAGAGAACCTGTGTAGCAGAATGAGAAATTTCTTGCCAGATAATTTTCTTTCTGTTAGCAGCTTCTCTCCTCATTCAACCCTACTCTGGTAAATTACCGGAGTAGTTTATAATAAATTGAAATTTTTGTCCAAAGGGAGACTTGGACATATGATTGCCTTAAGGTTATTTGTATATTAAGTTGTCTTAATGTTAATTGTTGGTTGCTGATGAATTTCTACAGCTTTAGAAGAACTTTTCTGTTGCACTGAGGCAACAGGCAGGGCTTAGTCCTGGAGCCTCCAGCAGCAACATTGGACCTCCTCTGAATTCCACAGATGGGATGTATTGCCACATTAGTGATGAATGAGGAGGGAAGCTGGTAATAGAAAACCATCAGGTAAGGAATTTCTCATTCCTAATGTTGAGAGTGGACCCCAAAATGCAAACAATAACTAATATTGATCAGTTTACATATAAACAAAGCT
This sequence comes from Malaclemys terrapin pileata, assembly GCF_027887155.1. Taxonomy (NCBI): domain Eukaryota; kingdom Metazoa; phylum Chordata; order Testudines; family Emydidae; genus Malaclemys; species Malaclemys terrapin. The sequence goes on along the minus strand of NC_071506.1, from coordinate 211,415,782 downwards.
ACCTCATTACAATCTTTACATGTGTCCTAGTTGTTGTTCCTTTTGTATGTGCATTTTCACATTGGTATATTCTAAATCATCACCTATGACTCCCTTTCTCTTTGGTTTTGTACATTTTTCTTTAGTATTTGTACTTGCAGTTCTAATTGGTCACTCTCACTTCCTGTTAATAAAGAAAATAATATTACATTCTTCCTTTACATCTGAGAAATGTTAAGCTTTGCTTAGATTACTAAGGAAATCCAGGCTACAGCTGTCAATTTTTGTTATTATTAACTGGCACATTTTGAAGAGTTCCATTGGTTCTAAAATGGTACATGGAATTTTTCCTCTTTCATTTATGATTGTTTCCAATATACTTAAATAGTGCCAAAAGTGGAAGACTGTACATGTGATCATTGACGTATTATCAGGCTCAAAGTGCGAAAAATAGATTTTCGCAGCTTGTTAATATCTTGTAATTATTTGTCTTGTCCCAGATTGCTTATTTGATTTGCCCTGAAGGACCTGTGGAAATATTCATTCACCCACCTTTTTATAACACCACATAAATTCACAGTGAATTAGCTAAGTGATTCACTGGATATTATTAATCCACTGTATTGATTCAAGTTCATGTGACATCTGAAACATTTATTTAAAGTCCTCTGACAGCCACCACTGGTATATTTTTAATTTTAGCAGATGAAACTGTCTATATTAGATAGCTTTTCCAACATAATTTACAGGTCAAGAGTTACATTTTCTAACACAAATTGTAATGTACAGTCTCCTCTGTTTTCCTACAGTGTGTAATTCATAGAACAGTCATATAGTGGTAGGCTGAATAGATACAGTTTCAAATGTTTAATGTTACCTGTTAGATATATATTTGTTACTATATTTAAGTTAAAGGTGATGAAAGGGAATTGCAGCAATGAAGTATCTGTAAGCCAAGGTTTGTACATAATGCCAGTGTTTTGTAGTCCGTAAGAACTCTTTCAAACCTAAGCTTCATGGTCTGGTAGCATTAAATTATTATGGCATTTGAACATGGATCTCAATACTTAATTCCTCAACCTAAACTGTACCATTAGCTCTAATCCATACTAATGTAAATGAAGAAAGTCTGTCTAGACCACATGTTGGATTGAGCCAGTATGTCTGTATAACCTAACACTTCTTTCTTGGATCCAGTTTGCTACTTTCTTCTATATATGTATCCTCAGGTGCTCAAACAGTAGAATAGCAAAACGTTTGGGGGGGGATTTTTTTTTTTAGTTTTTAAAAAAATCTTCATTGTACTTTGCTCCTCCTTCCCTTCTCACTACTCCTGAGCAAATAAGCAGAGCAGTGAGAGAAGGAAAAGTGCAACGGTTTTCACTCTTTGAAGTGGAGTAGTGCATAGGCTTCAGGGAGAGGGTTGTTTGTGCTGTAATTGTTATAGCGGCTCAGCACTGTGCACCACAATTCAAAAGCAAGTGCTGAAAGCATTTCCGCTTACTAGGCTTGAAAGCACTAGCCCTGGTGGGGCATAGTAACCACTCAGACACTTGGCTAAAGTGAAAGGGTGTTTTACTAGGCCTGGCAAGAAAGGGAAGGTTGCAAATACTCTAGGGTACAGTGGCTTAAATAGTTACAGGTCAAAGCGATCAACAGCAGTTCTTGTATGGGCCCCTGAGGGCAGTCTATCTGAGGATTGGAGCTTTTTTAAGGCCTAGTTCCTCTCCAGTCCAGGCTCTATTCAAAGCAAATAGGAATTTGCAGGTTTCCAGACCAGGATCAGTTAGTGGGTTAGCTCTCATTGGGGTCCCTTTTCACTGGCTTCCTGTCCAACCTCTGCTTCTCCCCATAAGTCCCACACCCACCTGGTCCCTTCTGCATGTCTGACAGAGGCATCCTACTCCACAGCAGTTCCCTGGCTTCTGCTACAAACTGCTCTGTATGCAGTTCCCTCTGGGTTTCTCCCTGCATCTCTCTTCCCTGCAACTTCTGGCTAGCCATGCCACTGCTGCTTCTCAAAAGTGCCCGGTCACTTCCTGGTTCAGTGTCTTTGTGAAGTTTCTGCCCGCTGCCTGGCCAGAAGGAAGATATATGCAGTGGAGAGGAGATTGGTAGGAATCATAGTGTCCTGCTTAGCAGAGCGATCACAATACTTTTCATGTCACCGAATTTGACCCTTCCCTACTACTGTAAGTGGATGCAGAGCAGTTGGGAGGAACAACAAGGGATTAGGAATAGAGTACAGCTAGGAGGGCAAGGAAGCAACCAGGAAATGGGCTGGGGAAGGAATCAGGAGTGAGCAGGAGAGGAAGTAAAAAAAAACTTTAAAAAGAAGAGAGAGAGAGACGAGGGAAAAACAGAGAATATAAAAGACAGCAACAACAATTAAAAAGACAGCAAAAAAAGAGAGTCTGAGAAACATGGTGATCATTGTGTGTATCGATGGATAGAGGTGAGTGAACAGTATGCACCGTGACAGGAGGCATAGACAGTTAATTTTTTTTAAAGGAAATTATTAATTATGGTATCTGGCATTTTTACAAGTGTACTGGCTTTGCTTAGAAGTAGAATCTGTAATATGAATTTTAATTATTATAATTTTAATAATTGTAAATGATCATTTAAAACTATAAATGATTAAATGTTACTACAATTAAATATCAATCTTTTAAATGCTTATTAACATCCTCATTTGATAGTGATAATGTTTAATCTAAATTTCATGTCATACTATATGTAAGAAAGGTGGGAAGACCTGATATACTTGGTGTGGCTGTGGAATGCTGAAGTAATGGGTTTGGTGAGTGGTGAATGCAGGAAGTAAAGCTTTTTTGAAAATAGAAAAGAAAATAGGGGGAGTTGAAAAGAGTAATGCTACTTATTTTCCAATCCAGCCCTTGATCTAGATAGAATTTGTTCTCTTTCTGTGACTGTTCATTTACACATTGTTTAAAAAAAACAGCCTGTTTTTAAAAGCACTGAAGCCAACCTCAAAAATTGGAGTAAAATAGGGATACCATATTTTAAGTGTCCAAAAAGAGGACACTCCACGGGGCCCCAGCCCCGCCCCTGCACCTGCCCCGCCCCTTCCTGGCCCTGCCCCAACTCCACCTCCTCCCCTGAATGCTTCGCCCCCTGCCCCTCCCCCTCTCCTGCTTCCCGCGAACATTTGATTCACAGGAAGCCTGAAGCAGGCAGACAGCAGATAAGTTGGGGATGGGGATGGGGCGGGGGGAGCGAGGAGGCGGCGGCGCAGCCCAGTTCAGCCCTCACGGCTGAGCGGCTTCCTCTGGCGGCCGGCCGGCTCAGGCCAAGAGGCTCAGGCCCCGGGGCCCCGGCCGAGCACCCCCAGCCCCGGGGCCCCGGCCCCAGCCCAGCACCCCCGGCCTGGCTCCGGCCCCGGCCCAGCACCCATGGCCCCCAGCCCAGCATCCCCAGCCCTCGGCCGCGACCCCCGGCCCAGCGCCCCAGCACCCCCGGCCCCAGCAGCTCTGGCCCCCAGCCGAGCACCGCCGGCTCCTCCCTCCCTATTTTCCCGGACATGTCCGGCTTTTTGGGGTTTCCTCCCGGACGAGGATTTGAGGCCCAAAAAGCCAGACATGTCTGGGAAAATCCAAACGTATGGTAACCCTAAGTAAAGTATACACACCAGCATTTTGCCTATGTCTCCATAAAAGATGTTACTTTCTGCTGTGAGTCTTAAATATTCAGCCTAGGGTTGCCAACTTTCTAATCGCACAAAACTGATTCCCCTGTCCTGTGCCCTACCCCTTCTCTGAGGCCCCATCCCCCCTTCCTACGTCATTCGGTCTCCCTCACCCTTGCTTACTTTCACCGGGCTGGGGCAGAGGGTTGGGGTACTCGAGGGGTGAGGGCTCCAGCTGGTGGTGGGGCCAGAAATGAGGGGTTCAGGGTGCAGGAGGGGGGTCCAGGCTGGAGCCAAGGGGTTTGGCGTGTGGGAAGGGGCTCAGGGCTTGGGTGCAGGCTCTGGAAGGGAGTTTGGGTGCCTGAGGGGATTCCGACCTGGGGCAGAGGGTTGGGGTGCGGGAGGGAGTTCCAACCTGGGGCAGGCGGTTTTGAGCTGGGGCAGGGGATTGAGGTGTGGAAGGGGGTGTGAGGTGTTGGCTCTGGGAGGGAGTTAGGGTGCAGGAGGGGGTTCTGACTTGGGGCTGGGGTTTGGGATGTGGGAGGGGTTGGGGTGCGAGCTCCGGCTGGGCAGCGCTTACCTCAGGTGGCTCCCAGAAGCGGCCAGCATGTCAATGGGAACTGCGGAACCGGCGCTTGGGGTGGGGGATCCCCCTGGCTGCCCCTGTACCTAGGAGCCAGACATGCTGGTTGCTTCCAGGATCCGCACAGTGCCAGGGTAGGCAGGGAACCTGAACTTTTAACGGCCCAGTCAGTGGTGCTGACCCAAGCCTCCTGGGTCCCTTTTCGACCGGGCATTCTGGTCAAAAACCGGACTCCTGGCAACCCTAATTCAGCCTGTTCTTCATGTTACACAGTCACTTAAAATATGCAAACCCATTTGACGTGGGACAGTAGCTGTTAAAAATCTTTAACTATCCATAACACTGTCTTCTCTAGAACATAATTTCACAAGATGCTAAAACTTTGCAAAATAGTTGCTAGTGCTAGACAGAGAGAGCCTGAAACTTCTCTGTGAGGGTTATAGTGGCAATGCAGAAATAGCACTGAAAGAGGCACATCAAGTAACAGTATTTGTATCTAGGGCATTCCATTACTGCACTTTGCCTTATTCAAGTAACTAACAAAAGTACTTCATAGTTCTAGAAAGATTCAGGCAGACAGGAGCTTTACAAATATAAACACAACACTAAATCCTTTCACTTGCATAGCTTCCAAACAAAGAAGCTAGCAGCCTATTGCAAAAGAGGTTTCCCTCACACCATTTTATTGGAAAACATGCATAAAATGTTTTGTCCTAATATAACCTTGTAAACAGGGTGAAATTCTGTCTGGATTGATGTCAATGGGAGCTTTGCCATTGACTTTAATGGGGCCAGGATTTCACCCTGAGACTGGTAATTTTAAATTATATTTAAAAATTACATGCTATTCATTTCATACATATTTATCACACTATAGTTTAGAACTACGTTAGCATCCGTAATTTTTGCCATTTAAAAGAAACAATTTTAAACTGCAAAGTTCACATATTTTACCTTTTTTTTAAAATTGCTCTGCAGGCCAATTCAAAGTTTGTTCTCTCTCTCTTATACATGCTTTTTAGTCACTATGTTATATTCCTCTAAAAATACCATTCATATCTGACTGTGTGCTTTAAATGAAAAGGGGAAGTTTGGTAACCCGCAGATGTGCCCCTTGTGTATATGCAGACCACATCATAAAGACACCACAGCCAATTTGAATAAACTGACTGTATCTAATTTGGACTGAGTACCGCAGCATTTAGTTGAGACCTCTTATCTATTGAGGGAGTAGTCTTTCCAAGTTGAGGATTAGTATTCTCTTGGCAGTGTGGGAACTCTCCTTGTAGAAGGTGTTGTCAGATGCTACCGGTGTGGTGCTCTGCTTTCTCCTATGTTAATATCACTCAGCTGCGTGCGTGTGTTCCTTCTGTGTGCTGTCCCAGCTCTGCAGATAGCTGACACAGCAAACCCGACGAGAACCCCCAATAACCACAGAGTCTAGTAAGGTACGAAGGCACCTTGGCCAGGCTTATTGCGACCCTGACACAATTGCAGTTCCCCGTAGATTACTGAGTTTACCGGGCATACTACGAGAAAGTGCCTCTTGGCAATGGACTCAGCTCAGTCAGTGGCAGGACTTTCCACTGCCCCCTCGGCTGGACAAAGACACCACCCCAGGGATACATTTTTATACACAGGTACAAACAAGTTATACATCACTCCTGACGTATTGAGGTGCAAACCCTCTACGCAGTAAGGTGCCGCCTCTCACCTTGTACATGTTGGTTCGATCAAAACAACTCTATCCATCATTTTACCCTTTTGCCCCTATCATTGGGATGGGTCGGCCTGTTCCATGTTATCTGTGGAATGTTCCAGTATAGTGTATGTTCTGATATCTGGTGTCCAGTACCTTTTAGGTATGTCTCTTTTTGCAGCATCAGCCCTTTCCTTGCCAGCTTCTGTGAGCAGGGCCTGCCTCTGGCTCACAGCTTAACTTTGCTTTATGTTAGCAAAGTCATGACCATTACTTTAGTTCAGGCCTTAGGCCTCACACCGGGCCTCTGATACCAAGGTTTATATCTCAGGGCCTCCTCTTACTACAGAAGGTGTCTTGTATGAATGGAGGAATGGTGTTTGATGCGCTATTGTTGGTTTGTAAACAGTTGCAGCCAAGCCCTGGCTGTATTTTATAAATGTTACGATAGGTTTCTTCCAAAAATTTGCAAAATATCTAAGAACTAGAAATAGCCAAAGTTTTCCTGACTGAGAGCTATAAGATTGTTGAATAGTCCCCCAAAGGAAATAGACTGCAAAAAGTTCTAGAAATTATGCTTTAGGGGAAATATAGTATGGGAAACAAGCTTGCTCAGGGAAGGGGAAAGGACCGAATGACCTAATAGATCTTTTCCTTTGCTAATTTATGATTCCTTGCCTATTGTAACTTTTAGATGGATGTGATGCTATTTCTTGTTCACCAGATAATTTAAAACAAATGTTATTACAATACATATCTCCTACTTCATTATGATAAAGTAGAAATACTACGGTAAAAGAAATTTTAAATTAAAACCACTTTTAATAGTAACATGGCTTTTTTTAAATGTCATGCTCTCAAAGGTAAAAGGAGAGAGTTAGGCTGTTGTTTTTGTTATAGATTTGCTTAGCACTGACAATATTAAATAATACTTTTTAAAAACAAATGTGCTCACCTATCTGAATGTCTCAGATTATTAAAATAGAATATTTTAAAACTTTATTTTACTTTTTTCTATTTATACTGTTTAATGTTTTCATTTCTCTAAAGATACCATCTGACGTGGTGGTTCTCATTCTTGAGAACCACCCAGGGCAAGACAGGTGGAAATCCCTGAGCTCTTCACATTTTTTTGGTCTTCTAAGCAATAGTGGCAGGACAGAGCACATACCAGTTTAGGTTGTGCCCAGCCTCTGAGCTTACATGATTGTTGCATCATATTTATTTTCAGGGAACAATTTTTTTTTTTAAAATAGGAGCCTATAGTTAGGCTCTTAATTCCATATATAGGTCCTGAATAGATATCCTGATTTTCAAAAGTGCTAAGCACCCAATAACTCCTATTAACTCCAGTAGAGCAAGAGGACTTTTCTGATGTCACATATGTTTCCACCATAGAGAAGCATCATGATAGTAACTCCACAGGCGAGTATCTGACATTTCCCTTGTTTTTTTAAAAGTTAGCTAAGACACTGGGTTTTGACTTGGTGTACTGGTCTAGGAATCTACAAATGTCACCTTTGCAGGGCTGGCCCACCACATTTTGGCACCTGAGGCGGAGAGCTCAAATGACGCCCCCACGACCCCTCGCTTGGGCCAAAACTTTGAAAGGTCTCAATTCTGCCTTCTTCCTGTTCTACTCCTCTCATGGTACTGCTCTGCTACCTACCCCAATAAAGGAGAACTAACAATTTAAAATGCCTTGTTCAAAAATTTTAAGTAACACTTAACTTTCAAACGCCTGAACAGCAATGTAACTTTTCTTGTCTGCATAGTAAACACTGGCATTTTTATCTGTTTGAATAATCAAAGTGGTGCTTTCCATGCCTTCTTGGTTGCAAAGATTTGAACTGCTTCCTGAAGGTCCCCAGTCTGGGCCAGCTCATGCTCTATTGAGATGGTTGCAAGGTCAACCAGCCTCTCCTGTGTGATTGTGGAGCATAGATGTGTTTTTATTAACTTCAGCTTGAAGAAGCTGCATTCTCCACTGGCAACTGTTACAGGAAGTGTTAGAAGTACGTGCAGAGCAGCAAAAGCATTTGGAAAGAGGGTGGTTATCTGATTTGTGCACGTATATTCCAGAACAGCCTTTGGAAATGGTCCTTTCTGCTTGATCCTGCTGAAATGTATCTTGAAAGGGCTTTCAGTTCATCACCTAAATCACTCCCATCAATATTGCGCATGTCGTTATGTGACAACAATGTCTCTACTGCCCTGCATTGCTGGTGTAGGTCTTCTTCAGGTTTAGTGAGGAATTTTGGAATATGATACAACATCCCAAATATACTGCTGTGTTCCTTGAGCTGCATGAAACGTTCTTCAACTGACTGTATTGCACAATCTAGCACCTGGTTAAAGAATTCAACTTTGAATTGTTGTTTGGGGTCTCTTATGGGATTATCCTGTGCTTCGTAATCAAAATGTCGTCTTCTTCAGTGACTCTTGTATTCTTGAATGGGTGGGAAAATAGCTTCAGTGTGAAGTTCCTCTGTCAACTTCTGTGCACTCTTCAGAACATTTTGAGATCCCTCATCTGACTGGTAAGACTGTAGGTATGACTTTGCTTTGTCCAGTTGTTCCATTGCTCCAGATATATCCAGGTCAACACCTTGGAGTCTCTTGCTTACAACATTTATTTCAAACAGTATGTCATGCCACAACACTAAGCCACACAGAAATGTGAAGTTATGTATGTTTCTGGTGATTCCATTTCCCTCTGCCACTCTTCTCCCATGAACAGTTCCTGTCATAGCATTATCCTCCATAATGGCAACAATGGCATCATCGATCTTCCCAATTTGGTGTTTGATAGGCTTTATCGCCTCCACTCGACTTTCTCATCATGTGGCACTCAGTGGTTTCAGTGTCAGAGAGGATGTTCCCAGATGTTGCTTCAAAATTTGCCATTGATGAGTTGATGCAGAGAAAAATACATAGATACTTTGAATTACATTAAAAAATTCAGCAGCTTCACTAGAAGCTGATGCTGCATCACTGACCACCAAGTTCAATGAATGAGAACTGCATGGGACAAAAAATACTCGAAGGTTTAACTCTCGGACCTGTGTCTGCACTCCTCTGTTCTTTCCTTTCATGTTGGCACCGTTATCGTAGCCCTGACCTCTCATGTCAGCTATCGCAATTCCCGTATCTTCCAGCTTTTTAAGAAGCACATTTGTCATACCAGCTCCTGTAGTATCATCAAAGTCAATAAATTCCAGAAAATGCTCTCTGACAGTCACCATTGCAGGGACATTTTCACTAGGTTCTGTTGTTGTTACAAAACACACCATTGAAGTAATTTGTTCCGTATGGATGATGTCAGGTGTGCAGTCCAGAATAACAGAGTAATATCTTGCTGACTTCAGATCTGCCACAATCTTCTGTTTGACTTTTGTTGCCAGTAACTGCATGATCTCATTTTGAATTTTTTTTTCAAGGTAATGGTGTGTGTACATTTCTTGGGTGGTGACTCTTCTTAGATGCTCCTGGAGTACAGCATCAAACTCAGCCATCAGCTCCACAATTTTAAGGAACTTTCCATTGTTTGGCACATACAGACCTGACCTGAAGATCCTGGCTGGATCATTGAACTTAACTCTCTTCAGTGTGCCTTCAGCCATCTCCCTGTAAATCCATAGGAAGTATTGGAATTGGAATTGAAGTTAAGCCTCCCTGATACCTACGGAATATATAAAGAACTGGTGGCAGAGGTGGTACTGTATCTTAGATCAGAAGAGCTGAAGTCCCCATTTTAAAATGAGTTTTGCATTCAGCTAAGTTTGTACAGGATGTACAGCTCCAGAACAGCACAAAGACTTCTGGATATTTTTTTTTATTACAGAAACTAGAGTCAATAATGCTGAGAATTTAAGAAAATCACTCCGTGTAAGTGAATTAATTTTGAGTTTGGTGCGTCATGAATTGGGTAGAATTGCTGTTCTCTGTATCTTTCTGATGCTTTTACATTAGAGGTAGAAGTCACTTTAATTAAGTTTCCTTTAGTTCTAATCAGGCATTTATTTAAATAAATGAATCAGCAAGGATACAGAAGGGGACTCTGAATCCCATCATTCAGCTATGGCCTTTCTTTCATTGTTGCTAGGGAAAAACAAATACATATTTGTACAGCAAACTAATTTTATTTTGCTTATAGGCTGGATGAAAATGCAGATAGAAATTTAAAAAAATACATTTACTGTAGTTAGCTTATATCATGCTAGGCATATTTGGACCGCAGGCAGGCAAAGACAAGAGGCAAAGTTTGAATGTTCTTCTGTATTAAATAAATCCTGGCATCACAATTTCGTTGGATAGAATGTGAACTAAAATTTCAGTGTCCTAGAGTTTAAGGCCAGGGACCTCTAGATCATCTAATCTGACCTCCTGTATATCACAGACTACTAAACACCACCAGCACACACGCACTAAATTCAGCAATTGAAATTAGAACAAAGTATTACAGCCCTCTGGAGACTATTGTGTGCCATAGGCGAAGTGGGAGAGACTGAGATGTACCAATGCCCGAGGACCCTGCACTGCAGGCATTGATTTCATGAGATGTATCCAGATGATCCTAGCAAGTGATCTATGCCCCATGTTGTGCAAAGGAAGGTGGAAAAACCCCAAGATACCTGCCAATCTGACATGGGGGGAAATTCCTTCTGGATCCCGAATATGGCGATCGTGATCAGTTAGATCCCAAGCACATGAGCAAGACACACCAGCCAAGCATCTGAGACAGAGAATACTAAGTGCCACCTCAGAGCACCAGGCCACCCTGTCCAGTGTCCCAGGCCACTGTGGCCATCTCTAAAGCTTCAGAGAAAGAAGACCAAAAAAAAATTCCGAACACCTCAGGGGTTCCCCTCCTGAACCCTACAGTTGATGGGCTGAAGCCCTGAAGAATGAGATTTTAGGAACATAATACATGAACCAGAAGGAAGCTCCAGGGCCAGCCCAGCCCTCTACCACTGTAGGCAAATCCATCATACAATCCCTCATAAATTTATCAAGCTCTGTTTTAAGATTAATTAAATTGTTTCCATCCCACCCATGATCACAGTCAGTTGTTCTTGTGCCAACATAGTTGTTTAGTTTAAATAGTTCTTCTCCCTCCATGGTATTTACCCTCTCCCTCCCCCATACGTGTTTATAGAGAGCAATCATATCTCCTCTCAGCCTTTGTTTTGCTAGGTTAAACAAACAGGTTGTTTTAGTCTTCGCTCGTAATCAGACTCTCCATTCCCCTGATCATCCTGCACATGTTTCAGTTTGAATTCCTCTTTGCTGAAGATGGATAACCAGAACTGTACGCAATACAGGGCCTTGTACTGTGGCACTAGCATTTCCCTAGCTCTACTGGAAATATCTTGCCTTCTACATCCTAGGATTGCATTTCCTTTTTCACAACCATATCACATTGGTGGCTCATAGTCATCTTGTCATCAACTAACACACCTAGGTCTCTCCTCTCCTCTTTCATTTTCAACTGATTCCCCCACAGCTTCGATCAGAAATTCATTGTGCTTTTTACAGACACATGCAGCTTATTCATTTCCAGTTTTTGTGACAGTACTGTTATACACTTAGTTATATGTTCACTTGTCTTTATACCACTCTCTACATATTTGATAAAATCACACATTATTTAAAAAAAAAGGAAAACAGCTTAAACTTTAGGACACTGGCGTTTTCAAAACACTCATTGAACGATTAGGGAAGTGCATGGCTAGGTAATCTTTTAGAGATTGTGTAAAAGTTACTTTCTCGTGAGATTGCTTTCCATATTTTAACGTTCAGGTCTCTTTCTCTTTCCCTGTATGTAGAATTGTCTAGAATTAAGTCATGCTAAGTTCAAGGCTGTGAACTCTTGAATTCTAAAAATGCCACTCAGTACAACTAGCTTCTCCCCTCCCCTTCCTCCTCACATTTAGGTTCATCACAATCTGTTCTCTTTGCTTTGGCTATATCTTTCAATCCCCTTTCTCTCCAAAGAATAGCTAGTTATTTCTTACTTGTTTCAGTGTATCTTTATGGAATTTATTCTCAATATGCACTGCCTTAGTATACGTGCACGAATTCTGTTTTTTCTGATATTATGAGACCTTTACCTGTTAACTGCAGGTGGTACATGAACAGTTCCTTTGGCTCAGCTTCATCCAGTCTCCTTCTGCTTCCACAGACTCTTGATTGATCATACAGTCTTGTTACTGAGAAGCTTCACATAATGACTTCAACTTCCCTCAGCAGATATTTTTGATGCCTGGCATCCTTGCTTCACGTTGAGCCCTCTCTGGTAATTGAGACAAAACCTTAACTGTAGCTTCAGGAATAACACAAATCACCACCACTGCCCTCTTTCCAGATTTTATTTTTACAAGGGAGTAAATTCATCTATTTTAGCAGCAGATTGCCTGGCAAAGAAAAGGAACTGAATAAAATGAAGTTTAACTCTCTTTTCCAAGGGACATTGGGAGCCCTCCAATGATAGTGATGCATTGAGCACTAGGGTCTCTCAAAAGCCTGTCACTAGAAATACTTTTTTTAAAAAGATTAACTTCAATAATTTTACAAGAAAAACATACAGTACAATATTCAGGACACTTCAGTACAGTAAAATTTATATTCAGTGGGGCTTGCTATTTCCTCTTTAACACCTTTAGGGTACGTCTACACTACCCGCCGGATCGGAGGGTAGTGATCGATCTATTGGGGATTGATTTATCGCATCTAGTGTACATGCAATAAAATCGATCCCCGATCGCTCTGCCGTCGACTCCGGAACTCCACCACAGCGAGAGGTGGAAGCGGAGTCGATGGGGGAGCAGCAGCGGTCAACTTGCCACCGTCCTCACGGCCAGGTAAATCGACCTAAGATATGCCGACTTCAACTACGCTATTCGCGTAGCTGAAGTTGCGTATCTTAGGTCAACCCCCTGCCCCCAGTGTAGACCTAGCCTCAGACTACCTGGCCAGGAGTCAGATGCTCAGTCTACAGGCAAATTCCATTCACATTTTTGAAATGGAGCATGTAATGACAAAGAATATGAATATGTTCCAATAATTTAATTTTTCCATCCTATCTAAGATTATTGTGTTACAATTCTTCTTCATGGTCACCATTTTACGTACCTGAAAATATGCCCAGGAAGAAGCGTCATATAACTATCAAAACAAAAGGAAAAGAAATAAGTTTTTGACCCTGTGCTACCAAGACTGCACGTTTGGGTTCCTAAATGTGAGAGATTTCTTCATGAATTATGTAGGTGCAAAGCTACCCCTCTGGTTACAACCCTGATATTGGCATGCTCTCTCGCCTCTGTTCATAGGATATGATGGCTACATAAACACAAACAATACGGTCATCAGCTACAACACATGGAGGCAGAAGTAGAGGTAGAACTAAGGGACTTCTGATAATGGTGATCGGAATGCTAGGTTACATAGGTTAGTTGTGTGCACATTTAGATTGTATCTGGTCATGCCATTAAAATATTAATATAAATAAAATATCTGTAATGTCTATTGGCCCTCTGCCTAGCCATTATTAGTTGAAAGATCCCTGTAGTCAGGTAGAAGTGAGTATTGACTAGGAGTTCAAAAGATGATGGGGGGTGGTTTTACAGGTTAGTTTAGGGAGGGAGGTTCCATGGGGTAGAGGTTACATGGGAGAAAGAAGAAAGGCATTTGTGGGAGAAGTGAACAAATAGGCAATCAAAGCCAGCATAGAGTCAGGATGCAAGGGCCAGGCTTGTTCATGGGAGGAGGAGAACTAGGAGCACAATTAGGTCTTGTTAGCAACAGCCCTGCTGGTAGTTTAGTGTACGGATTCCCAGGGTTCTGAGCTATCAGCAGGCAGAGGTGCTAGCCTGGCAATTCCCTGAAAATAGTGACTTTAATCAATTAAACTGACAAGCTTTCAAGCAACACAATCCCTTTACCATACTACGGAAAACAGAACATGGATGAGTTGTACAATGGGCAACAAATGTTGAAATGTAGGTACACTTGCAGTGCCTAGTTACTGTGTTATTCCTCATTTTAACTGTACAGAATGCCAGAAATACTACGGGTGAAGTAAATATTATGGTGTGGTACATAACAAGGTTTTAACTATGTTTATTATAGATATATGAGCAGATTGAAACCTTGTTATTAAATATAGGGACACGATAGATCTAAGACCTACTTTCCAAAAAAGTTAGGTGCAGTTGAGAGACAGCTTTTTTTTTTAATTAATTAGTTTAAATGGAAAGAAGTTCTATGGGACAGCTTCACTGCCTATTTTAATTTTGCAAAGAAAGGCCATAAATTGACACCCTAAAAAGATAATGCATTCTCCAAGAATAAAAACCTCTAACATTAAAAAATATATAGTTGTATAGATGTGTGATTTATCAATACATCCATGAAATATTTTTTCATAGATTTTATAGCAAAGAGAAATTAATCAATGTGCTATGCTGGTTCAAAAAATCAGTGAAATTATAAATGGCAGGTAAATACTAAAATTTTATTTAACTCCTCACACAGTCCTTTTGAAAACATGGCCAGTTATTAAAAGAATAGATTTAATTTGATATACTCTTCCAGTGTTGCAACTTGCGACCTTACTAATCTTCTACATGCGGTACCTCTAGGGCTCAGTAACTCCATTTGAAGGAGTTTGCTTATGTCCATAGACCTGTATAAGTACTGTTCACCATGCAAACAATTAACATATAAGCTGAACTGTCAGTCTCTATGTCTTTTGGTGAGAAAGACAAGGTGGATGGGGTAATACCTTTTATTGGACCAGCTTCTCTTGGTGAGAGAAGAGACACTTTCAGCCTCACAGAGCGCTTGTTCAGATCTGGTAAGACAGGCAGTTACCAAATAAAAACTGTCTGTTCAGGTCTCTCGCTTGTAAAATTCAGGCATGCTGTAAGCTCAGTGTGTTTTCATTTTTTTTACAAAGGAATCAAATTTGAATTAATTTAAAATTATTTCTTGTCATTTTAAACACTATTTAAACACTATTTGATTAGATTCAAAGTGATACTTTTTTCAGTTCTACCTTCGGATTCCGTTGTTTTGTTCGCTTCATTTAAACTACGCTGCAACAAGTGACACCATTTTTTTTTCCTACAGCAAATGAAACTTGCAGCCGAGTCATTGAAGGAAGAAACACATGGAGAAAAGAAGATGAATTGAGCATTAGCATGTGAACATGCTTTTAAAGTATTTAAAATCTTACTGTATTTGCACTCTACAATGTATTACTCAATAGATAGTATCTATTATCTGTACTTGGTCATCAACACTGATTGCTTGACACAATGAAAAATTGTTTCCCCTTTCCTTTTCCTCTTCATTTCATATGGAATATTCAACAGTTGTCTGGTGAGACAGAATACAGAGCATCACTCCAGTTTATGCTAGATCTGGTTGAAATATGTCATAACCAACTGGACATTATATCAAAATTATATGAAACAGATCTTTAAGAGTAGGTATCCTGATCTAAATGTAGTCTTGAACTGCAGCTTTTCAAGAGAAGGTGTGCCTGGTATATTAGTATACTTAATTCTTAGTGTACCATTCCTTATGCTTGTTAACCATTTTTGTCCTTGTAGTAGAATAGTTAATCATTTCCAAAGGCATATCTTTTTTTTTTCAAAGACAGCTTATTATACACTGTTCACAGCATTTACTAGGAAATTAATCTAAATTTTGTTTATTACATAGTGTGATGTCTGATTTTTTCCATAGGACCAATCACAAAGCTAGTTATTTGGAAATGTATACTATAAAATGAGATTACAATATGTTCATTTTATATAGAATCTCAATTAAATTATTTTCAGATGCTGGTAAGAAAGCATTTGGCATGAAACAGGCATTGCTGATTAGTAGTTTATGAAGATGAACGATGATTGTGTATTCTTTTCATTTAGCATTAACTCTGATTACCATTTGGTGGTTCTTCAGAACAATAGTCCTGTATTAATGGATCTTTTTGTTAACTGAAATGATAGTAACAGAGCTATTAAAATGAACACTCCATAGTTGTATGTCTGATACTTTCACACATGTACTGAGATATTTGACTCTTTCTTGCATATCATGAAAATGTAATTCTCCTAATTTTAAATGGTTTTCTGACGGTAATAAGCTCAAAATCTATACTTCTGGTCATGTGGCCTCAAGTCAATTTGTTTTCTATTGATATACAACTTTCATCTCTGTCAGAGCCAACTTCCCTGGATGTGAAATACTTTTATGTTAGCTACACAATCCTATTTGGATAGATCTGATGAAGATAATTGCACTGACTTGGATATATTTCAAAATTCTACCACAAGAGAACCTGTCACCTGAATACTTCATTACACAGCAAACTTTTACATTTGTAAATAACAAATACTCATGACAAAGGCTACTCATCACAGAATAACACAATTAAGCTAACGTAGAGCCTTCTGTGTGGAGTTTAAAGTTTTGATTTTTGGATCTTTAAAGTGCTAAATGACCTGAGATTACTCTTCTCTCTCTCTGTTTTACTGCCACAGCTGTGATCAGTGGAAGCTGGGGCTCCCTTGGCATATAAGAGAGGGAACTGCTGGCAGGGTGTTCTCCATGAAGACCCTTCAGCTATGGAATTCATTCCCCACTTTGGTCTAAAATAGCCCAGATTTATTAAGGTTTTTGGTATGTGCAAAGCCAAGCTCTTTGAACAGACATTTGGGGGAGAGTTGAAGATCTAAGGGTTAGATCTCTTTTGTGAATATTAGTAATGCATAATTTTGTTTTGGAATATGTCCCTGTGAGTGGTGGTTTGTTGGCAATTTGTTGTTGATTTAAGGAGAGATATGATAGAGATCTATAAAATCATGAGTGGTGTGGAGAAAGTGAATAACCCTTTCACATAACACAAGAACCTGGGGTCATCCTATGAAATTAATAGTCAGCAGGTTTAAAACTAGAAAAGGAAACAACACACAGTCAACCCGTGGAACTCATTGCCAGGGTATGTTGTGAAGGCCAAAAGTATAATTGGATTCACAAAAGAATTACATAAGTTCAATGAGGATAGATCTATCAATGGCTACTAGTCAAGATAGTCAGAGGTGCAACCATATCTCTGCGCGTCCCAAAGCCGCTGGCTGCCAGATGTGGGGACTGGATGATGGGATGGATCACTTGATAATTCTCCCGTTCTGTTCATTCCCTTTGAAGCACCTGGCATTGGCCATTGTCGGAAGACAGGATACTGGGTTAGATGAACCATTGGTCTGACCCAGTATGACCGTTCTTGTGTTCTTATTTATATTACCTTGGTTGCATAGGGATTGCATTTTTCATTGATGGCAAGGGTGCCTAGAGTGTGGCAAAGGCATTTTTATGGTAGTTAATTGCATGTAGAGGGAAAAGATATATAGTAAATACCATCAGAAACATGCGATCTACAGCTTGTGTTACCAAGAAACTAACCAGATGTAGACTAAGCTCCTCCATTGCTATTAGAGAAAGGGAGAAGAGGAACAAGGAAACTATGAGTTTGAGGCTCTGACATGAAACATTGATGTACTTTTTTCAAATAGCTTCTAAGTAGGAATTGGGTGAAGTACTGAGTGTCTTGTGAAATTACTGCAACAATAAAATTAGTGTCTTGATCAGAGACTGGTGTACTCCATGGCACACAGTGGAACCAAACTCTGTAGCAAGAACCCTTAAATTCCATTATAGTGTTAACTACTTCGAGGAGATACAGACATGTATTCCATTTAGGTGTGTGCGTGCCCAGCATGCTGGAGCTGGAGACTTTTGCCTAGCAGTATCCATAGAGGGGTGGCACTCACGCCTCATGGTTGTGGCCCCTTCCCTGGCCCCCTCTGTTCCTTTTCACCACCCAGAGCTGGAGTCAGAGCTCTGTGTGGTTGTAGTCTCACAACCTCCCATTTAGTCTCAGCCTAGTTCATTGTATATAATTAGTTAGTGTGTGTTAGTAGTCAGTAGATAGTGTTAGTTGCTAGATTGTGTTCCTGAGTGATGCCCTCATCGGGATTTAAACATCGTGCTTTGTGTGAAGGAGCGATCCTGAAGAGTGATCCCCCTCACACAGTGCTTGCTCTCTTGGTGAGGCCCACCTCAAAGAGTGTTGTTCAATCTGTAAATCATTCAAGAAGTGGACTTAGGTGATGTGGAACTTTCACCTCAAGCAGCACCTGCTTGAACAGGCCACATGGCCTGATCTAGTACTGAGGCCCTCCTTGGGCCAAAGATTGCCCTCGGGCTCAGAGAGCGCTGTCACCTTTTGTTCCAGGACAGGCACCTCTCCAAAGACGCGAAGGAGCCGTTCTCTGTCCTCAGCACTAAGGAAGAGGTCTCACAAGTCCAATCAGGACTATTCCAGGGCACAGGGCAACTCCTCTTCCTCCCCCAGGAAAAGGGTGGGCTGGACTGGGACTGGTTCTGGTACATGGGATGGCACGTATGCCTCTGACCCTTCCATGGTACTGAGTAGGAAGGGCAGGAACCCCGTGTTGTTGACTCTACTTCTGGTTTCCAGGCGTCCGCTGAGTCTAGTTGAGCCAGCGCTAGTCATAAGCAGACTAAGCAATTGCTTAAAGTCCCAAGCAGCTCAAAGGGGGTCCCCTTTATTAGTATGTGTTGGGGGGCAAAAATATTCCTGCTTAGGGCCCTCAATGGGCTAACATTGGTGCTAGAGTCCAGTACTGACAAGGGCGATGCCAATACTGACTGTGTCCACTGTGTCAACGTACCATGCTGCAGCAGACGTATTCTGCTTTTCTTTTCCATCCTCGCTGCTGGTCCAGGACTTTCCGAGGCTCGTGCCTTCGGCAGTCCCTCCAATGGAGGATGCCGCTGAATCTTCATGCCCCTCAGCACTGCACCCAGATGCTCCCCTCTCTGTGGTGGGGAAGGAGCCAGTACCGGAATCAGTATGGGGGACCTCAGTACCAAGACCCTCTTTGGCCCTTCTGTATTCAAAGCCGCAGATGCTCCCATGGCAGCTTTCACTGCCCTCGATGTTGTTGCACTTTGATGCTTCCGTACAACTGTTTGCACTGGAACCAACGCTGCCTGCAGCACTGACATGCTTGGTACTGATGGTACCACCTTCATCGGGGGAAATGGATGAATTGGGCCACCTATTGGCTCCCTAGGGCATTCATCCACCCATGTCTCCGAGATCCTGGGGCTTTTCTGAGTCAGTGTTGTCAACTTCCCACTCGATATCATCTGGTGAGCTCCGAGAGCCGCCACTGGACCAGTATGGCTCCCAGGTTTGGCATGCACCTCATGGCTGGGACGGAGGTCCTTGCCCTGGCCCCTACTGGCCACCAATGCGCTATAAGTATCTGTGGCCTCCTTGGACTCAGTAGGATGCTCCACACTTGCGGAGATCCCGCTCCTCGTGCCATTCAAAGCTGGAGTCACCCACTAGGTCAATTGTGGTGACTGTGGGTCAGCCGCAAGCCCAGACACAGGGCAGAGCCGCTGGAGTCCGACCATCCAGGTTCATCCTCCGGAGAGCAAGAGCCAGTTCTGGCTCAAACAAGAGCCACATCCTCATCGCCGGACAATGCCATGCTGCCTGGTTTGTCCTCTGCATCTATTCCAGAGGACTTTAAGGCAGACCAGGATGTTTTACACCATGTCGCCACATTTCTCTGCATCCAGGAGAACACCCACAAACTGGTAGACATTCTACAACTCACCATCCCTGGGAGAGTGGCCCTCCCAATTAATTATGTGTTCCTTGAGCTGGCGAGAGCCCTATTGAGTACACCAGCCTTGGTAACACTGGTGGATAAGCGCATGGAAAAGTGGTACTTTGTTCACAGGCAGGGATTTGAAGAGTTCTATTCACATCCAGCCCCAAATTCCCTGGTTGTAATGGTGGTGAATGACAGGCCCGGTAGGGTAGGTTCAGGTCTCCCTCCAAGGACAGAGACTTCAAGTGGTTGGATGTTCTGGGCAGAAAGATCTATACCTCATCATACCTACAGATGAGGATTGTGAATCAACAAGCTTTGCTGTCCAAGTATGATTTTCTGAATTGGTCAGCCATGTCTAAATTCATTTGTTGCAGAAGGCTGCTTGGAGGCCAAAACATCTCTGCAGTCCACCCTTGGCATTGTGGACACCACAGCAAGGGTGATGGCCTCAGTGTTAATTATGAGGAGGGCTTCTTGGTTGCAAAACTCTGGGATAGATTTGGACATCCAGCAAGCCATTGAGGACTTGTCCTTTGACAGATGGATGTTGTTCTCGGACAAGACAGATGACATTTTGCACTACTTTAATTCCAAAGCTACCTTAAGATCCTTGGTCCACAGAAAGACACCACTATGGGGCTCAACAGCAGCGATATTGCCTGCAACATTCCTTGCGCAGCTTTTCCCCTCCGCCCCCCCCCAAAGCAGTGGGACTACCCTAGAAAAAGGGATAGATCCCACAAGAGGAAGCAGTTGGGCTCAGGCTTTGGGTACCCTCCCCCAGCATCTGCTAAGCACCCATTTTGACTCCTTAGTTCAGAGCACTGGTCCAGTCATTTCTCCACCATCTTTGTCCCCGTGTCCCTTTGGGGACAGACTGGCCCCTGTTAATTACCTCTGATAGTTGGGCCCTAGACACTGTCAGATCGGGCTACACAATCCAGTTCCTTTCCATACCTGCTCCCCACCTCTCCTCCCCGTCCCTCTTCAGGGACCACTCTCACGAGATGCTGCTCATTGAGCAGGTCAGGTCTCTGCTGACATCGGGAACAGCAAAGGAAGTTCTGCCAGAACACTACAGCCACAGCTTCTACTCCCAGTACTTCCTGATACCAAAAATCAAAGGCGGGATAAGACCCATCCTCAACCTTTGGGTCATCAACGAGTTCATCAAATACATGAGGTTCTGCATGATCCGCTCTATCAGTAGTCCTCCCCAGGCTGTCTCATAACGACTGGTTTGCTGCTCTGGACCTCCAGGTGATTCTACTAAGCCACAAGACGTTTTTGTTTTGTGGTAGGAGAACATCACTTTCAGTATATGCTTCTCCCATTCGACCTCTCTTCTGCCCCCTGAGTCTCCACCAAATGCATGGCTGTGGTCCTAGCATATATCAGGAGGAAAGGAATTCACAACTTCCTTGATGATTGGTTACTAGGGGGTGGTTCCACAGAGGAGCTTCTTGCCCACATCAACATCATGTTGTGTTTGCTCGACCATCCCAAAGGTTTTATCCAAGGTGGTCTCTCAGTTTCATCTGAGTCAGGCAATGTATTTACCTGTGTTTTCCCCTAAACCACACTCTTCCTTGGAAGAATAGTGCCACCATCTAGCCAGGACTAAACCGTTTTGTGCTTCACTTCGCTTGTTCGTGTCATATAAAGGGGCAAGTGAGCTCTACACAGACCATCTCTAGATGGATAACATCCTGAATCAAGACTGCATATGTGATAGCTTTGGCTACACCTTCTCAGTGGATACGGGCTCACTCCATGAGGGCACAAGCAACATCAATAGCATTCCTCAGTGAAATTTCCATACTGGACGTTTGCAGGGCAGCCATGTGGTCATCCATGCATACATTTACAGACCATTAAGCTATTACATCTTACAAAGCAGACACAGGTCTCAAAAGGGCAGTCCTGTGATCCCTGTTTCAGTAGACTTCAAGACCTTCCTCTGGACTGGGATGCTGCTTGTGAGTCACCTAATTAGAATACACATCTGCATCTACTTGAAGAGGAAGAAAGAGTTACTTAGTGTAACTGTGGTTCTTCGAGATGTTATGCAGATGTATATTCCCCTCTGCATAGGAGTCTCATCTTACCGGCTTTCGATGCGAAGGAACTGAGGTGGGGGAGAGGGGAAGGGAATCAGGGCAACACCGCCCACATAACGAGGAGAGGGGCCACAGCTATGAGGCATGAGCACCGCCCCTCTATGGTAGTGGTTCTCAACCTTTCCAGATTACTGTCTCCCTTTGAGGAGTCTGATTTGTCTTGTGTACCCCAAGTTTCACTTCACTTAAAAACTATTTGCTTACAAAATCAGACATAAAAATACAAAAGTGTCAGCGCACACTATTACTCAAAAATTGCTTACTTTCTCATGTTTACCATATAATTATAAAATAAATCGATTGGAATATAAATATTGTATTTACATTTCTGTGTGATACTTGAGCCTGTTTTTCACTTAGCCTTGTCTGAAGCCCTACCACCAGGGGCTGAAGCATGTAACTTAGCTTCATGGCCCCCCCCCCCCCGCCCGTGTAGTGTTGGGCTCTGGGCAATTGTCCTGCTTGCCACCCCCTAACACCTGCCCTGCACTTGCGAATCCCCTGGGGATCGCAACCCCCAGGTTGAAAAAACATTGATCTATATGAGTTGAGTACCCCCCTGGAACATCTCTGTGTACCCCCAGGAGTATGCATACCCCTGGTGGAGACCCACTGCTCTACAGGTATTTCTAAGCAAAAGTCTGGTTCTGGCGCACTGGGCACGCACACACCTAAGTGGAATACACGCCTGCATCACATCTCAAAGCACCACGGTTACAGTAAATAACCATTTCAACTTTATTGCCAAGAAGTATCTTCCATTCCCATCCCTCTACACTTCCACACAACACAAGCCTACTTCCGCTGTGTTTGAGTCATGTAAACTAGTTTGGGAATGGGAGAGAAACCAGAAATCTGGGTGAGTGAGCTGGGCTTCCTGGAGAACACTGCCTTGGATGATGAACCACTGAAGCTGGCTACAAGCTTCCTGATTTTCTAGCATACATGGGCGGGAAGGAGATCCTGAGCCTGGCCACCTGGAGAACATAACAAAAATATTCACTGATGCATTTTATATCAAGGAGTATTTTTGACTCACCTGCCATTTGCTCACCTGCCATTCTGGTCTTTAAAATTCTCCTACTTACTCTAGCCCACCAGTGGGAGGCATTCTGCTCCTCTCATGATACTGCTCCGCTACCTACCCAATAAAGGAGAACTAGCAACTTAAAATGCCTTGTTCAAAAATTTTAAGTAACACTTAACTTTCAGAAAGCAACAGAGGGTCCTGTGGCACCTTAGAGACTAACAGAAGTATTGGGAGCATAAGCTTTCGTGGGTAAGAACCTCACTTCTTCAGATGCAAGTAATGGAAATCCATTGGTGCCACAGGACCCTCTGTTGCTTTTTACAGATTCAGACTAACACGGCTACCCCTCTGATACTTAACTTTCAAACGCCTGAACAGCAAATGTAACTTTTCTTGTCTGCATAGTAAACACTGGCATTTTTATCTGTTTGAATAATCAAAGTGGTGCTTTCCGTGCCTTCTTGGTTGCAAAGATTTGAACTGCTTCCTGAAGGTCCCCAGTCTGGGCCAGCTCATGCTCTATTGAGATGGTTGCAAGGCCGACCAACCTCTCCTATGTCATTGTGGAGTGTAGATGTGTTTTTATTAACTTCAGCTTGGAGAAGCTGTGATCTCCACTGGCAACTGTTAAAGGAAGTGTTAGAAGTATGCGCAGAGCAACAAAAGCATTTGGAAAGAGGGTGGTCATCTGATTTGTGCACAGATATTCCAGAACAGCCTTTGGAATTGATCCTGTTAAAATGTATCTTGAAAGGGCTTTTAGTTCATCACCTAAATCACTCGCATCAATATCGTGCATGTCGTCATGTGTCTACACTGTCTCTAGTGCCCTGCATTGCTGGTGTAGGTCTTCTTCAGGTATAGTGAAGAGTTTTGGAATATGATACAACATCCCAAATATACTGCTGTGTTCTTTAAAAAACCAACAAGGAGTCTGGTGGCACCTTAAAGACTAACACGGCTACCCCCTGATACTTGCTGTGTTCTTTGAGCTGCATGAAACGTTCTTCAACTGACTGTATTGCACAACCTATCACCTGGTTAAAGAATTCAACTTTGAATTGTTGTTTGGGGTCTCTTATGGGATTATCCCATGCTTCATAATCAAAATGTCGTCTTCTTCAGTGACTCTTGTATTCTTGAATGGGTGGGAAAATAGCTTCAATGTGAAGTTCCTCTGCCAACTTCTGTGCACTCTTCAGAACATTTGGAAATCCCTCATCTGACTGGTAAGACTGTAGGTATGACTTTGCTTTGTCCAGTTGTTCCATTGCTCCAGATATATCAAGGTCAACACCTTGGAGTCTCTTGCTTACAACATTTATTTCAAACAGTATGTCATGCCACAACACTAAGCCACACAGAAATGTGAAGTTATGTATGTTTCTGGTGATTCCATTTCCCTCTGCCACTCTTCTCCCATGAACAGTTCCTGTCATAGCATTATCCTCCATAATGGCAACTATGGCATCATCTATCTTCCCAATTTGGTGTTTGATAGGCTTCCTTCAAAATTTGCCATCAATGAGTTGATGCAGAGAAAAATACATAGATGCTTTGATTTACATTTAAAAAATTCAGCAGCCTCACTAGAAGCTGATGCTGCATCACTGACCACCAAGTTCAGTGAATGAGAACTGCATGGGACAAAAAATGCTCGAAGGTTTAACTCTGACCTGTGTCTGCACTACTCTGTTCTTTCCTTTCATGTTGGCAGCATTATCGTAGCCCTGAGCTCTCATGTCAGCTATCGCAATTCCCATATCTGCCAGCTTTTTAAGAAGCACATTTGTCATACCAGCTCCTGTAGTATCATCAATGTCAATAAATTCCAGAAAATGCTCTGACAGTCACCATTGCAGGGACATTTTCACTAGGTTCTGTTGTTGTTACAAAACACACCATTGAAGTAATTTGTTCCGTATGGCTGATGTCAGGTGTGCAGTCCAGAATAACAGCGTAATATCTAGCTGACTTCAGATCTGCCACAATCTTCTGTTTGAAGATCAGTCCTGGATCATCTAGACTTCAGGAACTAAACTCAGCAGTAGCTTTTTCTTGCGCCTCCACCACATTCTTCTCTGATCTACACTTTTCTTCAGGAATGTACATGGTTACATCCATTTGAGATGGAGATATGGATGCTGCAGTAGCTGCCAGTCCAGTCACCTGCACTCTGACTAACTGGAAGATCAGGCATCTCCTCACCACTCACATCCTCACTGGGGCCGGAAGGCTCACCATGAACATTTGTGTCTATGTATCTCAGGAGAGCTCCTTCCTGCTTAGATAGAAAAGCTTCCATTGCTTGCTTTCTTTTTCTGAATGCTGCCCCAGAGGGGCATTTTCTTCTTTCACTCATGACTGCTGTTCTGTGCCAGCTATAGTGGCTCTGAATGCGCAGTTGAAGGGGACAAATAAGCAGGCTGGTAGCAGGGCCTGAGTGAGGGACGATATCAGCGTCTCAAGGGCCTTACTGGCTCCTACTACTTCAGTTGACTGCCTGTTCTCCTCAAGTGGGTTCAGGAAGCAGCAGGAAACAGGAAGCTCCATGAGAAACTGATGTTAATCAGTCCAGGCTCCTGGGGGTGCTAGAGAGGTACATAAGAGGCTCCTCCTCTCTCTCCCTGCTGCTTTCTCACCTTTTCTCCTGCCTGCCTGTTATGTCTCTTGTGCCCTCCTTCTTCCAGCACAGCACTCCACCATCTCTGTGCATCTACAGCAGAGAGAATACATATGCACCCGCAGCAGACATAATTTTCTACACTCTGGGTCCTTGTGGCTCCCTCTCCTTCCCCCTCCCCCCCCCCAGTCTGGCACCTGAGGTGGCCGCCTCAGTTCGCCTCATGGTATGGCCCGCCCTGTATAGACCTCTTTCCGTTCCCTTCCTCTCCTCTCCTAGCAATCTGCTGTCTGTCCTTTTATCCTGTCTCATCCCCTTTGATGTAGGAGCTTCTCTCCATCTCAAACTCTGGAACTGTATCTTTTTTGCCTCATTGACTTCATTCATACCTCACCTGGTGGAAAAAGGAATCTGTCTACCTATATGTCTTAATACCTCTCTTGTTCTGTTGTTTTTATTTCTCCCTTATAACAGTCATGTGTAATTCTGTAAAAGTTTGGGAAGACAGTTTGTATGAAAATTCCTAACAAAATAAAGTTATATTGCCAGCTAAAAATCTTAGGATGAATATTTATTCTTTAATCCAATGTATTAAGAGGGAAGCTAGAAGAAGGTTACCATAGGATCACTGAAAAGGGTTGCTAGGGAGACTTTGTCAAAAGATATTACAGGCTAGAGCACTGGAGTGGTAAATCCATTCAAAAAATTCCAATATAAATATGCATGGAGATAAAGGATGAAAATGAGTGCTGTGCTTGCAAAAGTAAAATCTAAGTAAACCACAGAGCCCAGTCATAATCACACATGTCTATTTTTTGTAAGTGTCTTAGAAGCCCACTTAGTAATTTCTCTGGGTATGGAGGACAGAGAAATGGAGGTTCTGGTTATCACCATTGACAAAAAAGCAGTGATCCATTTGATCTGATTTCATACCCAACATAATTCTGCTATGATATAAATAGGAACTAAGCTTGTTTTATTTATTTATTGTATAAAAATCACACTAGAACAGCCTATTTGTTAGAGGACAGTAAGGTTATTGAAGATCCAATGAATACCTAGACTTTTCTGCTTTCTGTAAAGTGCCCCAGGTGTTTGGTTCTTGCATTTTCCACATGGTATAGTTATTTTTTACCTCCCTCTGAAAAAATGAGCAGGAATAATCTTTTCCCATTGTAACAGATGGATTTTAATCTGTCAAATAACATAACTGATATAGAATAGAAATAATGGTGAGAGAAAACTATACAAAAAAGAAAGGTTGAGTCAAGCTCCATCTAGCACTTCAAAATGACATTTGAAATGCTGGCGCTTTGAGAAAGGAAATTTGGAAGTAGAGCCACAAGGCAGGATGTTAGATGATACAAGGGATAGTGGCCTCTGTACAGAGAATAGGCACTATTACACTTCTCCCAGACGGAACACCTGATCAAACAATTTACTGTGGAAGTGCTGAGGTAATGCATTCCTTTTTTTTTCTTTTAACATCAAAAATAGTGATAGTCTGGGCTCCGAGATGGAGGGAGACCAAGACATCCAAAACCAAAAGAGATGTGCCACTGGACAGCCAAACGCAGAAAAGGAGAACATGCCATATAGAAAGGTCAGGCTGTAACTTCAGTTAAACACATTGTGAATATATCTGGCTTCACTAGTCACATAGTGAGTAAAAGTAGTGCTATTCAGACCATTTATTTTGCTTCAATCTGATATTTTTTTTAATTAAATCTTGTTTAAAGATACTACTTGAGAGTCTTAAACTTCAGGAATTTCATGGAGACCCTTACAGGAAAGATGGAACCTACTGCACTGGGGAATCCTGACTAACAGGGCCTGAACTAAGGGATCCCCCTCCCATAAGATATTACACGGATTCTGTCTGAATGATGTCTAGTGCTCATGGAAAAGAATACAGCTTAAGGAGCTAAAGGTAACACATGTAAGAAGAGCCGGAGGACAGACACTGTGGGGATTTGGTCCCTCCTATTCTACTTGGTTTTTTGTTTTGTTTTGTTTTAATTTAATTTAGTGAAGGCACTGTTGACAGGATCATTTTGCTAAAATGTGTTGGCTCTTTACATAAAAATGTAATTTAGAAAGAATTGAAAAATGTAGCAGCAGCCAAGTCATCACTAATTTATGTCAGTAGGTCCAATTCCAAATATTTGGTTGGAACAATGATGTTCCACCATCTTTGACCAACTTCCTCCAAATATACAGCTGTTCTGTGTGCCACAGGAAAATCCCACCCACCCCAGGACATAAAGAACATCAACAGTACTCTGCAGAAGCTGTGCAATGGAGATAGCATTGTACCATGAAAAATCCCTACACTGTGTAGAACTGATATTTGGGGCAGGAGAGGTGCATTTCATTTTTAAAAAATATTCACGTGTAGCAAACTGCTCGAGGGGCAAGGGCCGTTTCTGTTTTTATGAAAAAGCAATTTGGTATGGGCCAGTGCTTGGTTCACAAACCCTTTCTGTTAACGTTTACAAAACTTTTGAGGTTGAACAAAATCTACTTAATTACCTCACGTTTATATAATTTCTCCAGAATGATGCCAAAACACCTTAGGCAGTATATAAAGAGAAGGGGCATTTCACCCACCCCGACGCACAGATGACTTTTGGATGAGAACACGGTAGATACTCTGTGCTAGCACTCCTATAAAATGGTTGTGTGTGTGGCTGGGGGTTATCTGAGGAAAAAACTGATTTAGATGGAACTACAAGGAACACTTAGGATAGCCCAATGTAGATGTCTCCCTAGGGATTTAGTCATGAAAATGGTGTTAAACCAGTCTCATAAGACAAATGATCAGGACCTCTGTTAGAGCTCTTCAGCAAGATGCCTGCTCTGCCAGCAGTGTCCCCTTAGCACCATACTGAGGTGCCAGAAGAAGTGTCGGCTTTTGAGCAGTGAGGTAGGTTATCCTTGAAAGCTAATCAATACAGTGAATAAATCCCACACTACTTAATTTACAAAAGCATAGTTCATAGTGTTAAAGAAAAATAAATCTGAGTTGATACATTGTAATATAACCATATTGATTAAATGGTAGTGGAAAGATGCTTTTTTAAACAAGTGAATATACCCATTCCTTAGTTGGGAATTGATTCCCCAAACCGGAAAGGAAAATATTGGTAAAATATATACCAATAAACAGAGCAGAAAGTCTGAATGCAGTAAACAAGCACTTCTTTGATGTACTTCTGACTGTTCATTTCAGAAGCTCACTGACGCACCTATGGGAGAGTCAATTTATGCTCGAGGCTCTACTCAAAACAGGTAAATCACTTTTTAAAAAACAAGCTACATCTTTATATCGTTCCTGCTTGAAACACTATAAACAGATTGATGTCTAATGTGAACAAAGTCAGAGTTTCATTCTGTGCTGCACATGTAAAGAGTTATTAGGCCAAATTCCTCCCTGGTGTGATGATACAGTAGGAATAAATGTGACTTGCTGTCATTTAATGAGGATCACAAATACACTTGAAACAGCCATTTTAAACTTAAAGCAGATGTCTGGTAAATAAATGAGTTGGTAACTCACAACAATGCATGCAAGCCATCATGGTATTTGATCTTGAGTATTTCAGTTTTTCAATCATCCTCATGGTTCAGTACTTGTTTACTGTGTTCTAGATCAGCTGTTCCTGAAGAGTTATTCTACCACAAGTCAGGGACACTACACACTGCAGTTTGGGACCCAGCTTCGGGGATTACATGCACTGTGAAGAGGTTCCAGTAGTAAATTGAATCAATTAAACTTTTACAAAGATTTACCTTGTTAATAAAAAGCCCCTGGCATCCTTCTGTTAGGTTAACAGTGGAAATCAAAGTATAGTGCACATTAGATAAAAGATTAAATCAGTGATGAAATAAAGCGCATATTTAATATGTGCTCTAAATTTGAAACTTTCTCATAAATGAATCATTAACAGAAAACAGTTAATGGCAGGAGATTCATACTTCAGGCTACTAAAGAAAAGATGTGACTGAAATATAGAAACAGTTACAGGCCTCAACCGCTTGTTAAACTTAAATTACAAAAGTAAATCCAAGATTTAGGCTTCAGACATAGAAATTGAGACAGAGTTCTCTGTCAGTCTAAATTACTGATTTACACATAGATAATTGCCTACATATCTTGAAATTGGTCATTAGGATTGACAGTACTGGTGGGCTAATTTTACTGTGAAATGCTATATTTAAAATCTCTTGAAGGGTGGAAAAATTGGCTGATTCCTCCCACTTTTTGGAATCACATTTGGTCCCTCTTTTCTCCATCTTAGATAGAATCAGTATTCTGAATTTATTTGTAGATACATTTTAATTTTTGCTAGCATTATTTAAGAGCTCTGTTCTGCTCTTACTAACTGCTTCCTCTCAGTGTGCAAGTAGGAGGAAGTAACCAGGTGGACAGCCAGTCTTGATTCTGACTAACAGGGAGGAATTGGTTGCAAATGTGAAGGTGCCAGGAAGTTTGGATGAAAGTGATCCTGAAATGATGGATTTCATGATTCTAAGGAAAGGAAGGAGAGCAGCAGAATAAGGACAATGGTCTTCAAAAAGGAGATTTAACCAACTCGGAGGACTGGAAGGTAGGATCCCATGGGAAGAATATGTAAGGGAAAAAGGAGTGTTAGCAGTAAGGTACAAGTGCAAACTATCTCAATGTGAAGGAAAGATAGGAAGTATAGTAAGATGTCAAAATGGCTGCATTAGGAACTCTTTAACTACTTGAAAATCAAGAAGAAATTCTACAAAAAGTGGAAAAATTAACAGATAGTTAAGGATGAATACCAAAGAATAGGACCAGCACATAAGGACAAAATCAGAAAGGTTAAGGCACAAAATGAGTTACATTTAGCAAGGGATATAAACATAAGAAAAGATGTCAAATACCTGGAGCAAGAGAAAGACTAAGGAAAGTGTAGGTCCACTACTTAGCAGGAGGGAGAGCTAATAATGGAAGACATCAATGCAGCTTAGCTGTTTAATGACTATTTTGCTTCAGGCTTCATTTAAAGACATATCTACACTAGCACTTATGTCGGAAAAACTTTTGTCGCTCAGGGATGTGAAAAAAAAAAAAAAAACCTCCCTGACCGACAGAAGCTTTGGCGGCATAAGTACTTGTGAGCACAGTGCTATGTCAGGGGGAATGCTCTCTCACCGACATCGCTGCCGCCGCCGCTCATTGAGCTGGTTTTATTAGGTCAATGGGAGAACTCTCTCCCGTTGGCATAACAAGGCTACACAAGCCATCTCACAGGGACACAGCTCTATCAGTACAGCTGTGCCACTGTAAGCTTGTAAGTATAGACATGGCCTAAATGGTTAAGTGTGATCAGATGCTTAACATAATATTAACAATAAGGGGGAAGGAACATAAGCTAAAAAACAGGTTAAAGAGTATTTAAACAAGTTAGAAGTATTCAAGTTGGCAGGACCTGATGAAATTCATCCTAGGGTACTTAAGGAGCTAGCTGAAGCAATCTTGGGACCATTGGCAATTTTTTTTTTTTTTTGAGAACGCATGGAGGATGGGTGTGGTCCCAGAGGACTGAAGAAGGTCAAACACAGTACCTGTTAACTAGGGGAAGGAAGACCTGGGTAATCATAGACCAGTCAGTCTAACTTTGATACTTGGAAGAATACTGGAACAAATTATCCAACAATCGATGTATAAGCATCTAGAGGATAATAGGCTGATAAGTAATAGCCACCATGACATGTCAAGAACAAATCACACCAAACCAACCTAATTTCCTTCTTTGAGGGGGTTACTGGCCTTGTGGACATGGAGAAGCAGTAGACATGATATATCTTGAGTTTAGTAAGGCTTTTGAGACAGTCCCAGGTTAAATTCTCATAAGCAAACTTGGGAAATGTGGTCTAGATGAAAATCCTATAAGATGGATGCACAACTGGTTGAAAAAATGTAGTAACTTTCTGTCAAACGGGGAGGGAGTATCTAGTGGGGTCCTGCTAGTGTCTGTCCTTAGTCTATTACTATTCAACAGTTTCATTATTGACTTGGATAATGGAGTATAAAAATCTGTGGATAACACCAAGGTGGGAGGGATTGTGCAAGCACTTTGGAGAGGACAAGATTAGAATTCAAAATGACCGTGACAAATTGGAGAATTGGTATGAAATCAGTAAAGACAAGTGCAAAGTAGTATATTTAGGAAGGAAAAATCAAATGCACAAATACAAAATGAAGACTAACTGGCTAGATGGTCGTACTGCTGAAAAGGAGCTGAGGCTTATAGTGGTTCACAAATTGAAGATGGAAAAAGGCTAATATTCTCAGATATATTAACATGAGTGTTGTATGTAAGATATTGGCAGTAATTTGGTATTTGTGAGGCCTTAGCTGGAGTATTGTGTCCAGTTTTGGGTGCCACACCTT
The DNA here is from genome assembly GCF_027887155.1 of Malaclemys terrapin pileata. Lineage (NCBI taxonomy): Eukaryota > Metazoa > Chordata > Testudines > Emydidae > Malaclemys > Malaclemys terrapin. The sequence continues at coordinate 211,383,945 of NC_071506.1, read as the reverse complement.
AAAGATGTGGACAAACACAAAGATGAAAAACAAAAATGATAAAAACTTTAGAAAACTTGGCATATAATGAAAGTTTTTTAAAAAAAAATCCTGGATATGTTTAGTCTTGAGAAAAGAAGACTAAGGAGAAAAGCTGATAAAATTTTCAAATATGTTACAGGCTGTTACAAAGAGGACAGTTCACAGTGATGAATTGTTTTCCAAGTTCACTGAAGGCAGGAGAAGAATGAAATGGCTTAATCTGCAGCAAAGGAAATTTTAATTAGATAATTAGGAAAAACTTTTAACTGTCAGTATGGTTAAGTACTGGAATAGGCTCCAAGGGAGGTTATGGAATCCACCATTGGAGCACTTTGGTCAAAACTGTCAGGGATGGTCTTAGTATTCTTGCTCTTGCCTTAGTGTGGGGGTGACTGGACTAGGTGATCTGTTGAGGTCCTTTCCAGCCCTACATTTCTATGATTGGCAAGCAAAACAAGGACTAATGCTCAGCTTGTTGGTGTTATAAATAAATAAATGGAGATATCCTATCTCCTAGAGCTGGAAGGGACCTTGAAAGGTCATCGAGTCTAGTGCCCTGCCTTCACTATCAGGACCAAGTACTGATTTTGCCCCAGATCCCTAAGTGGCCCCCTCAAGGATTGAACTCATAACCCTGGATTTAGCAGACCAATGCTCAAACCACTGAGCTATCCGTCCCCCTGTTCTATTGCTTGTTGGTTTCAGACCATTTCTCCAATTTATCAATAAATTATCCAGTTTTTGTCAAACTTACTCATGTGGGAGAATATCTGAGACCAATAATTATGTGCTATGTTCTTAAAGTTCAGATGTTTAAGAGTGAGGTGACACATTACTCCTGCAGGGTTTGTCTTCAGCCTCAAATAGCTAAAGTTACCTTCCAATCGTTGGCAACCATAGATATTTTAAGCACAAAAAATAGTTGTGGTCTTGTCTACACACCAAAATTATACCAGTGTAACTAAACTAACGCAGCTGTGTGGGTGGATGCTCAAAGTGAAAACAAGGGATTTATAACTAACCTCTTTTATAGCCTTAACGACAGTGTTCCATATTAAGTGTACACAAGTGCCCTGCTATGCACTGGAATTCACAGATCCAAGATAAGCACCCAAACTCACTATGCATTGTGTGGGGAGAGGTACATAAGATAGGCAGCTTTCCCCCTCAGTTTGTGAACACTTAAACTAGCCAGTAAGAAATGCCAAGAGGCAGGGCCTAACTCCAAATTGGAGGGAGATGCCTTCTCCTTTGCTCAGAATTCTGACATGAATCCTCAGCTGAAATTAGGCACCTAAGACAGCTCAGCTGCACGGGGGGGGGGGGGGGGGAGAGAATAGAGAATGAAAGCCTATCCCTTTTATAGCCCAGTGGTTAGGGTAGTCTCCTGCAATATGGAAGACCTGTTTTTAAATCCCTGCTCTGCCTGATTTGAAGCAGGGACTTGAAGCCAGGTCTCCCACATCCCAGGAGAGTGCCCCAACCACCTGGCTACTGGCTATTCTGTATCTCAATCTCTTCTGAAGCTGTTCCACTTTGTAAAAATAAGTATTTATGGGGCCAGAAAAAAAAGTGAGAGATTGATAGTCCAGTAGTTAGGGCACTCACTTTGGCTAGGGGAAGAGTGAGGTTCAAGTTCATGCTATAAATCAGGGCTTCAAAGTTGGGTTTCCCTCATCCCAAGTACCCTAGCCACCAGCCAGACCCAAAAATTCCCAGTCTGCTTGTAGCCTGCTGTCTCTTGTGCAGGTTAAGCATACACCGAGCACTTCTACTGGGACAGTCCTGTCAGGGCTTAAGTAGGAGCTCCACTGCTGAGCAGCTAGATGACATTGCGCATACCCAACCAACAGAAATTTAGGCACCTAGAGGGATGGGAGCAGCTGAGTGATGGTTTTGTAAATGTCAGTAGTGCCTAACTACTACTTAAGGCTAGATTCACAAAAGTGCCTAATGTTGCAAAGACGTTCCCATCCCTTTCAACCAAACACCATCATCACCATTTCATATGTTCTGATAAGTGATTCTAGAGCAGAAGAGATTTTATTTCATCCCCCCAGTGTAGAATGAATAGTCTGATTAGCAAATTGTATAAAGTTGACATGAAAAACAAAGTTTATGCACCAATCAAGATGTCATTTTTATTAACTGGATTTTCCATTTCTGTCACACACCATGAATGTTTATACAATGAAGAAAGCCAAACATTGCTGGAAGCAACCGACAAGATCAGCTGATATTTCTGTACCCTCTTAACACACACATTCTTTCTTGGTGAGAAGTTCTTTAATTCTGTTCTATTTTATTTTTACTGCTACTCTTAAAATTCTGTGTCAAGATTGTCACATCTTAAATACAGATAAAGTTGCTAAAGGTACATTTATATATACACACGGAGAAAAATACAAGACTAATTGTTTTTCCACAATATTTAATTTATACGCTACCATAACTATATGCAACTTTTAAAGACAGGTTAAGGGGTACAAGAAACTGTTTACTTGCTCTAAATAGTTTGGTCCAATATTATTTTAATGTAGTGGTTATTCTCTCCCTTCCTTTTACGTGACAACATAATATAACATACAACACATGCACAATCATTCACCTATGAACAAATGGATAAAAGGACAACACTCAGACTAACTTTTGTACATCCAGAAGTTCAACCAACCATACACAACTAATAAGGCTATAATACAGCTATGCAGCATAAATGGTCAACACTGCTGTTCTAAAGTGAGCACCATATATACATCTGTATATAAAAACATTGGAAACAAAATACACCTGGGGTTAGTTAAAAGGTGCCATTCCAAGGCTGTACATAATATCAGGAAAGTATTTACAATACTTGGGAAAAAAAGCTGCAATAGTTTATTGCCAATGCCCTTTATAAACTTTTCTCTTACTTTTAATATAGATGTTATGCTCACTGTCTGTGAACCACACATCTTATTTCTGGCCCTTTATAAGATCCCTGCTCAAAAATGTCAAGCAAATGTGTTCTATGGCTTCACCCACACATCTCTTCTTGTAGCTTTCAATTTATAAATCTCACACTGACTGAACTGCAACTGTAGCTTAAAACTGAAAAGTTCCATAAAGTAAAATGTTTATCACTTGGTTTTTTTTTAGGGAGCAGAATGCATAATCCCTAGCTAGGCTAGACAGTAAAAGTATCCTGTGCAATGTAGATTGTCCTAATAAACTGTATCATACTAATTAAGAAAAGCCAGTGTGAACTACAGAAATGATGACCAAATGTAATGCAGTTCTTTGGTGCTCTACTCACTCTACGGTGTACATGAAATGCATTGTATTTGACCATTTTGTAAATGTTACAATATGCTAAACAGTGTAAACTCCTTTCAGACATTCAATGTCTGGCTGGGGTGCTGCTACATAATACCACCAATTTTTACTAGCATTGCTTTGAAGACCCAGTGCACAGCATGAAAAAATAAAACATTCTTGCCCTTCCCAAAATTAGGAATCTGCAATATATTTTATTCTAGATAATAAAATTCCACAAAAGTTAGTTCATCTGGTCAAAAGTAATCTTTTGTACAGAAATATTCTAAAGCACGAATTTGCCATTATTTCAATGGCAATGGGGACACAAAATGGAAAAGCTAATAGCTTTAAAGAATGTGGAAGGATATTTTCTTATGTGCCAATTTTTAGTTTTTGTAAATATTGGACTTGATTTTAATAGAAAACAAGATTATTGAGGGAAATTAAAAGAACAGAGTAAATACTGGAGACAACACAACATATTAAGTCCTGACAAAAGCCAAAAAGTCTAATGATGAGGAAAATTTTTATCAGACAATAATACTGATTAATTTAAATTTGCATCCAATTATTTAAACATTTTCCATTCTTTATTGCATTTTGAGATCTAAGAGTCACACTTAGAATAAGAAATGCTAAAATATTTAAGGTCATTGTCATGATATACTACTAATAACGGAGATAATGTATACAAACTATTTATTTTCAGTTAGAATGTAAAAACTCAGAAGTAGACGTTATAATTTACCTTTGTTATATTAAAAAAGAAGATTGTCTGCTTGTCATATTAACATATTTCTATGGGAAAAAGCTGCCTTACAAATCTAGTTGCTTTTAAAAAATCTTGCCTATAGGAAAACAAGATCTTTTCAGTTTGATTTTGAGCCACAACTTTAACCATATAGCTTAAGACAAATAGGTGTGGGTTTAAAATCATAGATTAAGATCACTAATTTTCAGTGCATCTTTGCTTTGTACAAGCCTTGGAACATGTGAAAGCTCCCTGAGGAGTTTTCAGCATCAAAACATTATTGCTTTGGTTCTGTTTCAGACACACAGAAGTATGCCACATATCACATATTTTAGATATCACAGAAGGTCAGAACAAGAATTAACATTTCACAAGCAAACAAAAGCTTCTCTCTCTCTCTAGTTTAAGTGCAGAATATGAAATTTCCAAGTGCTACATTTACACTAGGATCCAGATATACATTTTAATTTAATCCAGATCTTCCATAGTAAAATTATACGTGTAAAAATTACACAATAAAATAGTCTATTATGTTGGGAAAGAAAGATGTATTGGCTAGCAGCATGCACAAAGCCCATGCATTGTCATACCATCAAGCAAACACAAAATTAAAATGTAATAAATAACTGCTCATAAAGCCCACTTTAAAATATTAAGACAAAAAATGGGGTTCATTGAAATAAGGTGTTCACAGCTCTGAACAGGAAGAATGGTGGTGTCAAGTAGATTGAGCTATTAAGTCAGGTCATTGTCAAATGACATGACAACAACTAGTTTGACTGGAGGTACACAGCAGTCCCTCCTTGGGGTTCCGCTGAATATTCACAGATATAGTCTTTTCACAGAGAGGTAGTTGTAGCACGTTATTTTTCAAGTTCTTACTCTTTATCCGTTCCAACTCATTCGCTGTGTCTGACATGTGGTCAGAAAAGAATTTTATGCTGCCCAAAGATGAAGCTGGGTTTGCACTCCCACTAGAACTTATGCACATTTTCCACATTGATTTCTCTTGCACTTTCACACTAGAAAATGACAGATTGTTTTGAGGATCAATAATGTATTTAGTGCTGCCATGAATCTGGGAACCTAAGCAAAGGCTCATCAATTTTAGGCTTTCGACAAGGTCCCCTGCACTTCTAGAAGATAACTGCGTTGAGTTTCCAGATCCAGCACATCTACGAGTAGAACCTGAAGTGTTATTAGTGCTACCACCGGAGCCCGTGGAGGGACTTCCCCCACTTTTGTTGTTATCACTAGGGCTTGTTTTGTCTACGCCTCCATTTCCATTGCTTGGTTTGCTCTGTCCACCACCATCTCCTTGGTTTCCAGGTGGCCCTTCACTACTATCCCGTCTATGCCAGGAGTATGTAAACCCACTATCTTTATCTAGCCGTCTCCTACTTTCTGAGTCGTCATCACTAGTTTCTGAGCTACTGCAACTAGACCCCCGACCCTGGCTTTTCCTTCTGTGGTAGCGCTTATGCACTGTGCTAGGTGAAGCAATATTCATTTTTAACCTGCTAAGCTTTGGGGGTAAGTTCTCATCCATGTCAAACTCATCATCTGACTCCCCTTCCTCAAAGATTTGATTGAGGACTGGTGCACTCTTCCTGGAAGTGAGACGATTTGTAACTGAAGGCTTGCGGCGCAAAACAACTTGAGTTGAAAGAGAAATGGGTTTCTTATCTTCTTCATCTTCCTCTTCATCTTCTTCTACTCTAAACAAGCACTTCCGCCCACTAGTAGTGGGTTTTAAGCTCACTGAAGGAACCACTGAAAGTGCTGGCCCAGCTAATTCAGGGAGATCCTCTTTCTTTGCTGAATCGCCAAGTGCCTTACTTCTGTGACCATTAAGAACATTTTCAGCAGTGCGAGCTGGAGACTGAGGAACAGTTGCATGGGAGAGAGGAGAAGCTGTAAGGTCATCCTCCAGGTCCTGGGGTACATCGATTTTTGTTGGCCATGATTGCCTAGGTAAGAGATTGAGAAGGGGAAAAAAAGGAGTAAAATTAGATTTGATTGACAGCTTAAGAATACACAATATAAAATCTTCACAGTATATAGAGGCCACAGCAGTTATCCTACTTGGCAAGCCAGTACAATTTATAAATATCAATTTTAAAGAAAACTGATAAGTATAATTTAAGTTGGTTGCTGCCAATTTAGAGATCTGAAAAATCCATGACAGCTCTCAGAAAACAAAATTGAAAAAAAAAAAAAAAAAACTTTCACCACAGTTACAGAAAACACTAAATCAAATGGTTTGTGGGAGGTCTAGAATCAGTAGGGACTAAACAGGGAGGGTCCTATTCTTGGACCTTTTCAAACACAATCTAAGGATGACGGTATTGTAGACAAGGTTAATCTGGAGCTTTTTCATTCTTCCCAGTTTTCAAACAACAACATAAAAGCCATATTTGCTCAGACACATTGATAGTTTTCATTTTCTCATTCACATATTTTAAACCATTCATTCAGAAAAAAATGACATTTTCAAATGTCACAGTCTCTTTTTCTGAACATATGGTCTAAGTTTGCTTTTACAAAATTGCCTTTACTTAAAGTATATGAATACAGCTGATTAGAAATTTTTTACCTTAGAATTTAAGCTGTAACACAGTTGATGTACTGCCATTGTCTAAATCAATTTCTGCTAATCATTTCAATATTCAACCAACAAGTCATATGAGTCCAGGCACCAAATAAAACATGATACTTTCAAAGACATTTTATCTGTAAGTGAATGGAACTTTGAATGTAATACAACTGTATTCAGCACAAACCTCAAATCAAAGCAGTTATGAAAGAAGTGACACTTTAAAAGGTTGCAGAAGAGTTTTTCAACTAAAGGTTGGGCGAAGCCAACAGGCGCAAAGGAGCACACACGGTCAGGACAGACATCCATTAGAGGAGTATTTATTAAAGAGGTTACTCCAAATCACAGTAAAGAAGAGAGGATAGAAGTTGATAAAGTACAGGTAGGAACTGAATAGAAACAGTCAACAACAAAAAGAGTCCCATTCAATTACATCCCATGAAGGTAGATAAATATTAAGATGGGTGAACTTAGGATATTGATATAATTGACATCACAGAAACTTGGTGGAACAAAGATAATCAATGGAACACAGTAATACCAGGGTACAAAATATATAGGAATGACAGAGGTGGTTACGCTGGTGGGGGAGTGGCACTATATCTGAAAGAGAACAAAGAGTCAAATAGAGTAAAAATCTTAATTTAATCACAGTACCATAGAAGAGTCACAAGAGTGAAATACCTGCAAACTGCACAGAAACTTTAAAAAGAGGCTCTAACTAAATGTATACCCCAAATAAAAAAACAAGAGTAAAAGAGGCAGTTTGAGACAACAAGACATCTTGTAAAAATTGAAAGTCAAATCCTACTGAGGAAAATACAGAGGAGGATAAATTCTGGCAAGTCAAGTGTAAAAGTTTTTTCTGGCGAAAAAAGAATGTGAAGCGCAACTATAAGAAGACACAAAAACTAACAGCAGTTTGTTTTTTTTAAATACATCAGAAACAGGAAGCCTCCCAAACAATCAGTTTGCTCCTTTAGCACTGAACGATCAAGGTGCTAAAGGAGCATTCAAGGAAGACAAGGCCATTGCGGAGAAGCTAAATAAATTCTCTGCATCGGTCCTCACCGCAGACGATCTGAGGGAGATTCCTACACCTAAGCCATTAATTTTAGGTGACAAAGTTGAGGAAATGTCTCAGATTGTTACAGACTAACATAGCTACCACTGAATCAGCAAAAAAAACCAAGGAGTCCTTGTGGCACCTTAGAGACTAACGAATTTATTTGGGCATAAGCTTTCGTGGACTAGAACCCAATTCATCAGATGTATGAAGTGAAAAATACAGTAACAGGTATAAATACATGAAAGGATGGGGGTTGCTTTACCAGTGTGAGGTCAGTCTCATGAGATAAATCAATTAAAAGGGAAGAAAAATAACTTTTGAAGTGGTAAGAGAGTGGCCCATTACAGACAGTTGACAAGGTGGTGTGAGTAACAATAGGGAGAAATTAAGTTTAGGTTTTGTAATGACCCAACCACTCCCAGTCTTTATTCAGCTCTAATCTGATGGTATCCAGTTTGCAAATTAAAATTCCAGTTCTGCAGCTTCAGGTTGGAGTCTGTTTTTGAAGGTTTTTGTTAAAGAATTGCCACTTTGAGGTCTCTTATTGAGTTGAAGTGTTCTCCTACTGGATTTTGAGGTTATAATTCCTGATGTCAGATTTGTGTCCATTTGTTCTTTTGAGTAGAGACTGTCCGATTTGGCCAATGTACATGGCAGAGGAGCATTGCTAGCACATAATGGCATATATCACATTGGTAGATGTGCAGGAGGTTTTGGAACAAACTGATAAATGAAACAGTAATAAGTCATCCCACAGCTGTCCCGTTCCATGGTGCTGGCTGGGCTCAATTCCCCTCTCCAGGGTTGGCCTGGCCCCACTGATGGGGGGGGCGAGGAGAGAAAGAGAAATATGGCCAGGGCAAATCTGAGTGAGTGGTACTGCAACCTCATGTGCCATGGCCAGTTGCAATGCCTGGAGCAGGGAACCAAACCCCATCAGCCCCAAAGGACAAGAGCCACTTCAACTGGGACAGGGGTTTTGCAGGACGGTTCTGCAAAAACCAGGACTGTTGGGAGGTCTGAAAGTCAGTGCTATAAAACTTAATCTTTTAAAAACATCTGTCATTTGAAGACATATTCAGGGTTTTCAGTTTATGGTGCTATGTTTTTTTGACTGTTCTAACAGTAAACACTGAAAATTTTGAGTATTCTATTTGGATTTATTTTGAAAAATGCACAGATTCTTTCATCTTAGTTCATGTAAAATAAGAACAGGGTATCCTGGGAGTGTCAGAATGAAAGGCCAAGGTACCACAGTAGGAGAGAAGTAATCTCTTCAGCAGCAAGATAAAAATGAACACTTAACTGCATGCAGCAATAAACTGTCAGCCAGTGCAGCCCATGCAGTGCAAGCATGTTTCCTGCAGCAAAGACCACTAAGTGAGCTCAGTAAGTGAACTAACTCAAGTTTTCAAATGGGCTTTGGAAGAAGCTGCATACAGCGTGTAAGGCCACCAAAACTGTAAAGGTAGATCAGAAACAGAGGGCAAACTCCTCCAGTCAAGGGAACTGAACTAGTGTTAACTAGTTTTTCAATTGTATCCCCCACTCTACAGCAATTTCAGGCTTCTATGGGTTGAGTCTCAGTTAATTAGCCCTCAACTGCACCAGCTGGCTTCAATGAAATAGGGATATAAAATGGAAAGATATCACAACCCACATCTCCCCATTGTTCTTCCTAATGACTCCCTATATATGTTGACAAAATGGAATCCTGCATGAGAAAACCCTTGGAACAGAAGAGCAATTGCCCAATACCATCCTTGGAAATAAAAGTATGGAGCCTCTCAGGAGTATCTTCATTTCCATCCACTAGAGTCCAGACCTGGGTTAACAATACTGAAGGCAGGCAACAGATCAAAAAGAATCAGCACAGGCACCTGATTTTCATCCATCACTGGAAGGAGGTTAACTACCACGACTCTCGACTACACCTCAGCCTTAAAGACACAGTCACTGGGGAAGGGAGGGAACCAAAGATTTAAAGAATACAAATATTGATGGAACTACCTCAGCACAACCTCCATAATCTTTCCAAAAATGATAATCAAGACAGGGCAATAACTCAAAGATGATTCTCAAAGTCAACAGAGCCTTGCTCAGGGAACCTAACAACAGCAGGCTTGCTTCTTAAATCTCATTCAACACATTGTCCATTCTATATGCATCCGAAGAAGTGGGCTGTAGTCCACGAAAGCTTATGCTCTAATAAATTTGTTAGTCTGTATCCGCAAAAAGAACAGGAGTACTTGTGGCACCTTAGAGACTAACACGGCTGCTACTCTGAAACTCAACACATTAACGCCACCAAACAAAACTCAGAGCTTAGAGGAAGAGGGAACCTCTTCCCCCACTGAACAGTTTAAATATAGCAGAAACTTTCAATTCAGCACGTTCACACTAAAATCCTCTCTGTTTCTTTCTTCAGCATGAATTTGAACCTAAACTTGAAAATGCAGAAGAATTAAAGGCTTTCAGGTTACTAGAAGGTCTGCAGCAAATGGCAGGCTGGGTGAACAAACCAATACCAGCTATATACACAAAAGCAGAAGCAGATTTCTCCTATCTTTGCCACATGAGATGGAGCTACCACAGATTTCAGGAGCCTTGCTGACTGTTATTAAATTTTTTACCCCTGAGGGAATTCTGCACCAAAAAATTAAGCGTACAATTTTTTAAAATTCTGCAAAAATTTTTCAAATTTTATTTGTCAATAAATAAATGTGGCTCCAGCATGGCAGTGGAGAGCAAAATCCACTGGCTGCATTGAGGTGGGAGATCACCCTCAAGACCCCATCTCTCCCAGTACAGGGACTCGGCAGTGAGGCTGCACCTGACCCTGACACAGTGCCAGGCATGGCTGGGCAGGTTCAGTCCAGCAGGAGCCAAATGTGGGGGGGATCCAGGTGTGCGGTGAGAGGTTTCTGTGTGGGGCAACCTAGCTGCAGGCAGTTCAGTGAGAGATCTGGATGCAAGGGGATTGTTGTGGGGTTCCGGGTGCAGGGGCAATGGGACTCTGCAGGGGATCCAGGGGATCGTGGTTGGGCTCAGTGGGGGGTCCAGGTTCAGGGGAATGGGGCTCGAAGGGGTGGGGGTCCAGGTGCAGCTGGCTGGGGCTTAGTGGGGTTGGGAGGCTTGTCGGAGGGGTCCAGGTGTAGGGGTTAGGGCTTGTCAGGGCGAGGGTTCGATGGGCCTGCTTAACAGGGGAGCTCCAGGCTGCTGGCAAGGGGATGCCGCATGCCGGGCTCCCGCTTCCCCCTTTGATTCCCCTATCCCCTTTTCTTCTCCATCCCCCTTCCCTCACTGCCACATTCCCCTCCCCCTGCCCTATTCCACCCCTCCTCCTTCTCCACTGCCTCTTTCCCCCGACCCTCCACCCCCTTATCCGGCCCCACTGCTGGCACTCACTGTTCCACAGAAAATAGGAAGGCTCCCAGCACACAGAAGGAGAGCCCAACTGGCACTAGGACCCAGGAGGCTGTGTTCAGCTGCAAAGTCAGCGGAGCCCGAAACACAGCCTCCGAGCTGGGCAGCTCTACATTTGCAGAAAGGGGGGAGGGGACAGTGGCACATAACCCTGTGTACCCCCCCCAAGCCTCATCTCTCCCATAACCTCACTCCCATCCCCCCCCCAAAAAAACTGCACACGGTCACGCCCCCACCCCTACATGGCTTCCCTTTGCCTCCCTGCCATTTTCTGCAGGGAAAAGAAGTAAATCTGAGGGGGTGGGGGAGAGAGAGACTGTTTTCTGCAAGCGCGCAGTCCCGCAGAATCCCTCCAGGAGTAATTTTTAAGAGGATTATATAGATCAGTGTTTCTCAACCTTTTTGATATCAGGGACTGGCTTGCTGCCTTCCTAAACAGTGTCACGTAAATCTCAGGGACCAGCACCCATCCACGGAACAGTCATTGAGAGACACTGACAGATAAACTAAACTTACTGATCTATGTTGAAAACATTTTTATTACTAAAAATCAGTTTAGCTAAGTAGATTGAAGACAGCCATTTCCACATGTTTCCTTAATCAATAAATACATCTAACTTATTTTAAAAAAAATCTCAAAACTTATGTCCTTTTAAGGGCTTCATCCTGAGATTTACTGAAGCCCAGAACACAACCTGACAATTAAATCCTTATGTAAACGTCAATTCAGCTTTTCCTTTATGACAGATCCCCATCAGCACTGGAGTGCAATTAGGAAATTACACCAACAGAATAGTTTTTACAAAGTGGAATTTAATCAAGTGTAAACACAACCAACAGAAGGAAATCATACCAAATCGTTTCTCTATCAGACCTAATACAGGTATGACACTCTGAACATGACCTTCCCATGGAAGATATGAACATCTATTCTGAAGCTTGCTTATATTTCAGCTGCACTTCTCCCAAGATGTTTGGAACAAGCAATGAAAGAATATTTTTCTTTTTTTTTTTTTTTTTTTTTTACAAAATTATCTTGGAATTTCAAAACATTCTGATTAAATTGACTGAATCACTGAAGTGTCTAAATTCTCACCTGAACTGAGCTTTGATGTTGCTAGGGCTTGCAGATCTGGTTTGAATTTCTTTCTCCTGTTTCTCTCTCAGAATCCTCTCAGCTAGTAAGAAGTAAGTAGCAGTGATGTGATTGTATTTGTTAGTTTCCAGGGCCCTAAGGGAAACAAAGAAAAATGGAACACATCACACATCAATGATTTTCTAAAACTGGACACATAGCCAACACAACTTAGAGTGCTTCACACAGAAAAAAAAGTTCCTGAAAATAGAAATTAGTATTTTTGACATCTTGAAACATGGCTTTTGGTTTATTAGAATCTGGGCAACCAAATATGGCAAGTTCACTAATTAGATTTGGATATATTTAGGAAAGCATCCAAAGGCTAAACAGGTTTTCCTTTGTTACACATATTTAAGCAATAACAATAATCAAATATGAGTTTGTGTTCCCATAATGGCCTCTCCCACTGACAGATAAATGCTGAGGTGAAGTGGAAACATTTAGGTTTGAAGCAGTTGGAGCAAAATCTCACATTCCCTCAGTGTTGTCATAGCAAACATGCAAAAAAATTGAGCTTTTAAGATTACTAAAGGAGTTTCCTAGATGCTATAATCTACCAGAAGATCTAAAATAATGGGGTCTGCTGTGACCGTTGAAAGTTTAAGAGGCCTTTCTGAAGCTACTGCATACATTTAAAATATTTTTAGAAATAAAACATTTAAAGCTTCTAAATCCTAAATTTGCTGTTTTTAATACCCAGAAAGTCCTTAAGACATTTTGTTTTTATGAATAAAATGTTATGACTCAGACTCACAGACTTGAAGGTCAGAAAAGACCATCATGATCATCTAGTTTGACTTCCTGCACATTGCAGGCCACAGAACCTCACCCATCCACTCCTCCTCTAATAGACCCCTACCCTCTGGCTAAGTTACTGAAGTCCTCAAATCATGGTTTAAAGACTTCAGGTTACAGAGAATTCACCATTTACACTAGTTTAAACCTGTAAGTGACCTGTACCCCATGCTGCAGAGGCAGGCAACCCCCACCCCAGGTTTCTGGGTATCTTACCTGGGGGAAAATTCCTTCCTGATCCCAATATGGCGATCAGTTAGATCCTGAGCATCTGGGTAAGATCCACCAGCCAGACACCTGGGAAAGAATTCTCAGTAGTAACTCAGAGCCCTCCCCATCTAGTGTCCTGTCTCTGGCCATTGGGAATTTTTCCTACTGGCAGTCTGGCATTGTAGGTGGTCTCACCATACCACCCCCTCCATAAACTTGTCAAGCTCAGTCTTGAAGCCAGTTAGGTTTTCTGTCCCCCCCTGCATTCCTTGGAAGGCTATTAAATGTTCATTGTTTTAAAAAAGTTTTACTGATGCAAAGTAGATAGCTTTCCTGCAATTTGACTGGATAACAAATTCTATTTTTTTTTATAACACATTAATAACTTTAAATTTAAAATCATTAGATGAGTAATAGTTTTAGTAACATTGTATAACAAAACAACGTTTTCAAAAATTACTTGGAAGGAAAGCTATATTTTTTATCCCAAAATAAACTAGTTGTGTAAAAACTGCCTCACTTTTTAAGGTAACAGATGTAGCACAAATCAGAATAAGCATTTTACATTTTAAAGAGATCTAAGAGAGTTACTTAAAACCACAGAAATCTTTTATACTGATTTTTTAAAATCTTTATTCTAAGTCGGTGTCTATAGTAGCCATTTTCTCTTAAAAATTTCCCATCATTATAAATACTTGTTAAGCTCCACTAGTAATAATACCCAGGGGAGTGTTAGTGCAGACAGTACTCTAGGCAGCCATCAGCACACCATGTGATTGAACACTACTCAGATCTAAATGAGATGGCGTTTAAAATGCTGATCGCTTGTCTATATTAGCACTCCCACGACTGTTAGCACCAGCATAACTACTGACTCAGTTTGAACATTGAGAAATTTCTAATTGTTATTTTTTCTCAACAAAATATGCCATGATATGATAGAGTGGGGAGGAAAAGAGGGATGGAATCTATTCATCCATCCAACATTGAAATGAGCAGCACATTATACATTTAATATTGCTAATTATATAAAATGTCAACAAAACAAACTAAACTGTTTTACAATTAGACATTAAGGTAAAAAGTAATATTATTTGCAGAGTGAACGCCAGAGATTAATGATGACAACAAAAAAGTCTTGTGAGGCAAGGCTGCCATTTTGATAAAAATATTAGGATTTAGATAGAAGCATTTCTGTAGAGATCCAGTATATAATTCCTGTAGTATAACTAAGTTATACTTTATTTTGCTTTTGTGATCAAAATTTGAAATCGGAAATTGGATTTAAGTAGGATTTAAAAGTGTCTACAAAAGTTTTATAGCAGCATCTATCACAGTTTTAAAATTGAAAAATACCTTAAAACTGTAATACAGTATTAGAAATATCTAATAAAACGGGTCTATCAAATTTACTCTATTGACCAGTTACATGCATAAATTTCACTTGTCAGAAACTGGTTCATAACACAGCATAATTTTAAAACTGGTCTCTGTTTGGCTGAAAAATTGAAGTAGAACAGATGGTCAGTGCTAGACTGAAGAAATGCACCGGACTCCATCAGTTAAACTGTGGTTCTACTCTGAAAAGTGACCCAATGGCTTCATCAATGTTATCAAATCCTCTCAGATGGCAAGCAATTTTAACGATTGTATTTATTTAACTACCAGCCCTGAAAATTTACTGTGTGCTCTGGCAGTTAAGTTGTGTTCTTCCTTTCTCACACATCACCATCATCATCTTTAAAACATTCAATAGGCCAAATTTTCCCTTCAGTTAACCTTCGTGCAATCTGTGTTATCATCAAAGGCCTCAGTGAATTTAACAGGAGTCTTGTCTTTCCATTAACTTGGAGTCAGTCTCTTCCATTGACTTAAGTGGGTATTGGATCAGGCTTTAAATGAGGCCTTTAGTTACACTGTACGCCATCAGTCTTCACTGGGGTCTCAGAAATGTAAGAGGACATCCTTTGGCCTACAAAATATTTTACTGGCAATGTGTGAAAGGGAAAGAAAAAACGGTTACCTACCTCTCATAATTGTTGTTCTTTGAGATGTGTTACTCATGTCCATTCCAAGTAGGTATGTGCATGCCACATGCACAGTCGTTAGAAGGTTCTTCCCCTAGCGGTACTCATTGAATCGCTGTGAGCCCCCTTGAGTTGCGCCTCCATGGCAGCGTATATAGGTCCCCGCTGACCTGCCGCCTCTTCAGTTCCTTCTTGCCAGATACTCTGACAGGGGGAGGCGGGTGGGTATCGGAATGGACATGGGCAACATCTCGAACAACAGTGACGAGAGGCAGGTAACTGTTTTTTTTCAAGTGCTTGCTCATGTCAGTTCCAAGCAGGTGACTCCCAAGCTTTAACTAGGAGACGGGGTCGGAGGTTATGGGACCACTGATTATAGCACCGCTCCACTGAAAGCTGCATCATCTCTGGCCTACTATGTAATGGCGTAGTGCGATGTAAAGGTGTGACTCATCGCTACCCTGCAGATGTCCTGGATAGGAACTTGAGCCAGGAACACCACTGAGTATGCCTGCGCCCTTATGGCATGTGCTGTCAGCACGGGGACAGGTATCTTTGCCAAGTCATAGCACACAGTAGGTGTGCATGCTCGCCACGTGCACCAGTGCCGGAAGTTTTTCCCTTAGCAGTACCTGTACTGGGGGAGCACCACAGCGACCTCTGGAGTGGCGCCTGTATATCGCGCTATAAGGGGAGCTACGGGCTCCCCCCACCCTCGGTTCCTTCTTGCCGGACAACTCCGACAGAGGGGAAGGAGGACAGGGTGTGGAATAGACAGGAGCAGCACATCTCGAAGAACGCCAGTTATGGAACAGGTAACTGTCCTTTCTTCTTCGAGTGATTGCTCCTGTGTATTCCACAGTAGGTGATTCCAAGCAATATCTGTTGGAGATGGGTAGGAGTTCACGATGGTTCGGGACAAAGTACCACCCTGCTGAACCTGGCGTCATCCCTAGACTGGGAGACCATCACGTAACGCGAAGTAAATGTGTGAACTGAGGCCCACGTGGCCGCCCTACAAATGTCCTGGATGGGGACATGGGCGACGTAGGCAGCTGATGAGGCCTGAGCCCTCGTATAGTGTGTCCTTACAATTGGTGGTGGGGGAATCCCTGCCAAAACATAACACGTGCATATGCACGAGGTGATCCAGCGGGGAAAGCCGTTGGGTAGAGATGGGTTGCCCCTTAGCTCGGCCGAGGCAATAAAGGGTTGAGAGGATTTCCGGAACGGTTTAGTCTGATCCAGATAAAAAGCCAACGCCCTACGCACATCAAGCGTGTGGAGGCGGCGTTCCTCGTTAGACAGAGCACCGGGAGGAAGATGCTCTGCTCCATATGGAAGGCGGAGACCACCTTCGGGAGGAACGTCGGATGTGGGCGGAGCTGGACTTTATCCCTATGGAAAACTGTATAGAGGGGTTCTGAGGTTAAGGCCCTGAGCTCTGAGACACATCGGGCCGACATGATCGCCACTAGGAAGGCCACCTTCCACGAGAGGTACGACCAGGAACACGTGGCCAGGGGTTCAAAGGGGGGGTCCCGTGAGACAGGACAAGACCAGGTTGAGGTCCCATTGCGGCACGGGGGGCCTAGCATATGGGAACAAACGGTCAAGGCCCTTCAGGAAATGGGAGATCATCAAGTGGAAGAAGACCAAGTGGTCTTGCACCGGCGGGTGAAAGGCTGATATGGCAGTCAGGTGCACCCTGATGAGGAAGGTGCCAGTCCCTGGGTCCTAAGGGATAAGAGGTAGTCCAGGATAAACTGGAGAGGTGCGGCGGAAGGGGACACTCCCCACTCACTCGCCCACCTGGCGAACCTGGACCACTTCGCCATGTACGTCCGATGCGTGGACGGCTTCCTGCTTTCCAGGAGGACTCATCTTACCTGCTCCGAACACTGATTCTCCTCAATCAGCCACGGAGCAGCCACGCTGTCAGGTGAAGCGCGGCCAGACTGGGATGGAAGAGGCGCCCCTCCCGCCCCCCGTCCTGGGAGAGGAGGTCCGGGCGGAGTGGCAGCGCCCTTGGGAGGGCCACTAGGAGGCATAGGAGGGGCCTGTACCAGTGCTGGCGGGCCCACGCTGGGGCTATGAGAATTTCCCTCGCCTTGTCCACTTTCACCTTCTGAAGGACCTTGGCGATGAGGGAGAACGGTGGAAAGGCATAGAGAAGCTGGCCCAACCAGCTCAGGAGGAACGCATCGGAGATCGCGCCTTCCCCTCCCCCTCCCCCGGAGCAGAACCGGGAGCAATGCTGGTTCTGACGGGTTGCAAATAGGTTGATCTGGGGAGTTCCCCACTCTTGGAAGAGCCGGTGAGCGACCTCCTAGTGGAACGACCACATGTACTGGGGGGAGAAGACCCTGCTGAGGCGGTCCGCTTGCGTATTGCGGACGCCCGGGAGGTGAGCCGCCCTCAGGGAGATATTGTGGGCTATACAGAACTCCCTTAGGTTCAGGGCTTCCTGGCAGAGGGCTAGGGAGCGAGTCCCGCCTGGCCTTTTTATGTAGTACGTGACAGCGGTGTTGTCCGTGAGAACTCTGACCACCTTGCCGCGGAGGTGCGTGAGGAACGCCACGCACGCCAATCGAACCACCCTGAGCTCCTTGACATTTATGTGAAGGGGCAAGTCCGGGGCCGACCACTTTTCCTGGGTTTGCATGTCCCCCGTGTGGGCTCCCCAGCCCAGGTCTGAAGCATTGGACATCAGGTCTATGGACAGGTTGGTCTCCCTGAAGGGAACCCCTTGCAACATATTGATCGGGCAGGACCACCACAGGAGGGAAGCGAGTATCGGGGACGGGACCGTGAGAACCTTGTCCAGACCGTCCCGAGCTTGGGAGAACTGGGAGGCCAGCCATAATTGGAGGGGCCTCATACGGAGCCTGGCATTGCAGACCACGTAAGTGCACGCCGCCATGTGTCCCAGAATCTGAAGACACGCCTTCGCCGTGGTCACCGGGAAGGCCGTGACCGAGGCGATGAGATCCCTTAGGGTCTCGAACCTGTCCAGGGGGAGAAAGGCTGTGGCCCTGGAGGAGTCCAGCAGTGCCCTAATGAACCCTATGTGCTGAACGGGCACTAATGTCAATTTGGTCTAGTTCACGACCAGGCCTAGATCGGCGCATGTCAAGAGGAGCAGCTGTACATTGGACTCCACTTCGAAACGGGACTCCCCCTTGAGGAGCCAGTCATCCAGGTAAGGGAAGATTTGTATGCCCTCCCGCCTGAAGTAGGCCGCCACCACAGACATACATTTCGTGAAAACCCTGGGAGCCGTGGATAAGCCAAAGGGGAGGACCGTGAATTGGTAGTGGTCCATCCCCACCACGAATCGGAGGAAACGTCTGTATCCCTTAAAAATATGGACATAAAAGTATGCTTCCTGGAGATCTAGGGCCGCGTACCAGTCCCCCGGGTCCAGGAAGGGGATACTAGAGGCCCGGGACACCATGCGGAACTTGGAACGAGTTAGAAACCTGTTCAGGTCGCACAGGTCCAGAATAGGCCTGAGACCGCTTTTCACCTTTGAGATCAGGAAGTACCGGGAGTAGAACCCTTTGCCCTGGAACTGAACCGGTATCCTTTCCACCGCCCCTAGGTGGAGCAACCAGTCCACCTCCTAACACAAGAGGAGGACATGTTCCAGGTCCCCCGGGGCCATCGTGGATGGTGGGTGATTTGGCGGGGGTGAGGTGAACTACAACACGTAGCCCTGGGAGATAGTACTGAGGACCCATTGGTCCAAAGTTATGTGGGACCACGCCCTGAGGAAGGCAAACAATCAGTTGCAGAACACAAACTTGATTAATCGGGGGGGGTCTCCCTGGCAACAGGCCAGGTGCCCCCCTGCAGGTAGTCAAAACCGTCTCTTCCCCTGCCTCTTGCCATTAGAGGGACCAGGCTGCGGGGCAGAACCTTTTGTACAGGGGCTCATATCTGCTCCTCGCAGGCTGAGCCGCAGGAAGCGACTTGTCCTTGTCCTTAGCCGGAGGGACATAGAGGCCCAAGGTCTGCAAGGTGGTGTGGGAATCTTTCATTCCATGCAGCCTGACATCCGTCTGGTCCACAAAGAGAGCCTTGCCATCGAATGGGAGGTTCTGCATCAGTGATTGTGCCTCCGTCGACAGCCCGGACAACAAGAGCCATGACGCCCTGCGCATGGTGATCGCAGAAGCCATCGAGCGGGCCACCGCATCAGACGCCGCTTGCAGGGCCGCTTTTGCCAGTGACGACCCCTCTTCCACCAGGGCCTTGAAGTCCTTCCTGTCCTAGTCCGGGAAGAGGGGCTCAAATTTAGGCAGGGACTCTCACAGGTTGAAGTCGTACCTGTTCAGTAAGGCCTGGTGGTTGGCTACGCAAAGCTGGAAGCTAGCCGACAAATAAAATTTTCTGCCAAAGGAGTCCAGTCTCCTGGTGTCTTTGTTTTTTGGGGTGGGTGCGGGCTGGCCCTGACACTCTCTGTGGTTTACCGATTCCACGAGCGAGTTCGGTGCCGGGTGTGAATACAGGTATTCATGGTCCTTCGCCGGCACAAAGTATTTCCTATCGGCCTTTTTCGAGATTGGGGCCAAGGAGGCGGGAGTTTGCCAAAAGGAGTTTAAAATGTTGGCAATACTCTGGTGCAGAGGCAGGGCCACGCAGCCCGGTTTCGAGGGAGACAGGACATTAAAGAGGGAATCAGACCCTCCATTTCCTCGGTCTGCAGCTGGAGCTTGGAAGCCACCCGCTTTAGCAGGTCCTGGTGCGCCTTGAAGTCCTCCTGCGGGACCGATGGCGGAGGCACCGCTATGGTGTCGTCCAGTATCGGGGAGAGGGCCGTACGGAGCTGGGCACCTCGGTCGGTGCCAGGGCATCGATACCGAGGTCAGAGTCCTGGCACAGGTCCGCCGACTCGTGACCCGCCGACTTGTCTTGTGGGCGGCCAGAGGAGGCCAATGGAGCCCAGGATGCTCCGGTGACCAAATGGGCCTCTGCCACTGGCACCACTGTCCTTGCCACGGAATCCCTTGCCATTGGTTCGGCTGAGCACAGGATGGCAATATGTGCCCCGGCGGAACGGCGCGTGCCGAGGGTGGATGGACGTTTGCTGAGGCCGAGGTCACCGAAAAATGGTTGGTGCCGCAGGAGCAGCGTCTGTGGCGTCGTCTCCCTTGGGACCAGGATCTCGACTACTATGAACGGTATCCACACGACGAACTGCTTCGGTACGCGTGATGGCAACGGTCGGTGCCCTGATGCCGAGGTACCCCGAGGGGAGCCTCTGGCATGGCGCCTAGACGAGCGGGAGCTGGAATGGGAGCGGCGACGTCTGTCCTGTCGAGAGCGGCTCTGGTACCCAAGTCTAGCAGGTGAGCGTTCCCGGTGTGCCTCTCGGTGCCTCCGCTCACTGACAGGCAGTGTGCGGGGTCCCCGCGACTCCTGTCCCGATGGCGGCCCGGATGATCTGGCCGGCGTCAAGGGTGGCCGGGAGCTGTCGGAGGAGCAGCCACTGCAGGTCAAGCGGTGCGGGGAGCGATCTTCGGAGCAGGAACTGTGGCTGCTCAGAGAGGTCTGGTGGGCACCCAAAGGGGGCTTGCCTCGCGACCCAGAGCCTGTGTTCGATTGCGAGCTCAGGATGGGCGGTGACATAATGTCCTTCGCAGCCTGCATCGCCTCCTGCATCGACGGCATCCGTACCGGTGGGGATGCCTGGATCGACGGTACCGGGCTGCTCCGCTCCACACGAGTTGGAGACTTAGAGCCCGGGAGGGGAGGGGGGAGAAATCGAGGGCTGCCCAGCGTGGGACCAGCCTCCCTCTTGTCCTTATCGCGGCGGTGTTGCGATGCCAAGCTCTTCCCTTGCTTTTTGGCAGGAGAGCAGCGCTGACTGGTCGAAGGGGCCTTGCTACATACCGACGACACAGAGGCCGGTGCCGAGTCCAAGCTGCGCACCAGAGTCAGTGCCAACTCCATCAGGAGAGCTCGAAGTCTGAAGTCTCTCTCCTTCTTGGTTCTTGGCTTGAACGACCTGCAGATCTTGCAACGGTTGCTGAGGTGATTCTCACCCAGGCAGCGGAGACCCTCAGCTTGAGGGTTGCTCCTGGGCATAGAACGGCGACAGGAGTCGCACGACTTGAAGCCTGGGGCATGGGGCATGCCCTGAGCCCACTCTATACACTGAACAATCTATAATGGTACCACTAAGGTCGAGAAGAAGGGCTGCAGCAGAACTGGAGCACAAAAGTTCCAACTACCTTCACTGGCGGCAAGAAGGAACTAAGGGTGGGGGGAGCCCATAGCTCCCCTTATAGCACAATATACAGGTGCCACTCCAGGGGTCACTGCAGTGCTCCCCCAGTACAGGTACTGCTAAGGGAAAAACTTCCGGCACCGGTGCACGTGGCAAGCACGCACACCTACTGTGGAATACACAGGAGCAATCACTCGAAGAAGAATGTCCTGGTTTGCGTGGAATTGTGAAACTACCTTCGGGAGGAAGGCTGGGTGTGGTCGTAACTGCACCTTGTTTTTATAGAACACCACATATGGGGGCTCCGAGTTAAGGCCTTAAGCTCAGACACTCTCCAAGCTGAAATTACAGCTACGAAGAACGCTACTTTCCAGGAGAGGTAGAGGAGGTAGCATGTTGACAAGGGCTCAAAAGGAGGTCCCATCAGTCTAGATAGCACAAGGTTGAGATCCCGTGGAGGAGCTGGTTGTTTTACTTGAGGGTACAGTCTATCTAATCCCTTGAGGAAGCGGCCCACCATAGGGTTTGCAAAAACCAACCGACTGGCCGCACTGGGGTGGAAAGCTGAGATAGACGCCAGCTGCACTTTTATTGATGATATTGACAGATCTTGCTGGTTTAGATGCAGCAAAAAGTCTAGGATAAAGGGAATTGATGCCTGTAAGGATGGAGTGTGCTTTGGTAATGCCCAAATGGAGAATCTTTTCCACTTGGCCAGATAGGTGGCCCTTGTGGATGGCTTCCTGCTGTTAAGGAGGACCTCTCTAAGAGGGTCTGAGATCATGTAAGCTCCGAGGTGTTCAGCCATGGAGTTTCCATGCCAGGAGATGGAGCAACTACAGATTGGGATGCTGGAGGCAGTCATGGTCCTGGGTGATCAAATCCAGGACGAGGGGAAGAATTATTGGCGTGTCCACTGACGGGTCTAGAAGCATGGTAAACCAGTGTTGGTGAGGCCGTGCTGGTGCTATTAACATCATTGACGCTCTCTCCCTTCTGATTTTCAGCAGTACCTTGTGTACAAGTGGGAAGACCGGGAAAGCATATAGTAGGTGGTCCTTCCAAGGAAGGAAAAAAGCATCTGCAAGTGAGCCCAGGCTGTGATTCAGGAAGGAGCAAAAATGGTGACACTTCCTGTTGTACTTCGTTACAAGCAAATCTATTTGGGGGAACCCCCACCATTGGAAGATGTTGATAACATCCCGGCAGAGGTACCACTCGTGATTGTGAAATGACCTGCTGAGATGATCGGCCAGCTCATTCTGGGAACCTGGAAGGTATGATGCCTCTAGATGTATCGAATGGGCAATGCAAAAGTCCCACAGCTTGAAGGCTTCCTGGCACAGGGGAGAGGAGCAAGAACCACCCTGTCTGTTTATATAGAATGTCGCTGATGATGTGTTGTCGGTCAATACCCCTACACATCTGCCCTCCAGATGAGCCTGGAACGTCTGGCAAGCAAGGTGGACCACTCTTATCTCCCTGACGTTGATTTGCAATGGAAGTTCTGCCTGGGACCAGAGGCCTTGAGTCTGCCTAAGTGTGCCCCTCTCCCGGCCCCCCTCCCCTTGGCAAAAAAGCCCCTAACTAATACTAAGTTTTTAACTATACAGAAACACTAGAAACAGTCCACTAGGGGATCACTTGCCGTAGCAAGAGAAGAGCTGCTCCAACAACCGTCACTGGCGGTAAGAAGGAGCTGAAGAGGCGGCGGGTCGGCAGGGACCTATGTACACTGCCATGAAGATGCAACTCCAGGGGGCTCCACAGCTGACCCGACGGGTACCGCTAGGGAAAATCCTTCTGATGACTGTGCACATGGTGCGCACTCACCTACTTGGAATCGACATGAGAAAGCACTCTAAGAGGAACCCAATTTAACTGGCCCTCATGGTGAATTTGACACTTTTTATTTGTAAACTGAATGGATTTGATAAGGAGTAAGTGAGACATTAAAAACAGAATCCTGCAATACTGTCTTTGCAAAATTATTTTTCAGAGTAGAACTGCACTTAAAATTAGTTCATCAAATTAAATCTACATTACTTCAAATAAAGAACTCTATCACAGGTTCAATGTGAGGCTTTGTCTCAGCATTTAGAAAGAAGCAGAAAGTCATTTTTCTGTGATTGCATTCAATTTTGTAGTAATTCTCAAGTTAAATATAATGTTAAAAGTGTCAAATTGCATGTAGAAAATTGGTAACTTACTCTACTATTGTATCTCGATCTGCTATATCACCAAGGACCATGCGTTGTATTATACCATTGTGTTCTTCCTCAGAAAGATTTTTGTATGAAACCAGAGGAATATTGTACTTTGTTGCAGGGGATGGGTCAACTCCTTGGAGCCATGGATGATTTTCAATCTCTTCCAAAGATGCTCTTCGCTTTGGGTCTCTCTGCAACATCCGTGTAATTAGACTACGAACAAAAAATAAATCTATAAACAAAACGTACTAATATGTTCAGAAAGTAGCCATCACAACAGCAACACTAGGAAGAGGACTGTTTTCCTGTTGTTACTATCAGCTCATATTAGTCTCTTTTCAGACCTTCCAGTAAAAATAACGCAAGTACAGTGCGACTGGAAACTGAATCTGCAGTCACAAAAGTATTCTAAATGACAATGCAAATTGAAATGAATAAAACAACTGAATCATAAAAACTGCAGACATCGTAAACTCCACCATTTCCATTTGATTTACTTGAGCTCTTTCACCTCTACACTCTGACTTTCATTTTCTGTTGGTTGGCACAGTACTTTTCACAGTCATGCCCCAAACTAGATAGCCTTACGGTGCTACTCCATTATAAATGTTAAATGTTATTAATACATTTTTTTGCTATGGTCATAAAGAGTAAGGAATTACAACGTATGTAAGAAAGACAAGGTGGGAAAGGTAATATCCTGTATTGGGCCAACTTCTCTTGGTGAAAGAGACAAGCTTTTGAGCTTACACAGAGGTCTTCAGATCTGGGAAAGGTACTCAGTGTCACAACTAAGTACAAGAGTGGAAGAGATAAGGAGTTAACACATGTTGCAAGAGACCTTTCAAGGTGAAATAACTCTACAAGTTCACCCACAAGTGATTGGGCGTTTTTATCTTTATCATTTTTCTGTGTGAGTTCACTTGAGAGCATAGTGGCTGCCTCATGTCACCCACAGACCAGGACATACCAATTCTAAGTGGAACCAGCCCCTCATAACAACACATGCAAAACTTGCAGACATAGCCCCACTGCTACAATGATCAATACCCCCACAACAAGCCTTTCAAGATCCATGAGTCCTATATGTGTTTATCACACCATGTGGTGCACCTCGAGTGCACTAAATGTCCCAATAACAATTGTGTGGATGAAACAAGACAATCACTATGCTCTCAAATGAACTTCTCCTTTTCACCAACAGAAATTGGTCCAATAAAAGATACTACCTCACCCATCATGATGTCTCTAATATCCTGGGATCAACACAGCTACAACAACACTGCAAACAAAGAAAAGTGTGTTTTATTTTAAAGTAGGAACCAGGCCCTAGGTTCTTAAGTATCAGCAAGAGGAAGGGGAGCTGTTCCACCTGTAGAGAGAAAGAGCTGAGGACTCTGCAATGATATGCTTTTTCTTTGTGGGTAGATGCTAAATCAAGATATGTCTCCAACTGCTGGCAGGCAGAAGTGTAACCCAAGCACAAACTGTCACAGAATGTATAGAGAATGGATATTGTATGATTAGCACATGTCTACTTGCCTAATGTATGCAGAACTTCAGTTTATGCCATGGCAAATGACAGCATTTACCCCAAATTACCTGCTTTGCACAGGACATAGTGGTGGAGGATGTTTAGTGTTGATGCTCCATTGGAACTTTAGCACTTCAAAATGTAGCAGAAAAGGTAAGGGGCACAGCTATGAAGGAATGCTTGAACTCATGTACCAAGCATGCTAGGTAGGACAACAAAGGTTAATCTAACTACATGTTATAATGCAATGTATACCACAAGTTTGGTTTTTTAAAATATGGGAATCATGATATGAGTAGAGAAAGAAGTTACAAAGGCAAGAGGAAGTCCTATATTGCCTACACTGTTGACTCCTAAAAACTGCCATGAAAAAGTAGGGATATATAGTGAATATCATTAGTCTCTTTTTCTCTTGTAATTTTTAAATTTCAAAGAGGACAGCTTTCTTCTCCTTTGCCAGTATGGTCTCTTTCTCCAAAAGATGTGTTATGCATAGATAGTAGGTTCACAAAGTTTTCACTCTACCTACTATTACAGGTACAAAGGAGTGCCGAGCTTATTCATCAATTTTGCTGTGCTTTCTGATTCATTACAAACATCCAAAGATGCTTTCACCCAAAGCAGGACCATTTCTATATATTACTTACTGAGGTTCTTAAAGTCTCTTCCCCAAGAAAAATGGGCAGAAGTGGTGAAAAAAAATCACAATCTTTACTGCACATTTAGAATTGAAACCCACCCATGCAGGATCTGGTATTTCCTGATACAGATTATTGACCAGAGGCTAGTAAATATGGCATACCAAATCCTATCTTTTGGGGGAAGAAAAAGACAGGGGAGAGGGAGAGACTGGTGCACAGAATGATCGGACCTACCAATTCTGGTTTTGGCAGTGACAATTTCATTCAATACATTCATTGGAAGGGTGGAAAAATAGTTATTGGTTTATGGGGTCTCAAAGGATTTCTTCTAGTAGTGCTCAGCTGATTAATTCTTTCTTGTATACCTTTCCTGGATTGTTAACTATTATACTTCTAAAACATGTGAAAACAACAGCTTTTCTGCATTGCTGATTATGCTAAGTCAGTGGAATCAGCAGAGCCAAATTCAATACTGAGAGCTAGAGCACAAAAAAAATAACTATTGCTCACCTATGACACTGAGTGCAGCACTAAAAAATGCACTAGACTACACAGGTCATATATGAGCACAGGTATGGCTATTACAGCCAGCACCAGAAAGTGGAAGACATTCACCTGGTCCATGAAAAAGATCAGGCTCTGCTTGAACTCCAGTGTTTGGCATAGGAGGAAATCTTATACAGGCACTAGGACAATGGTCCCCAAAGTGGAGGACAGAGCAGGGCCCAGGCCCGTCCCCACAGGGGTGAGCAGAGAGCACCACCCAGCCTTGCTCTGCCCCAGCTCCCAGCCCCCACTCTCACACTGTGACTCTGCTCCTGGCCTGGAGGGGTGCAAACACATTACATTACTGGTAAGGGGAGACACTAAAGCAAAAGTTTGGGCACCCCTGCACTAGGATATTCAAGGCGTATGGAGTGGTAAAATATTCTGTCATTTACTGAGGACTCTAGCTATGCTTAAAGAAAGAGTCTAACTCAGAAAGAGGGAATCTCACATCATAGGGATCTACATTTAGGGGCTGAAGCCTCCATGCATCAACCTGACTTCAATATATGGGGAGTACCGAACAATTCAAAATCGTCGAAGAGCTGCAGTGAACATTCCAGAATAAACATTTCAAAACGAGTCATGATTCCTAAGTGGCATGTGCTATTTGCATAGATTTTTTTCCTTGACGCCTGATATGTTGATTTTGGGATTGCAATTTTAGGGCTAGTCTACACGGCAGGGCTTAACATGGCTTGTGTAGTCACGGCAGAGCGCTGGGAGAGAGCTCTTCTAGCGCTCTTAAAAAAAAAAAAAAAAAAAAAAAACCTACCTCCACGAGGGGTGTAGCTACCAGCGCTGGTGCACTGTTTATACTGGCGTTTTACAGTGCTGAAACTTGCTGCGCTCAGGGGGGTGTTTTTTCACACCCCTGAGCCAGAAAGTTGCAGCACTGTAAACAAGCACTTAGGAGGAGACAAACAAAAGCCTGATGCTGACTTCTTAAGCATAACAACTAGTGACAATATCCTTGAACAACTATTCAGACAAATAATGGTTTAATTTACCACCGCCCCAACACAAAAATCTGAGACAACTTTGTGTAATATAAATGTGTGGAGAGTCTCAGGCTCAAAACATTTCAAAGGAACAAATTCAATCAACTTTGATAAAGACTGAAAGAGGCAACGAGATTAAAGACGTTGTAGTAATACTGCACAAGAAGCTACTTAATCAGTGCTAACACAAGAATTAACAAATTAAGGAAACTGCTGGTAACATAGCAGGGAATTTTAGCATTGGAAGCTCTGTAAAAATAATATCAATAAAAACTTCCTGGCACCCTGAGAAACCAGATTCTAGATAATGTGTTGGTAGTAAACAATATTTCAATGAATGCTGCCAAATTACTTAATATTTTACTTACTCTTTACATTCTTTGGACACATGCGATGGCACTGTGTATTTGCAGTCCATGATCATAGTCAGTGTTTCACTGTCATTTGCTTCTTGGAATGGTGGTTGTCCACATACCAACATGAATAGGATAACACCCAGGCTCCATATATCTGTAAATTATAATACATGTTTTAAACTTATTGCTAGAGACCGAAAAAATACTGCCAATGTAAAGTGTTTGCTAAATTTCCATTAAGGTTTCTAACTAATTTAAACGTTATCATCAGACTGTCTTTATAGGCATTAATGGTGGAATTTACAATTCCTTTGTAAGGAAGTATAAAATACAGTAAGCTTTACATTTTATTGACAGCTTTAGGTTTTTGGATGGAAGGACCAAAATTAATGATTTAAAGCCATGCAGGAAAATATGGGAGTGCATTACAATCTTAAATACATATCTATTTCCTGACACTTCAGTTTTTGCTGCATTTAATACTCAATTTCAAAAAAAGTTAATTTTTTTTACATTGTTAAAGCTTTATGATTGCTCTTGATTACAATTAATCTTCTGAATTTGTTAACAGACTCCCATCTCATTTTGTGGCAAATGTTTATTCAAAGTCAGAGAATATTTTGCCCATTCAAAACTAGAGAATTTATAGACTACCTTATAACTGGGTACAGATTACTGAAAACCAGGTTTGTAGCTACTGTATCTGTCCCTTCCGGAGGACTAGAATAAACAATTTTCAATATTTACATGTTACTGGATGAAGTACTGGAACAACCTTCATTTTTAAGATTTTGAGGATAATGCATTAGATTTTTTATTTTACTGGTAAATCCCAAATTACATTTCTCTATTCATTTTATTATAAATATTTTAATCCAGTTCACTACCTGTAATTGGTATTATCTTCCCCTTTAAGCAGTTGGGTTTAAATGTTTCTAAATTATTTAGGAACAGTCAAACATTTAATGCAGTTAACATATGGATTTCTAGTAAACACCTTCCAGTTACATCTTGTAGGAAAAAACAGTATTAATTTTCTTATTTCCTGGTAAGATGACATACACCAAAAGATTAAGAGTAATCACAGTAGTACATCTGAGCATTATGTCACTTTTTTCTACAACTTGCAAATGCTTCAATCCATTGAGTGAATTTTAAAAAGTTAACTCTCAGAAGGAAGCACTACTAAGAAACTTCACAAGACAAATGATAGTCAGCAAAGAGATCTGAAGTGTTACAGATAATAGGAGATATGTATAGTATTGGCTAACAGATTATACATAGGAGTGAAGGGAATACTCTAAGGGCTTGTCTTCACTACCCGCCTGGATCGGCGGGTAGAAATCGATCTCTCGGGGATCAAATTATTGCGTCTCGTTGGGACGCGACAATCGATCCCCGAATCGATGCGCGTACTCCACCAGCGCAGGTAGGAGTAAGCGCCGTCGACGGGCTAGCCGCGGTGGTCGATTTGCCGCCGTCCTCACAGCGGGGTAAGTCAGCTCGGATACGTCGAATTCAGCTACGCTATTCGCGTAGCTGAATTTGCGTATCTTAAATCAACCCCCCCCCCCCCCGTAGTGTAGACCTAGCCTACAATTTAAAAAAAAAAAAAAAAAAAAAAAAAAAAAAAGCAAAGCTCCATTTTCTGCGGCTTAGTCAGGGCACGACTATACTATAAACAAATGGAAAAAAAACACACTGTAGCAGTGACTGAGCCCGGATCAACTGACACAGGGTCATGCTATGGGATTAAAAGCAGCAGTGTAGACATTCCCAGTCAGGCCTAGGCTCGGAGACCCTCCCGCCTCACTGGATTTCAGAGCCCAGGCTCCTGCCCAAGCAAAAACATCTATACAACTATTTTTTGCCCCATAGCATTACCAGGGTGGATAAAAATCAATGATTTAAAAAAATAATAATAAAATAAATGGATTTTTTTTATTTAAATT
Organism: Malaclemys terrapin pileata; assembly: GCF_027887155.1. NCBI lineage: Eukaryota > Metazoa > Chordata > Testudines > Emydidae > Malaclemys > Malaclemys terrapin. The sequence continues at coordinate 211,354,140 of NC_071506.1, read as the reverse complement.
GGATTTTTTTGATAAAATGCTTTTTGAGGAAAAACCTATCTAAAGGTAGTTTTAATTAAGATACATTATAGCTCAAAGATATCTCATCATAGAATAGGGATTATAAATTCTAATTCTATAGTATGAGAGAATATATTCATGTAATGTTTAAGAAAAGTTTTGTAAATGAGTTCCAATAGTTCATGGATTAGGGACCCAATTTTATGGGGTTCTAGGGGCTTCTGTATAGTTTATTTAGGTTAATCTTTCTATCTACCCAATGGGACTCGGTGCTCAGTCTAGAAAATACCATCAGAGATGCTTAGTTTTGTAGTTCTCAAACTGTGGATGTGTGTCTCCAGAGATAACATGCTCGTTAACAACAAAAATGTTTTTAAATAAATATATAGAGGTGAGAAATAACAGACCTCAACGGTATTGTCCCTCTGCAAATTTGTGTAAACAGAGTCAATCCCTTACCTCTCACTAAAAGTGGATAGTTTCAAAAAGTTCAATGAATAGAAGGTTGTTGGGGGCAGAATAGATCTGGACAAGGAGAAGAAGTCTGGAGATAAATGTGAGAAGGGAGGGACAGGCAGTAGAAACAAAAGTGAAACTGTTTGAGCAACATATTCCAGAAGTCTTCAGGTCTTTCTGAGTGTAGCCTTCACTAATTTGAGATCTACCATACCATTCTCTCACTAGACTAGAAAACCTATAATGGCAGCAGGCCATAAAAGAGATTCAGTTAGGGAATATTTTAAATGAAGTTCCTCTACCTGTGGGTAAGACAGGCATGCATGCAAAATGCAAAAAGTGCAACAAAGAAATGCAAGGCCAGGCTGCCCGAATGAAACAACATTATGAGAAGTGTTCCTTCTCAGGAAGAAGCTGCATTGAAGTTGATGAAAGAAACATGTCTGAACATGCAGGATCTTCAGGTTGGTAAACTTTTTTATTTCATACTTCTTTTTTAAGGACTGCCTGTCTTCCTTCTGGACTATTCTTGAATTCTTATGTTTGAGCAAAAAATATAGTTGTTACTCTATGGTACTATCATTTTGGATGCAGTTGTGATAAAAAAAAATAAATAGCTGGAATAGGCAGATCTTCGTTTTACAATTTCACCTTTAAAGTAGTACTGAGTGTCAGCAAATGCAATCAGTAATACTAAATGAGCAGTATGGTAATAATAATTAAATAAAGGCATTGACTTATTTTGTTTAGGAGAATCCATCCTCAACATACAGGATTCTGAAGACTATCCACCTTCAAGATCACCATAATTTTCTATAGTTTCAGAGTTATCTGCCAATGATAGTGTTTCAGTCACATCATGTATGTCACATAGCCACAGTATATCACCTGTAGCAAAAAGAAGAAAAAAAATCTCTATCATCCAGAAACAACCATAGATAAGTTTGTGATAGGAACCAGCAGATTACAAAAAGGTAATTGATGAAAAAATTGCCCAGTTTGTTTATGCAACAAACTCTCCTTTCCGTATGATTGAGAACCCACACTTCATTAACATGGTTCAGTCATTAAGACCAGGATACAGTCAACCCAACAGAGCAGATGTCGCAGGCAAATTGCTGGATAAAGTGTATGAAAGAGAAATTGAGCAGTGTGCAAAAGGTCTAGAGGGTGAAATTGTTAATCTGAGTCTTGATGGGTGGAGCAGTGTCCACAATGATCCTCTTGTATGTGCTTGTGTGACAACAGAAGAGAATGTCTTCCTTACAGAAACAATTGATACATCAGGAAATGTACACACAGCAGAATACTTACAAGAAGCAGCAGTAAAAGCTATAACAAACTGTGAAAAAAATTCAAACATCTAGTACGCAGCTTGATCACAGACAATGCTGCAAATGTATCTAAGATGAGAAGAAATTTAGAAGAGAGTCCCAAGCTAATAACATACAGATGCAGTGCTCATCTGATGTACCTCCTAGCCAGAGACTTCAGTGTTCCAGAAATAAAGGCTAATGTTGTTGAAATTGCAAAATACTTCCATAACAATCACTTTGCAGCAGCTGCTCTGAAAAAAAGTGGGAAGAACCAAGCTAACTCTCCCACAAGACGTTCGATGGAACTCAGTAGTGGACTGTTTTGAGTACTGTATCAAGAACTGGCCTAATCTGATGACAGTTGAACAAAATTGTGAAAAAATAGATGGCACTGTCACAGCTAAAGTTCTCAACATTGGGCTTAAGAGAAATGCTGAACACATGCTGAGTATCCTGAAGCCTATTTCTGTAGCCTTGAACAAAATGCAGGGAAATAGCTGTTTTATTGCTGACGCTGTTGAAATCTGGAAGGAACTGAGTGAGATCTTAAAAAGAGAAATATGCAATGACAGAGTTAAATTAAAAAAAACGAATGGGGCAAGCACTATCTCCAGCTCATTTTCTTGCAAATATTCTCAATACTTGGTACCAGGGTCAAACTTTAAGTGCTGAAGAAGAGGAGTTGGCTATGACATGGACATCCAGCAATCATCCCTCCATAATGCCAACTATAATAAACTTCAGAGCTAAGGGTGAACCATTCAAGAAATATGTTTGCTGATGATGTTTTAAAGAAAGTCACACCAGTGAACTGGCGGAAGTCACTTAAGCACTTGGATTCAGAGACTGTTGAAGTGATAATCTCACTTTTAACAGCAGGAGCTTCTTCTGCCGGTGTAGAAAGAATATTTTCTTCCTTTGGACTATTTCATTCCAAATTGAGAAATCGTTTGGGACCTGAAAAAGCAGGAAAGCTTGTTTTTCTTTTCCAGATTATGAACAAACAGGAAAATGAAGGTGAAGACGACCGAGTTAGCTGCAGAAGCCAATATTTTAAGTTTCTCATGTTGACCTGGCTGACCTAGTCCATTTAATTTTTTTTTAATTTCATTTAACTATTTTAGTTAACAATTTTAACAAAAACAAACCTGATTTTAAAAAACTTGAATGTTTAACTAAATTCAAAAATTCATATGCTTGTTTTGTTAAAATATTATATGTTTGCTGATGAAGAAAAAAAATCCACAATATGTAACGTTGTTGTTTTAGTTAAATAAAACAATTTAAATGTCTGTCTGGTGATGTTCTTCTCCTAATACAGCATGGCAAGAAAATCCTCCAAATATTAACTATTAATCTGTTGAATTGGAGGTATTTATGAAGTTATTGGGAGGTGAACTATCTGCTTCAGTTACCTTTGTTAAATGAAATAACCAAACAATCATTCATTTTCTGATATATCTGTAAAACTAATCTGAAAAGTTTTCAAAATAAATCACTTTAAAAACGTATAGTGTGTACCTTCTAAAAAGGAAACCTACATTTATCTGAGTTGTGAAGAATATGTATTAAGCTTATAACAACCAACAAGAATGCACTTTTATGTAGAAATCCATGATTAAATCGAGTCTTCCTGACTAGTGACTTAAATCATGATTGAAATCAATTTGAGCATGACCCCAAGACAGTTGGCCCAGGCTCTGAAACTCCCTGCCATGGAGGGTCATGGGAAGGGGGAGGGTTGCAATATAGATGTCAGAGTAGTTAACATATTTAAAGAGACAACTGCATTTCACTTAACTGTGTGTAAATAATATACATTTATTCATTTTTAGAACAATTACTCATGCTGCTAGTTATAAACTATTTATTCTTTATATAGTTTAGCTGAAAAAATAAATAGGAGCAATTCAGCCAAATTTTCTTTAGAATTCTAATTTATGATAAATATTAACCCAGAGAATCATTTGATTTGTGCTAATGATGGCTTGTGAGCTCTATGCTGCAGGCACTGAGCACTGTGGCCTCACTACAGCAATACATGTAAATTCAGTGGGACTATTCACACATTTATGTGCTTCAGTAATTTGCCAGAGTGGTACCAGAGTGCTGAGTACTTTGCAGTATCAACCCCTACAACATTAACTTTTCTAAAAGTTCTACAGAATAGGAGGTAATTTGCAGTGAATGCTTTCCTAGTGTAAGTCTAAACAAGTGATTCTCTTTCACTGTAAAGTTGACTTGCAAGAAATTAGAAGAGGACGTCATGGAGTATTCTTCTCCCCACACACAAATACAGACTGTAAGAGTCCATTTCTATTTATGCATAGAGTACGTTCAGTTCATGTGTTTCATTAACAGACAACTGCATCATTTTCAGGAGACTTCAATGTACTACTAAAATGTTTTAATTAACCTACCTTGCCTAAAAATCTTGTTTAAACACACTATCTACGATTTTTCTGTATTTCTATATTCTAATTAGCATTTTAAGAGAGTTAAGCAAATAGTACATCTTCCTCCTTCCCGCCCGAGTCCAGAGCTGGAGCTATCTTTAGAAATTTCATATTGTTATCTTCTTTGCATTTTGTCAGATTCGCAGTGAAAGTGTTCTTAAAACGAACAACATGTGCTGGGTCATCATCCAAGACTGCTATAACATGAAATATATGGCAGAATGCGGGTAAAACAGCAAAGGACATTCAATTCTCCCCCAAGGAGTTCAGTCATAAATTTAATTAACACATTATATTTTTAACGAATGTCATCAGCATGGAAGCATATCCTCTGGAATGATGGCTGAAGCATAAAGAGGCATATGAATATTTAGCGCATCTGGCATGTAAATATCTTGCAACCCTATGTGAACAGTGCCATGTGAATGCCTGTTCTCACTTTCAGGTGACGTAATTAGGAAGTGGGCAGCATTATCTCCCGTAATGTAAACAAACTTGTTTGTCTTAGCACTTGGCTGAACAAGAAGTAGGACTGAGTGGACTTGTAGGCTCTAAAGTTTTACATTGTTTTGTTTTTTGAGTGCAATAACGCAACAAAAAAATCTACAATTGTAAGTTGCACTTTCATGATAAAGAGATTGCACTAAAGTACTTGTATGACGTGAATTGAAAAATACTATTTCTTTTGTTTCTCATTTTTACAATGCAAATATTTGTAATAAAAAATAATATAAATTGAGCACTGTACACTTTGTATTCTGTGTTGTAACTGAAATAGATATATTTGAAAATGAAGAAAAACATCCAAAAATAGTTAATAAATTTCAATCGGTATTCTATTGTTTAACAGTGCGATTAATCACAATTTATTTTTTTGAGTTAATCACGTGAGTTAACTGCGATTAATCGACAGCCCTAATTAGGGTTACCATATCTCATAAATAAAAAAAGAGGACCCTCCACGGGCCATGGCCCCGCCCATTTCCCCACCCCTAGCCCCGCCCCAACTCCGCCCCTTCCCCCACCCTAACTCCGCCCCCTCCTCCCTCCCACTCCCAGCCAGGGGGAAAGGGCTGCCCCAGTGCTACCAGCATCACGGTTTCCCAGGCAGCCCCCAGACCCTGCGCCCCCAGCCGGCGCTTCCCCAGCGCAGCTGGTGCCCGGGAGGGGAAGCACCCAGCCGGGGGCGCAGGGTCTGGAGGCTGCCCAGCAAACCGTGAAGCCGGTAGCGCTCGGGCTTTGGGCAGCCCCCATGCCTCCGGACCCTGTGCCCCCGGCCGGGCACTTCCCCTCCGGGGCTCCGGCGGCTCTGCGTAACTTACACTGTATAAGTTACACAGAGCCGAAGAGGAGCAGAGCCCCCGCAGCTGGAGGCTCTGCTCCTCTTAGGCTCTGTTTAAGAGCCGGGCTGCCCCAGCGCTACCGGCTTTGGGCAGCCCCCGTGCCTCCGGACCCTGCGCCGCCGGAGCCCGGGAGGGGAAGTGCCCGGCTGGGGGCGCAGGGTCCGGAGGCAAGGGGGCTGCCCGAAGCCGGTAGCTCTCGGGCAGCCCGGTTCTTAAACAGAGCCTCCAGCGGCTGGGGCTCTGTGTAACTGACCCTGTGTCAGTTACACAGAGCCCCGGGGGCTGGAGGCTTTTCTCCTCTTTGGCTCTGTGTAACTGACACTGGGTCAGTTACACAGAGCCCCGGGGGCTGGAGGCTCCAGCCGCCCCCGCTCTGTTTAAGAGCTGGGCTGCCCAAGCGCTACCGGCTTCGGGCAGCCCCGTGCCTCCAGACCCTGCGCCCCCAGCCGGGCACTTCCCCTCCCGGGCTCCAGCGGCGCAGGGTCTCCAGGCACGGGGCTGCCCGAAGCCGGTAGCGTTCAGGCAGCCGGGCTCTTAAACAGAGCCGCCATTTTCCCGGACATGTTCCGCTTTTTGGCAAGTCCCCCCGGACGGGGGTTTGACTGCCGAAAAGCCGGACATGTCCGGGAAAAAGAGGACGTATGGTAACCCTAGCCCTAATAAAAGCTGCTAGTAATTAAGTTGGAAAAGGTTGGTTTTTAATACCATCACATGAAAAAAACAAGACAAATTCTTGATCAGAGTCAAACTTCAATGAAGTACAGAACTGCCCGCATAATATTTTTAGCATTACATACTTTTATGTTACTAAGGAAGCCATCATTTTCACATATGTGCAAAACAAAGAACAGGTTTAACAAAGATCCAAAAAAACAGGGATTGAAGACTTTTTGCATTGCTTAGATACTTTAATACTTTCTCTGAACACGGTAGCTGCAATAATTCTGTGCTGTCAAAGTTCAGAACTATAAACTATTCCCAACTTAATTAACAATGTTGTATTTTGAAATATTCCAGGCAAATGTGATATTATTTCCTCCTAACAATCTGTACTTTTTTACTCTGAGTTTTGTAACATATTGTGTTCTAATGCAACCAGGAAATCACTGCGGGTAGAAACAACGATGCCGTTTTCACTCCCACCCCTTTTTCTATAAAAACTGTGGTTGAAGACAGAACTTTAAGCTCATTGCTCGTCACATCAGAAGCTACAGGCAAAATGACTTAGCCAGGAGTCTCAGGGACACAAATGACTTGCCTGAATTGAACTTTAAGAGTTTTCTGAGAACTAGCAACAGTATCTAAGTGGAAATAATATATCGGAAAGGAAGCCTAAGCTTAACTCCTAAAAGGAAACAGACTATTAGAGAAGATATGAGACCACTGAAAAACTCTGCACACTCCCCTCCTTTAATGTTATAGAGAACTGAGTTTACTGACCAGCAAGGCCTTTTGTCTACAGCCTTTTGCAGAGAAAGTAATGCATCTATTGAGGGAGCAGACCTTTACAAAACTATGACTTTAGAAGAATGCCTAAAATTCTTACTGGCCTACTGCAAGGACAAGAGGAATTGGAAGAATTGAGTTGTTACCAAAAAAAAAAAAAAAAAAAAAAAAAAAAAAAAATCCCTGGGGGTATCCTTCCCACCCCAAGAGCCATGAGGTTGAAAGCGCCCCTCTAATGCAAGGACATTATTAGAAATCTCTCTTTATTAGGGTAATAGTCAGTCACTGAATGAATTGTGGGCTACATGGAGGGATGTAGAAGAAACGGTCAAAAAGTATGGACATCTGGCAAAATGGATTTCAATGCTTCCCTCTTAAGATGGCTAAACCTTCACCTAAGCACTCAACTAGTGACCATGCCACAGAGAGAATGAAAAGAAGTGGCAAGCTGACCCACCAACAAATCCCGAAGACCTTTTCAGTGTCCCATCTGTTTTCTTTTCCAGGAGTCTTAGAGAGTGGCATACTTTTCAAGAAAAAGATACCAATTAGTAGACTTTATAACCAAAAGTTTTGCCTACCAAGAAAAATGAGAGAAGGATAGACTAGTGATTAAGGCATGGACTGGGACTCAAGAAACCTGAACTCAATTTCCAGCTTAGCCATAGACTTTCTGTGTGGCTCTGGAAGTCAGTTAATCTACCCTATGCCTCAGTTCCCCACTTACAAAATGATCATTGAAGATAAAATCCATTAATGACTGTGAGGCACTCAAATACCATGGTAATGAGAGGCAATTAAGTACTTCAAGAGATAGAGGGAGCTTAGCAATATGGATGGGTAGTGCAAACTCTGATTCAGGTGCTGCCACAGGCATACTGATGACATTAGAGAAGTGATGAAGTGGGAGTGGACTGTCCAGTTCCAGTTACTTAACAAAAGGGAAGTTCCCCCTACATCAATGGCTGAGTTAGTCAATCTAATTCTAAGAATTTTGCTTTGGTGATAACTTTACGTAAGAAAGTCAAATGGTCTTACATGAATAGCTTAAAGAAATGTAGTTCTTTTAGACTTTGTCTACACTACGCACCTTTTAGCAACACAGCTGTGTCACTACAGCCATACAGCTTAAAGGCACGCGGTGTAGCTGCTGTTTGTCGGCAGGAGAGAGCTCGCCCGCCAACAAAAAATTTCCACCCCCACGACTGGCAGCAGCTTTGTCAACAGGAGAGTGCTTTGTCGTCTGGGAGGGTGGGGGGGTGTTAACACCCTTGAACGACAAAAGTTTTGCCGACGAAGTTCCAGTGTAGACAAAGCCTTAGTTACAAAGACTCAGTCTCCTCACTGAACATGGTAGATGCCTTTCCCAGTGACAAGAAGAGCCTTGTACAGTAGAACCTCATAGTTATGAGCACCTTGGGAATGGTGGTTGTTCATAACCCTGAACAAAACATTATGGTTATTCTTTCAAAAGTTTAAAACTGAACATTGACTTAGTACAGCTTTGAAACTTTAGTATGCAGAAGAAAAATACTGGTTTCCCTTTATTTTTTTAGTAGTTTACATTTAACACAGTACTGTACTGTATTTGCTTCTTTTTTTTGTTCTCTGCTGTGCCTGATTGTGTACTTCTCGTTCCAAATGAGGTGTGTGATTAACTGGTCAGTTCGTAACTCTCAGGTTCTACTGTATTCTGTCTACCAATCTGTGTTTTCAGTCTAACAGATCTAAAGATGGTGACGTGGCCAGGCTGAACAAAAATGGGCTGTGGCCTTAGAGGCTGTAGCCGACTTACTTATTTTAGGTAGGAGAAACTGTGCAGGAGGGCCTGACTTGAGCGCTTGCTCCCAAAGGCTACTGTGATTAGAAAAGCAAGGTCTGTCATAGAAGAGTGTACATGGTCTATCATACAGAGACAACTTAAGAAGAGCGGATAAACTCCTATATAGAGAATTCTATGTTGCTTGTACCAGCTTTTCTAAGCTGCTTCTTGAAGTAAACACCCACATTAACAAGTGTGTTTCAGACTATCTTCACTTAACTGTTTAGCAGACTGAAAAAATACCCTGAGAGTCTTTTCTCCCTGTCCCATTTCTAATTTTTTCTGGATTGTGATTCATCTTGAGAGAAAATTTAAGACACACTGGAGCAGGAGCATGCTGCTATGACCAACTCAAAGCAAGGCAGAGTGACACCTGAAAGAAGCCAAAACTTAATGCCTTGTGCGAAAGTCTTTGGCACAACTTGTTCAGTGCTACTGCCTGCTGCTTCCATTATGCAAGCAACTGACTCAAGAACTCAGAATTGGTATCAAGTAGGCAAAATGCCCTTTTAAAACTCAGAGTGAATGTCTTGTCAATGATGCAGATTTCATTTTACAAATAAGAAATTAAGGGAGAATGATTCTTACTTATTCATCATACCATAATTCCACTGGGGCTTCTGGTGGCTGACCACAAAAGACTAAGCTTCAGATGTTAATCTAAAATTGTTAATATATACCATCCATCAGTAATTTATTGAAAGTGCTATGTCAGATTCATTTTAACTTTCCATTAAAGGAATAATTTAAACATTAAAAATGGGATCACTGGGACAGTTACACAGATGAAAACCACCAGTTGGGTTACCTTACTTATCTCCAAAAGGGAAGGACTGTTGCATACAGTATACTATTGAGTGCTTTTAGTTTAGGGTTAAAACAACCATTGAGACTTCCACTACTCTTGCTAGACTATTCAACAGTAACAGACCTCACTGAACTTCTTCCTATCTTGCCCCCAATATAGTATATGGGGCTTCATTAGGAGTTGTCAAGGCTGAAGCCCCACAATCTTACTCTGAGTACGGGGGGTGGGGGCACGCTGCAAGGATTCTAAAAATTAATACTTGCCACTCCAGGCTTGTATTAAACTCCCACGGTTACAGCTTTTCTCTGACCTTGGCTTGGTAAACGCTGCCACCACCCAAATGCAAAAACAACCTTGGACCCAGGAAGGAGGACTTGGGAATTCCTATTACCTAATACCCTCAAGCCTTTTCTCACACACACACACACACACACACACACACACACACACCCCCTCTGGGGAAGAGCTGAGAAAGCATTCCTGCTTATAGCATTGCTTCTCCGTGTCTCCTTCTCCGGAGAAGGACAGACAAAGTTCCATTCCCAATTTTAAAAAGTTCTACCTTCCCACTGGCTCTTTTGGTCAGGTGCCCACTTCCTTTTCTTTACCTGGGGGACTTTTAACCCTTTACAGGTAAAGCAAGCAGAGAACAGCTACCAAGAGGGATTTTACAATTAACAGAAGTGTTAATTTGGCAAAAAGAAATGGTGTGAGAGCACAGCAAAAAAATAAAAGTTAGGCAATATGAGCCTATAAAGTTCGAAGATTCCATTCAAAACAGGCTAAAACCATGTGTTATGGAAAACAGTTAAACAGATCAAATGTAATATTTACTGCTCACACCAAATACCTTGTAAAAGACAATTAGCATAATGCAAAAGGAAGTGGTAAAAAACTGAAGAAAAACAGGAAATGTTTAACAACGCTTCAGAGTAACTTCATAGACAAAGACACTTTGAAATAGATAATGGAAGAGCCTGTTGCACAGAACTGAGTTAATTTCAATCTATCACAACTAGTCAAAGAGCAATGAATGACCCCAACATCAAACAAGATCCTCTGGTTAAAATGGTATCTTTTCACACACCCAGCTTAGAAAGATAGCTACACTTTTTTCCATATTGTAAGAAATGTTGGACAAATTAGCACTTCTTAGCTGTTCTCAGCTAAGGTCAAGTGTAGTTAATACAGTAAAACTCATTGCTGGTCTCAACATTTAAAGATTTTAGGTCTGCTTGGTTTTTGTTTTGTTTTTTCTTTCCTGTTTTTTAGCCATCTCTAGCTTGAAATAGGACACACCATTAAACACCTTTCCCAAAAAGAGCTGAAACAGACTTTTTCTTACTAGAACTCACAACCCAAAATATTTATAACAGTATAGCTTGCCAGCAATATCAAATTAACAGCCTTTTCTATGCCACGGACAAAATGCACTGCTACACATTTTTGGAATCTTCTTACAGATGCCTCCATTCCATATAGCACATTAGTTTATCATACAATCTTGTCATTTCTTTAAATATTTGTTTCTATTATCCTCAAGACTGACAGTTGCTTATAGTACTGTTGTTCTACAGCACAATGATACGTTACAGAAATAACATTGTGTGTTTCAACAACAGGTTACTATATATCCACAGAAGTAAAGGTTTCTTTCCCTCCTCCAAAGTAATGAGTACTTTTAGGAATGACTCGGCTCAAGGCTGGATTAAAAAAAATAATAATTTTATATCGGTGAATAAATGGCCCATCTTTTTCTTCCCCCACTTTTTCAGACAAAAATTTCCAGAATCTACAGATGAGCTCTAGATTTTTAAACTCTTATTTCAACTTTATGCACATCAGTAAATTGTGAGGCTTAGTCAATAAAAGTAGAGTGGTGGCACTCATGCCTTGTGGTCATAGCCACTCGCCTGGCTACATGAGGCAGTGCCACCCTAAGCCTTCTTGAGTTCCTTCTTACCACCCTTAGCTGGCGTCAGAGCTTTGTGTGGTCTTAACTTCATAACCTTTCAACTAGTTTAGTTTTCTCTTGTTGTATATAGTTAGTACCCTTAGTATTAGGAAGATTAGTTTTAGTTGTAATAGTTTACGTTTTCCTCGGTGATGCCCTTGTTGGGGTTTAAACATTGTCCTTCGTGTGGGGGAGCGTGCTTGCTCTGTCTCGGCAAGGCCCATGTTAAGAAGCATTGTGCGATCTGCAGATGTTCAAGAAAGACTCAAGTGGCTTGAGACCTTTATATGAAGCAGCACCAGCTTGAACAGGCCATTGGGTCTGGTCTAGCACCAGGACCTCGTCGGGTCGGAGATTGCCCTTCGACTCCAAGAGTGCTGCCACTTCACATTCCGGAGCAGGTGCCTCTCTGAAGAAATGGAGGAACCGTTTCACCCCATCGACTGCACTGAGAAAAAGACCAATATAGACCACTCCAGGTCTCAGGGGACACTCTTCCACCTGCATGGACAAGCATGGAGTTGGTCCCAGCACACAGTATGGTGCGGGTATCTCTAACACTTCCCCGATACAGAGTAAGGAGGTTAGAAACCCTGTACCATTGACTCTGGTTCCAGCCCCCAGATGTCTGTTGAGTCCAGTACTGATGAAGAAGATGTCGGCATCGATTGTTTCAACATCTGCAGCTTACCAGGTAGCTAGAGACCTCCTCTGCCTTTCAGTCCCAACCCCCTTTGATCCAGGACTTTGCCAGGACTGCGTCATGTATAGCCCCATCAACTGAATAAGCTGCTGAACCCCGTGGTGTGCCAGCATCGCACCCCATTGTTTCACTTCCACAGGTTGTGGAAGCAAGGCTAGTACTGGGAGTGGCATGGGGAACCTCAGTACTAGAAATCTCCTTGGCACTCCTGCAGTCGGCACAGCAAATGTTACTGTGATGACTTTCACCACCCTCAATGTTAGTACCATCAGGCGCTCCAATAATGCAGCTGACTTCGGGGTTGACAACGGCATGCTCGGTACCGACGGTACAGTTTCCATCGACAGCACCACCTCCTGCCTCGTTCTGGATGACGGACAAGTCCCACTGGAGACTCACTCCCTCTGGTCTCCCTCTGCCCTTATCTCCAGGATCCCAAAGTTCCTCAGCATCTGACTTGGAGTCACAATTCTCCCACTCTCCATCACCTGACCACATTGGGGACCGTTGGACCATTAGGGGTACAGGGAGTGGCATTTGTCTCATGGTCAGGACAAAAGCTCTTGGCCTGGCACCTACTGGCCATCAATGCCTTATCCATGCCAGTGGCCTCCACAAAATCCATGGGATGCTCCTCAGTCATGGAAGTCTCTCTCTGTCTCGCTCAAAGGTGTGACTGCTGGCCAGGTTTGTGGTGGTGAACATCGATCTGCTACAAGCCCAGGCACTGATGGACCTTCTCTCTGCAGGGCCATCCCACCATGGTCTGTAAGCCCTAACACAGGAGGCCCTTCATCTCTGAACAATTCCACGCTGCCTGGTTCATCCTTCCCTTTGGTAACGGAAGATTTTAAACAATACCAAGACCTTTTGAAGCATGTAGCTGCTTCCCTCGGATACCCAGGCAAAGTTCTTGCAGGAGAATACCCACAAATTGAGGGGTTTTACTCCCCTCCAGTCCCAGATTCCCTAGTTGCAGTGAACGACACAGCTCAACAAGGCAGGTTTAAGTCCATCCCTAAGAGTAGGGATTCTAAATTAATAGACCTCATGGACAGGAAGATTTACACCTCCTCTTCCTTACAGATGTGAATTGCTAATGAGCAAGCCTTGCTGTCCAAATATGGTTTTGTTAACTGGACAGCTACATCAAAGTTCATAGACCAGCTACCGAGGCCTCATGAGAGGCATTTTGGGCATTTGTCACTGAGGGTTGTTTGGTGGCTAAGATGTCCTTGCAGTCTGCGCTAGACATCACAGACACCCTGGCCAGGGTGACAGCCTCTGTGGTCACCATGAGGGCTTCCTTGCTGTGGAATTCAGGCACTGCCCTGATGTCCAGCAAGCCATTGAGGATTGCCCTTTGACGGCCAAACACTGTTCTCAGACAAAACTAATGAGATGCCATATTCCTTCAAGGATTCCAGGGCTATCCTACAGTTCTGAGGGACGGCTGTACACACCAGTGGTGCAGAGGTGCCACTACAACATTCAACAGCAATGACAACAGCAGCAGCAGCGTCCGCAGCACATTTGCCAGGCTTTCCCTCCTCCAGTGCAATGGGACTACCCTAGAAAGGGGAACAGATCCCACAGGAGGAAGCAGGTGGACCAGTCCTTGTTTAGGAAGTCTCTGAACCCCACCTCCTGGGGGCAGTACTATAAGGATCATTTAAGGGGACTAAATGGCTGCATCTAGACGAAGAAGAAGAAGAAGAAGAAGGGTTACTTACTGTAACTATGGTTCTTCGAGATGTGAGGCAGATGTGTATTTCACAACCCACTTTCATCAGAGTCTTGTTTCCAGGCACTCGGTGTGAAGGAAGTGAGCGAGGATTGGGGCGGTGCCACCTCATGTAGCCAGAAGACTCACTATGGCCATGAGGTGCAATCACAGCCCCTCTATGGGTATTGCTAGGAAAACTTCTCCAGCTCCGGTGCACTGGGTGTGCACACAACTAACTGGGATACACAGCTGCATCTCTTCTAAAAGAAACACAGTTACAGTAAGTAACCATTTCTTCCTATGGGACATCCACTGTAGGATGCATGTGCACCCGTGCACTCTCAACCAGATATTTGAATTAGTAGCATCCACAGGTCCACAGTTGCACATTACACAGCCTTGTGATCCAGGCGAGAGCATACAGGGAAGAGCAGACCCAGTTCTTTCTCAACTACCAAGCCAAGAAACTCCACAGCAGAAGAGAAGCAGGGTAGTAGATGGAGCACCCATAAGGACAATACATCTCAAAGAACTCAAGTTACTGAAAAGTAAGAAACCGCTCCTCCTTCTTTGAGTCTATGTCCCTATGGGTGCTCTATTGTAGGAGACTCCCCAGCAGTAACTCAACGTGGAGATGGGTACTCAGGAGGTGGAGCCAAGACGGCGTGGATGACAGTGTCACCAAACGCCATGTCCATCTTGGATGTAGGTAGAATAGCATAATATTTGTACAACGTGTGAGCTGGGAACTAAGCTGCAGCACTGCAAACTTCAGTGATGGGAATATCTTTCAGGGCAACAGACAGACTGAGCCCTCATGGAGCATACTGTCACTCTGGAGAAGGGGCTGGGGAGGGAATGTACCCCAGCAATCTCACAGCTTGCTACGATGCAACCTGAAACCCACTTTAATAATCTTTAAGAGGAGATCAACTATGGGCACCGACTCTGTGGGTTCTCCAGGGCTGCAGCACTCACAGGGAAAAGATGGTGGGTGCTAAAAACCCACCAGCAGCCCCCTTATCAGCTCCTCTCCTCCGCCCAGTGGCAGGCCCCGCCCCTCCCCATGCCTCCCGCGATCAGCTGTTTCACAGTGAGCAAAAGGCCCGGGGGAGGGGTGGAGCGAGGGCACGGCGAGCTATGGTAGGGGGCGGAACAGGGCAGGAAGAGGTGGGGCAGGGGCAGAAAGAGGCCTTGGGGGAAGGGATGGAGCGGGGGGCGGGGCCTGGGGCAGAGCCAGGGGGGAGGAGAGACGGTCAAGCACCTCCCAGCACATTGGAAAGTCGGCGCCTGTATCCTTTCATCATTTCAGAAAAGGATGTGAACAGTCATGGGGAAACCCTGAAAGGTTTAGTTCTATCCAGGTTGAAGGCATGTGCCCTCCGAATGTCTAAAGCGTAAAGGAGGAGTGAGGTTTGGGAAAGAATACTGGTAGACAAATATCCTGAATTATATGGAATTCCAACGAGACCTTCAGGATAAACCGATTATGTTGGCACAGTAGGACCTTGTTTCAGTATAAGGTAGGTCAGCCATGAGTGCTCCAAGTTCCCCCACCTTTCTGTCTGAGGTGATGGCTACCAGGAATGAGATTTTAAAAGAACAATCCCCCATAGATTCAAACTGGGGTTCCTTAAGGCATTGAGGACCAAATTAAGATTGCACAGAGGTGTGGGGTTTTGGATATGAAGGAACACATTAAATAAACCTTAAGGAATCTAGCTGTGGTAGAGTGAGGAAAAACTAAGAGGCCCTTGATAGGTGATTAAAAGGGTGTAATAGCTGCCAGGTGCCCCTTGACAGAACTCATAAATAGTCCTTGGTCTTTTTAATTCGAACAGATAATTGAGGATCCTCACAAGAGAAGCTTCAGAGGTGGATACTGAGGGATGGGATCACCAGGAAAAGAAATGTTTCCACTTCTGCAAGTAGGTTTTACGAGTGGAGGGGTTTTTGTTTGTTTGTTTTTACTATTCAGGAGTATGGATTGTACCTCTGCCGGGCAGTCCAACTCTAAAATAGAGACCCACCAAGGATCCCACTGAGGTTCAGGGATAGAAAGTTGGGGTGGCTCATGGTGCCCATGTTCTATGTCAGGAGGTCCACTCTGAGAGGGAGGTGTCCAGATGTCTCTACAGAAAGGTGAAGTACCGTATTTGTCTGGCCAAGAAGGTGTTTAAGATGGTCCTCACCTGCTACTATAGCAGTTTGATCAATGTCTTGAGAATGGTTTTGAAGGGAAGGCACAGAGGAGAGAGTGGGACCATGAGAGTATGAGGGCATCTCCCAAAGAATTGCAGCCAAGTCCCCCCTTGGAGAAGAAGATTTAACATCTTGTATTGTCCAGGGTTGCAAGGAGATCCACTATAGGAAGACCCCATGCTCTGCAGATGTTATGAAAGATCAGACTGTTGAGCTCCCACTCCCGTTCCTGATGGAAATTTTTGCTTAAGGCATCTATTGCTATGTTCTGGAGACCTGGTAGGTAAACTGCAAGGATCTCTATATGGCAGGCAATGCATCAGTTCCATGGCTTTAGGGATTCTACGTGTAAGGACTGGGCTCTTGCTATATCTTGCATACCCATGGTGGATATTGGAAGTCATTTGTTAAGACTGTGCTTGTTCGGTGTGTAATTGTGGGAGGGGTGCACAGCGATGTGAAAATGCACATCTTGAAGGCTGAAATAGCACACCAATCCCCTGACTCAGAGCAGGGATTACCATCCTGAAGTGCTGTGAAAGAATGCAGGTATTCAGGTTTCTGAGGTCTAGGATTGGCCTCCAACTGCCATTTCTTTTGGGAACCAGAAAATATTTGGAATAAAACCCTCTACTCCCACAAATTCTGGGGGAAATGGCTCTATCGCCTCCATAATGAGGAGGGTTTGAACCTCCAGTTTTCAGAAATTCTCATGAAAGGAGTCATGAGACAGAATGGGGCAGGTGTGGGGAATAATGTGGAAGTGGACAGAGTATCCCATAGCGACCACCTCTAAAATCCAAATAACTTTGCAAGCGGATAAAAATTGTGACCAGAGGTCCCCAAGGGGGAGGGGGGGAGTGGAGTGGAGGACAGATTTGCGCAGCAGAAGCAGGGAAGGGGATTGTTCACAGCCCCCAATTAGGTTGTCAAAATATTGTTTGGGGGGAGGTCTGGGTCGGGAGGTCGCCAGGCCAGGATCATCATGATTTGCTAAAAGGTCTCCTTGTTCCAGGTACTTATACCCTCAGCAACCGTAGAATTGCCTTCAAATCCTTGAGAGAGTATAGAGAGGTTTCAGTATCATTGCTGAACAACTTTGACCCTTCGAAAGGTAGGTCTTCTGCTGTGTTCTGTACCTCCCTGGGAAGGCCAGATGATTGGATCCAGGATTCTCATCTCATATCCATAGCAGTAGCTAAAGACTGTGAAGCTGTATCAGCAGCAGCAAGGACAGCTTGTAAAGGAAGTCTCACCATTGAGTGGGCCTTCAGAAATGAGGACCTGGAACTGCTCCCTCTTGTCCTGTGGTAAATCATTAATAAAAATGAGCCAACTTTGCATAGCTATAAAAGTCATATTTTGCCACCTGGGCTTGACTATTTGCTTTCCGGAATTGAAGAGCAGTGGAAGTAAAACTTCCTGCCAGAAGTGGTGGATGCTGTTGTAATCTGATGGTTTCTTTCATTAACTGCATCCGCCAGCAGTGAGTTGGGAGGGACAAGAAACAGTCCAGGCCTTTGGCTGGTATATAATATTTGTCAGCCCATTTACATATAGACAGATATTTGCCACAAATTACAGCCTGGAGACAAAAACGCCTCATTAATAGGCAGTGCTATTTTGTTCTGGAGGGTGATGTGAAGAGCATCCACAAGAGAGTACTAGGACTCTTGTACCTCCGCTGTCAAGCTTTGAAGAGATTCTGTAAGTCTCTTTATTAGATCCTGAAATTATCTGCATAGGAGGGTGGTGTTGCATGGTGGCCTCATATAGAGAAGAGGAGTATTTAAGAGAAGAAGGTATCTCCTCCTCTGGAGGTAGCTATAGATCCTCCTGATCTTCCTGCCTTATTGGGGAAGCATGTGGTACTGGTGACTGCAGGTGCAATGCCAAAGATTGCTGAAGCACCTGTGGAATGGTCAGTCATGGTCTCTTGCGGGCAAGAAGGGAACCCTATAGAATTGGTTCACATGGGCTGTCCAGGGATTCCAATAGGCCTACTGAGGTGGTGAGTAAATGAGGGAATCCCAGGGATATACATGCTTAGAGAGTCTGAGGTACCTTTTTAGACTCCATTGAGTCCTCATCAGGTTACACCTCCTGAGGTGTCAGGTAGTAAGCTGAGGAAAAGCCCGACACCAAGATTTCAGAGTCAGAGGTGCCATCCCCAAAGTCCAAAAGGAGGGATCTGGGCTAGGGTTACCATTCGTCCGGATTTACCCGGACATGTCCTTTTTGTGCTAAAAATAGCGTCCGGGGGGAATTTGTAAATAACTCAAAATAGCCGGGATTTCCCCCCTCCCCCGGCAGAGCAGAGCAAGCGGCTGGGAGGGCTGCAGGAAAGTCACGGGCTGGACTCCAGAGCAGCTGTAGGGGAGCTCCACCCTGCATTCTGAGCCGGCAGCTCTCCCCTGCAGCCTGGCTCCGGCAGCACTGTGCAGGGCCAGGGACCGGGTTTGGTTGTGCTGGGGAGCGCAGCCACGTGTCCGGCTCGCACAGAGCCCAACACCCTGTTCTGAGCAGCAGGGTAAGGGGGGCAGAAGGGGCAGGGAGGTTCTGGAGGGGGCAGTCAAGAAACGGGGGGGGGTCGGGAGTTCAAGGGGGGGCTTTTTGGGGGGAGTGGAGAAAGTTTTGGGCAGTCAGGGTACAGGTAGGGGGTAGGGTCCTGGGGGGCAGTTGGGGGGGTCTTAGGAGGGGGCAGTTAGGGGACAAGGAACAGGGAGTCTTAGGTAGGGGGTGGGGTTCTGGAGGGCAGTTAGGAGCAGGGGTCCCAGGAGGGGGCAGTCAGGGGACAAGGAGCAGGGGGGTGGGGGGCTGGGAGTTCTGGGGGGGACTGTCAGGGGGCAGGAGTGGGGAGAGGGATCGGAGCAGTCAGGGGACAGGGAGCAGAGGGGTTTAGATGGGTTGGGAGTTCTGGGGGGGCTGTCAGGGGGTGGGGAGTGGTTGGATGGGGCGTGGGAGTCCCAGGGGTCTGTCTGGGGGTGGGGGTGTGGATAAGGGTTGGGGCAGTCAGGGGACAAGAGGCAGGGAGGCTTAGATAGGGGGTGGAGTCCTGGGGGGCAGTTAGGGGCAGGAGTCCCAGGAGGGGGCAGTCAGGGGACAAGGAACGGGGGGAGGGTTGGGGGTTCTGGGGGGGCGGGAAGTGGGAGGGGCAGGGGCGGGGCTAGGGCGGGGCTCCTCCCGTCCTCTTTTTTGCTTGCTGAAATATGGTAACCCTAATGTGGGCATTGGTGCCAGAGATGGTACTGGAGGAGCTGATAGATGGATAAGTATTGGGAGACAGACATGCTGCAAGGTGAAGAGAGGAGATGCCTGATGGGCATGGCAGTAGCTGTAGAGAGCTTCTCTCAGTAACCCACAAGAGGGGAGACTCCAGATCCTCCAATACAAACAGGTTCTTTTTTGACAGGAACCTTGGGAATACTACAGGCCTGTGGTAATGGAGATGGCAAATGAGATGCCATTGAGGATGGTGCCAAAGTGATCATCAAGGTGGTCTCTATGCTCCAGGCATATACAATTCTCACAATGGCACCAGAGAGGAAGACAGTACCAGTGCCTTGGGTTTCCTTGAGTCTTTAAACGTAGAGGGACCTCAATGCCTAGATAGCGCCAGAGAAGATGACTCTGACCAGTGCTTATTAGCAGGCTTATCCTGAATTGTCTATTTAGGCAGTACCAAAGCCCCAGTGCCAATGTCTGTTGAAGCCTCGGGCATAAGGTTTCCCCAGGTTCAGTTCTTAGCAGTGATCTACCTCTTTTCCTGGAGGTTCTATCACAGGGGTTCTCAAAACTTCATTCCATGACCCCTTTCTGACAACAAAAATTACTACATGACCCCAGGAGGGGGGCCAAAGACTGAGCCCACCCAGGCTCCAGCACTGGGGGTGGGGGGAGGCGCAGCAAAGCCTGAGCCCCACTGCCCTTGGCAGGGAGAACAAAGCAGAAACCCAAGGGCTTCAGTCCCAGGCTAGGGACCTGTAACCTGAGCCCTGCCATGCCAGGCTGAAGCCTTCGGGTTTCAGCTTCAGCCCCAGGCAGTGGGGCTCGGGCTTCAGCCCCGGACCCCAGCAAGTCTAAGCTAGCCCTGGTGACCCTACTAAAATGGGGTCACGACCCATTCTGGGGTCCTGACCCACAGTCTGAGAACTGCTGTTTTACCAGAAGGATGCTTTTGTTTCCTAGAGCGTTTCATCTCTGAAGCAGTCACTGAAGTACTAAGGGGACATGACTTGGACACTGCAGGCTTTAGAGCACATTCCTTAAGGAGAAGCTTTACTCCTACCATCTTTTCCTTGGGATATCTGCTCTTAAACCCCATGCAAGCTTTGCACTTCAACAGAATGTGGGAGTCTCTGAGACACCAGAGACAGCTAGAGTGCTCACCACTCTAGGGGAAAAAGTCTATTGCAGGTCTGGCAGGCTTTGAATCCTGGGCCTTTCAGCACACCCCACAGTGAGGCCAGTTGAAAGGCCAAGGAATTAGTTGCATACCAGGAAATGGATGGGGGAGAGGGGAGAACCACCCCACAAAACCCAGAGATTTCTGCAAACAAGGTGGGGGGGAGAATAAATACGCAAAAAATAAAAGAATAAAGTAAAAAAAAAGAACTGGTATAGCTACTAAGAAGCAACAGACACATAATTGCTTCATCTTGAGCTGCAGGCAGTTGAGAAGGAGCTGAAGTAGCGGTGAGTCCACTCTTCCCTATATGCCCTCGCTCTGAGGGCACAATTCACCTAGGAGTCCCATCCCTCAGTTTAAGAACTTGTGATGTAATGTAATTAATAAATTCTACATTTAAAATAAGAAAATTAAAAAATATCTGCTATATACAAAAAATAGTTAACATCTTAGTGACTAGCCAAAAGAAGGATACATGATGAATAAATTTTTCATTTCCAAGTTAATGATAAATTTGCCCTCCTCAGAAATGGATGCAAGAGAAGAGAAGGTTGGGGGTGGGGGGAGAAGTAGAGGGAGAAAATTGTGAAATTTAGGATGCACCTTTTGATGCTTACAGCACTAACACAGGGGCTACAAAACTGGAAATATACACTGATTTCAGAAAGGTAGACTGAAGCTAAATCTATATTAATTCCTAT
This sequence comes from Malaclemys terrapin pileata, assembly GCF_027887155.1. Classification (NCBI taxonomy): domain Eukaryota; kingdom Metazoa; phylum Chordata; order Testudines; family Emydidae; genus Malaclemys; species Malaclemys terrapin. The sequence continues at coordinate 211,332,799 of NC_071506.1, read as the reverse complement.
GAGGTGTACACACAGTCATCAAGATTTTCTAGTGAAAAAAACAGTGCAGATTTCAGGGTCGGATTTGACCTTTAGAACCATGGACCACTGACCTAAATATTCACTGCTGTAATTGCTAACATAAATATAGAAGTGAGGGGTTTTAATTACTAACCAACTAACAGAACCTGAAACACTTCACATACTTTTAATGCTCTTTTAAAAGGTTCATCGGGAAAGGATTGTCCAAGAAAGATTCTCAGAACCACAACAACCAGGGCAGTGTACATTCAACTTCCTTACATAACACGAAGTCATTGCCATGGAAACCAAGCTACGTCACTGGCTGCCTCAGATCAAGTGAGCACCAGAGAGAAGTTGAGCACATCTGTTGTATTTAAGTGCATAGAATCCATAAAGGGTATCCATTTTCATATTGCTTAAGAACAGAACTCCAGGATCTGATTAAAGTTAACTTCAACATTTATTCCATTCTGAGGGCATGATGTAGTCCTCACTGTGGCTCTCAGAAAGTGACAATTTATGATTTACAAAGGCGGTCTGTAGCTTCTGTATCAAGAGCTTATCTGCTAGAATTTCTGCCACATTTCAAAAGTTATAGGCCTTCACACAATATTGGTACATTTGTGATCGCAGATCTCCCAAAATGGGCAAAGGTTAGCCAGAGCAGTCATATTATTCCCATTCAACCACATGAAATGAGTGAAGCTAGAGTCTGTTTATTAAAGCAATTTATTCCAGACTCTTGTTGGAACAGGCAATGCTCTTTCAACACCTTAGATCAGGGGTCGGCAAACTTTTTGGTCTGAGGGCCACATCTGAGAATAGAAGTTGTATGGCAGGCCATGAATGTTCACAAAATTGGGGTTGGGATTCAGAGGGGTGAGGGCTCTGGCTGGGGGTGCAGGTTCTGGGGTGGGGCTGAAGATGAGGGGTTTGGGGTGCAGGAGGATGCTGCAGGCTAGGATCGAGGGGTTTGGAGGGCTGAAGGGGGATCAGGCCGTGGGGAGAGGCTCAGGGGTGCAGGCTCCAGGCAGCGCTTATCTCAAGTGGCTCCCGGAAGCGTGGCATGGCCCCACTCCAGCTCCTACGCATAGGGCAGACAGGGGGCTCCACTCTGCACGCTGCCCCTCCCCAACCTTCCCCAAGCACTGCCCCTGCAGTTCCGAGCCAATGGGAGCTGCAGGGGCAGCGCTTGAGGAGGGGGCAGCAAGCAGAGTGGAGCCCTGTAGGAGCTGGAGCGGGGCCATGCCGCTGCTTCCCGGAGCCGCGTGGAACAGCCCCCAACCCTGCTCCCCAGCTGGACCACCGGAGTGGGGCAAGCCCCAGACCCCGCTCCCCAGCAGGAGCTTGAGGGCCAGATTAAAACAGCTAGTGGGCTGGATCCGGCCCCTCAGGGCCATAGTTTGCCCACCCCTGCCTTAGATTGCCTCTATCAGCTATCTTTCAGTTGGGTAAAACAAAGGCCAATATATACTACTCAGTAACATTTGGAGTAGATGTGAACAGAGTCTATAAATAAAGTTCTCATCTATTACAGTAAACATTCAAATTAATTTTAAGTAAGCAAGCAAATACATACCAGTTTTATTAATAGCTATTCTTCATTAAAAACAAAAAACAAAATAATTAATTGTACTTAATTCAGCTCATGTGAGAAAAGGCAGACCAGAACTTGAGTTTACAAAAGTGATGTAAGATACCAAGGGTTTAATTTGGCATGGAGATCATAGAAATCCAATATTACAGAACTCTTTCCACAGACAAGAATCACGGCTGTGTTTCTGCTCCATCACACAGCAGCAGTAGGGCAAGAGCAAAGTGAAACTACTGTCAGTCAGTTTCACCAACTGCTACTAGTAGACAAACAAACTGCAACAGTAGCAATGGCACAAGTACTATTTTCCCCACTGTTCTTTTCTTGAAATGTGAACAAAAGATTGTCTTTTTCCCTTCAATCCCCCCCCCCCCTTCTCTTGCAGTAGGCTTGCAGCAATGGAGGGCTGCTTTTATGTCAGTACTATTCCTGTGAAGTGCTTTCCCAGCAAACTGGCTAGGACTGACTGCATCACTTCACCACTGTTATAGCAGTAATGGCACTAGCATAGATGCAATCCTGAGGAAGCAGAGATCCAGAAAGGTAGAAAGAAGGATTAAGACACACAGAAGAGACTAGAGAAAGAACAAAAAAGTGTGAGGACATGAACGCACACTATTGAGACAATAAAAAGTAGAACTGTACAGATAGTCCAGTGATAGTTCAAATTACCCAACTTCAATCCCTTCCTTCCAGATGGAGAGGGACAAGCAACACTGTACAGAAAGCACTTTCTACCTTCAAGGCAGAGGGGAAAAGGCTAGAGGAAAAGAAGACATGACATGAATCACTCCAACAAGCATCTCTGGCTAACTGAAGGAGGACTATTGACAGAAAAATGAAGAAGGCAGGCAATAGAAACAAAACAGCCTAACATTTTGAAAGGAAGTGGGAAGGGGAATAGAGGCTTCAGCAATAAAATGTAATTCCTCAACATAGTGGTCAAGTACATTGCATATCTATGTGTTGTATATTATACTTCCATTATATTACTTTACATATTTTGCTATTGCTCTTAGAAATAGTGTAAAAAATGGGAGCAAATATATTTACATTTACTGGTCATTCCTATGGTGTTTAAGATTCTGAAACTGCAGTACATGTACCGCTTATGGTATGCCGTAATAGGTGGTCTGTCCCCTTTAACGGATAAGGGACCTGGGACCAGCCAACCTCTGTTCCATTATATGGTCCCTTTAAAAAACAAGGTAATCAAGGGAACAGCAGACTTGCTGAGGAAGGTAAAAGATAAGATAAAACCCAGCTGTTAGATGACTTCCAGGAAGATTAAAAAGGGAGAGGGCAGACAGCCTGGAGGGCAGAATTGCAGGGCAGCATTAAGCCAGAGACACACACCATGGTATGGAAATCAGAAGGGAGACTGGTGTGCTGGGAAAGGCTGCCTGAATCACAACTCAACCCCAGGAAGGAAGGATGTAGGGCCCCAGAATCAAGAGGACAAAATGTGAGAGTCCAAGGACCAAGAGAGGCTCCATGGAATAGGGCTGGAATCTGGATACTAATGAGCTTAGAAAGGCTTGATTCATAGCACAGCTCCAGGAAAGAGCCCTATAGAATTCCTTAACCAACAGGAAGGAGTTGTGAGACCAAGACAGAAGGAGATGTGGAAAAGACTTTCCAGACAGGCCAGAGTGCAGGGCAACTGCACACAACTCCATGGTTCAGAGGGAACAGGAAGAGAACTGGGAACAAGGCTTACTTGGAACGGAAACTGTTCAATGCCCAGGTAAAACTCCCCACTTCCAGACAAAGCTCTCCACCTCTCTAACCCTCCCTTCGCCCCAGCCACAATCCTTACCCTCCATCTAACCTTTCTGGAGCTGGGAAGGAAACTCTTTTCCTGTCCTGTGAAACTTCTCGTAATTTCAGAAATTCCCAATCTGCATCAGGATGCAATTGAGACCTTTTGAAATTTTTCACAACAAAACAGCAATAGAATGAGAGAGATCCACCCACCCCACAATCGCCAATAATTTGGTTGTCAGGGCACCCATCTGAATAAGGCAGATCAAGGCCTTGAATTTGGGTCTGGCCCACATTCCAGGTGAATGCCCTTACTACTAGGCTTTTCTGGCATTAGTCTCTCTACTTCAACCAAAAATTTCATCCTCCACCTGAGAAAACTTTCCTGATGAAAGTTTCATCAAAGCCAGTATGTTTCTGCAAAATATGAGTAAGTCAGAATTTTCCAACAAAAATGTGTTTTATCAAAAGATCCCTGACCAGCTTTAAACCTCATGTCCTCTAGCTCTTCTACCTGAACTCCCCCAACCAAACTCCCATCCCATCTAATTTCTCCCAAGTAGATTTCCACCAGCCAAATTTGAATGCTTGTTTTACTATGAGTCTGTAAATACATAAGGGTATTAAGGCATAAAATAAATGTGCACGAAGAAATTTGCATGTGGTACTTCAAACATCAATTTTTTTTAACAAGCTGGTACATGAACCACTCAAGTTTGGGAACTGCTGTTCTAAGCAATTTAGACCTTTTAGTTTCAGCTGAAAGTTGTTTATTCCTTATATAAACCTAAATCAGTTACTATATCAGGCCTTGGCCAGTAAAAATAACCAGATAGTTAGCGCTAGAAAGATCAGCCAGAATTGGACACAGGGGTTGGCAACAATGTTCCCTCTAATTTTTCCGATCCATGTGCAGAATTAATTTTGCTATGTGCACCAATATGGAGATGATGTGTGGCGGGGGTGGGGCCGAGAGGTTTGGAGTGTGGGAGGGGGCTCAGGGCTAGGGCAGAGGGTTGGGGTACGGGGGGGTGAGAACTCTGGCTGGGGGTGGAGCCAGGATGAGGGTTTCAGGGTGCAGGAGGGGGCTCAGGGATGGAGCAGAGGATTGGGGTGCAGGGTGCAAGGGCTCCGACTGGGGGTGCAGGCTCTGGGGTGGCGCCGGGGAGAGAGGACTCTCCCCACCCCGCTCCCTGCCGCAGCAGCTCCAGGGCTGGGGCCGGGGGAGAGGCACCTCTCCCCACCACAGCAGCTCCAGGGCTGGGGGAGTTAAGTGAATGGCCCTTGGTGGCATACTGCACAGCTGCACAGGCACGCATCTTAGTGCAGCTGTTGAAAACTTATGAGAATGTGTGGGGGCATGGCTGACCGTATTTATAAGGAGTGTAAACAGGCAAATCTTTTTCACACCAAGCGTTGCAAAAGAGAATGAAAAGAAAGGATAGATTTTGGTGCATGTTCAACTGCCCTTAAGGTGTCTGATCAGCCAAAATTTCATGTTTTTTTTTCTTTAAAGGAGCAGGATTAGACCCTAGCATCCCAATCAGTAGAAAGTGAGAGCTTTCTAACTGAACAGAACAGTAAAAAAATACAGAAAATCTAATATGTGGACAAATGCTGATTAATTTTGAGAACTGAAATATACAAATACTGCTTGGTATAGGCTTTTTGTAAGTAAGTTTATTCTTCAGAGTAAAATGAAAGCACATTTGCATCATGCCGTGTTCAAAGTTGTTAAAACACATTCCTTTAAAAATAAGTTGTATTCCTGGCAGGAAGTATCTGTTAGACTTTTTGAACTTCAAGACAATATACTGTAACCCTTTTGTTAATAGTAACAGTAATAGCAGCCATTGTATGCATTGGAAATATTTTTTCTACTATAACGTACACACACAGATAGGATCTCTGAATACTCAGACTTCACATGTGCTGACTTATGACTTATGGGAAGAGGACCAAATTAGTTCAAATGTCATCTTGTTTAACATCACCATTTAAACAACTTCTAATACTACTGTTTTTACAAATACACAAATCTTTAGATGGCTGGAATTTTCTTTGTTTAAAAATGCTTCAAACACGCACACACCAAAACATCAATATAATTCAGAGACAGTCTCATGTTTAACTTAGCTGTTTATTTTAGTCCCTGTAAAAAGGCAGGGGTTTAATTTTTTTTTTTCCAGCAGATGGAAAGAGTTAGGTATGTTCTCTACTCTAACACACTTTCAAAAGGCACCAGTTGCAAGGTTTTCTCCTTTTTTAAAAAGCTACAATTAAAACAATCACTATTAGTTGGATCAGTTCCACCTTTATAAGCAGCTCCTGCTTTTGGTACAAACTGAAACATTACTTGTCTTTGGTAAAACATAAATAAATAAAAATTTAAATTGCCATCAAAGAGCCTATATTAAACTATTAGCTTAAAGACAGGGGGAAGTATAGTTCATGTTTTTACTCAAGCACTTTGGACTCATAATCCAATGACATCTATTGCTCACATTCCATAAGAGGCATTTTTACAGAAGATTATCAACAAAAATAACTTAAGGGACTTGCCTGCCCTTTTTTTCCCCCATTTAATTCCCAAGCTGTTTGCATTGCAAGACTAAGGTGGTGTTATTTGTTTGTTTCTATTCATGATGTAGTTCTGCAGTTGAAGCTACGCTGTTTTGATAGATTTTTATTGCCCAGGCACACAATGGTGAGTTTATTAATAATTCAATAATTTGAAAAGGTGCAAATTTTCCCTTTATATGACTTTCCAGCTATTCTTATTATTCCAGTACACAAATTAATTTTTCTATTAATATAAATTTTTAAACTAAAATTGGGAGCAGTTTTGCCTTGGAAAAGAGTAGATCCCCAGGCATATTGGGCTGACATAACAAAAGACGTCATGTTACATGAAAAGCTTTGAGCAAACATTTCATTTTGGCTTTTTTTCTTAAGAAATAAACATATGTAGCAGATGTTAGTTATTTGAAAGATTCAGATAAGCTTGTTCATAGCAATCATAAGGCAACTTGAAAATTTGTTTGACTTTGTGACAAATATGAGAAGTATTCTTTTCTAAAAACTTAGCATATGGAACAATAATCCTTGAATGTTTGTTTTTGTGATTCTCAACTGCACAACTTTAAACATACTGAAGGATTAAACAAAGACATTTAAGATTTCTAAATACGAGTATTCGAATTATAAGCACTATAATACTATCAGACATACATATGCAAAATTTTGTCAGCAGTCTTACATAAATAATAAGAATGTATGTTTGCAAGAGACAACTTCATCTGGTATTCTCAGTAAGGAATCACTGCTCCACAATAGCAAGAGGATGTATTGTGCTCTTGGAAGAACTCCTTTTTAGTACAAGATAAGCAAGAGGAATGGACTGCCTTGGTGTACTGGCTAAATTTAACTTTGGTAATTAAACAAGGCTTTGAAAAGTTTCCTCTGGCGTTTTACTTGAATAAGTTATTCTTCACTTCCCCTGGAGATGATGGCTGAATTTAATGGTGTATGGACTGATCTCTATGTACATTTTTTAAGTGATTTAAGTTGAGTAAAAGATACTGTATACACTATTAGCTGTTGCCTTAATGGCTCAAGCTGTTAAAGACTGTATAAAGAGCATTGTTAGATCAATAAAGAAGGTTCTGATAAAGCAGCATGAAAGAGGAGAGTTTTCTGTATTAAGGTGAAATTTAGGTTCCCCCTTCACTCAGACCAACAATTCCATTACTTGTTTATGTACTGAAACTGGTTAAATCTTGATTGTAAAAAAAAGATATATATATTCTATACCAATACTGCCCATGATTTTTTTTTAAACATACTACATGTAAATTATTTCAAAATTGAGACAAAAGCAACAAATGTTTAAAAAGTGCATAATAGCTACTTTTTCTAACAATCACTAAAATCTTCCAAAAATTCAAAATATTCCAATTATATTCTTATTTTTCATCTGATCATTTATTATTACTACTTCCCATCAGTTTTAGTCAAGCACTGAAATTTACCTTACACTGATTAGTCAGGTTTCAGAGTGGTAGCCATGTTAGTCTGTATCAGCAAAAACAAGGAGTCCTTGTGGCACCTTAGAGACTAAGGTGGCCCACAAAAGCTTATGCCCAAATAAATGTGTTAGTCTCTAAGGTGCCACAAGGACTCCTCACTGTTTTTATTGATTAGTCAGACTCTCATTATAAAAGTAAGTCTCCAAATGTATAGCAATAAAGGAGCTTTTAGAGAGAGAGAAAAAAAATCAGACCTGGCTTTCAAAGACATTTAACTGTCTAATTTGCACAGCAAAGAATACTATCCACGATAGCTTTTATTTTAGCAAGATGTCACTTTAATGTCATTTTGAGTTTGTTAAAATCCAAAATGCTGGGTGTCAAGTATTCAACACAGCAGAGTTTACAAATATTCTATGAGAACATATTTTAAAATTGAATTTTAATAAAAGGTCTTTATAACTAGAAGAATAACTGCCATGTCAAGATTTATCCACTACTAATTTACAAGGGACTGTTAACAGTACCTAATATTCAGACTATGGGGCCTATAAACAGACACACACAAGAGTTACTGTTAAAATACAGCATGCATCCATTAATGTACTGTATTGATCACTAAACTTTCAACCTTAACTTTTACATTTCCTGCATTTAAATTCATAAACTTATCAAAAATCATGATGTATTTTAAAGTCCTCCTTTTAAAAAACCCAAAGAAATCCTGAGTTATTAGACTAGAGGAGCTTATAGAGCACCTGCTTGGCCACGTTGACTTTATGAAGTCCACTTGGGGCCATTCTCTTGGTGTCTGCTGTGAAGGGAGATTGCAACAAAATCCATTTCTGCAGTGATGTTTACAAAAATGTTCCTATTATTTATTTATATTGCAGTAGCACCTAAAGGCCAGTATTCCATTAGGTTGGGAACTGTAAAGACATAACAGAAAGACAATCCCTGCAGGGAGCTACCATCTGAGTTTCAGATGAGAGAATAGGTAGATATGACAAGTTTCTACGTTCAAAAACTTTATAGAACAGCAGTTATAAAGCCAAATTTGTATACATATATACTGTAGCAACAATGCAAAATAGTATCGTAGTTCCCATTGTCATCAGAAGTTATTACAGTATATGCAGTGCTTAGCAATCACATATTTTTAACTTTGTTAAAAAAAAAAAAAAAAAAAAAAACACACCAGAACTTAGCTATCAGTAAGAACGACATAAAAAATGGTTACTACCCTGTTCAGTAACTGTTGCCCTTAGAGATATGCTGGACATCCATTCCACTGCAGGTATGTGCATGCCCACTGCTCTGAAGCCAGAAACCTTTCTCCCCACAGCAGTGCCCATTGAGGTGGCACATGCACCTTCTGCACGCTCGTGCTATCTTACCAGAGACCAATAAGTTAGACTCCAATATGGTGTGGAAGGAAGGAGGGTCATGGAAGGGACATGTGCAACACATCTTGAAGAACAATAGTTACAGAACAGGTTAACAACAATTTTTTCTTCAAGTGATTGCATGTGTCCAATCCACTTCAGGTGACTCACAAGAAGTTTGGCAAGGAGGGTTTCAGAGTCTACCTGAACAAGGAATGCAACACAACTCACCCAAATCTGGCATCATCTCTTGATACTCGGGAAATAGCATGTGGCCCTTACCCAAACATTTTAGACAACAAGAGTAAGGGTCATGACTGGCATTGGCTTGTTTAAAGCCTAGGGACTTAGTGTTGTTAATGCTCAGTACTGAGGCAGCCTAAGTGAAAGTCCAAAATCAAACAAAAATAAAAGTAACAAGTACCACTATCTAAACTAACACTAAACAACTAATTTAACTATTTATAAAGTTTTATGGAATTCAATCAGAGAAAAACAGGAAGACTTGTGCAAGGAAGCATATGTGCTCCAACTACCAACCACAAGCGGTGAGAAGGAACTGAGGGAGTATCAGGGTGGTTCCACTCCTTTATACCACCAGCTAACAGCATGAGCTTGCAGTGATCACATGGGCCAGCGCAACAGATACCACTGTGGGGAAAAATCTGGCTTCAATGCACAGGGTGCACACATACCTGAAGTGGAATAGACACGTGCAACACTCAAAGAAAAACTTGACATTTTTTTAACTAAAGTTCTAGCATTTGCATTGTGTGCAAAATGGTCTTAAACTTCACATACATTGGCAAAGAACTTTCAGTCACCTTTCCATGACTCAGCAACTGCATAGATTTTGCAAACATGAAAAACATGAAAAGTTTTAGCCCAAGAGAAGTTTTCAGAAAGTTATGAGCAAGTAAAAATCCTGATGTAACCCTACAGAAGGTCTGACCAGTGCTCACTATTCTTCTAGCTATTTGCAACCTCAGACACCAAAGGGAATGTTATTGGATTCACAGAATCAATACCTTAACAACCTTAACTTGAAAAGATGTTGATATCTCTAGGGATCAGTGTATGTGCTTTAAAAGAAAGGGGGGAAAAAAGCCATTACTCAAACTGAGTGTTTCAATTGTTAAGTTATTATAAAGTAGTGATCCAGAGATTATTCTCCACTGGGCTAGTTGATTCAGTTTACTTATGCAAGCCAAAATTACGTTTGCACTATTAAATATATAATAAACATTTTATGAAATGCACAGCTTATTTTACATACAAGGACAACCTATTTCTACTCAAGAAAAACACTTTGTTCTTGGCGGTGGGAAACTGCACCAAGTATATAATTTTTTCTTTTATTTACTAATTAGTCCCAGCATTGCTTATAAAATATAGTCAAGTCCTTATATATTCTGCAGCAAAGTCTACATAAATTACTGCTAAATTTGACAGCAACTTCAAGTAAATTCAAAGTGGAAGGATTTATACTGAATGAAGTATGAAGACAAATACTACCCCCATTTCATTTTCTCTTCTATTTTATAAACTGTACATTCATTTATACTGCCCCCCAATTTCACTGTAGATTCTGAAATGAGAACTCAGTCGCACTGTGTAAATTGAAGGGGTGGAGGAAATTGAAAGTTTTGGCAGCTAAGTAGGCAACAGTTTAAACTTCTGACATCCAGGAAGGCAAGAAATGCGGTTTGGATTTTCAGCATCAAGGAAACAGTTTAGGCTTTGGGCAATGGGGTGGAGTGCAGCTCCTCTTTCAACCCCATCATGGACAGGGGCAGAGGTGACTTGAAATCCAGGGAAGAGGCTGAACTATAAATACTCCACTGTTCTTAGTCACCACCATTTGAACTTTCTGCTACACTGATTAGCAGTGAAATAATTAGATATTGATTGCCATTGCATGGGAGCAGTTCACGCTGCTCTGCTATTGTTTCAGGCTACATGCAGACTCAGGAAGATAAGATTGCATTATTTTACATTCAGTTCTCTTTACATCTATAAAGGCTATACATTTTTGTTTTTTATAAAAATAATCTTTTACCAATTCTGTGGTAAATTCTATGGTCACAATACACAGGACGCTGGTCTCATGAAAGTTTATCACCTGCAAAGGTCAAGAAAGTTCTCCCCATTCTCTCACTCACTGACTCACACACACACACACACACTTACAGCATTGCACAATTAGCCAGTTGTATTTTGTGGGTTTACACATTCCTTTGAAGCACAAGTTAATGGCCAGTGACAGAAACAAAATATTGGTCTATGCAATCCAGAAATCAGTATGGTAAAATCTACATTTTCTCTCAGGCAACCTAGACTCATTTGCCATACAGGAAAGATCGGTGACAGCACTCTTCATTGTAATGCACTATAAAATCTTTTTTAAAAGTGATGAAAACTGGGACAGTAAAAGTTTTTTTTTTTTTAATACAAAATTAGTAATCCTTCTGTAAGATTAGGAAAAATCCTATTGCCCAGCAGCCCAGACAATTTAAATGTAATTACTTATTGTCCGGCAAACTGTTGACCTGCATTTAAAACTCCTGGGTCGCTGACTGGCTGGTATATTAACCTGAGACTAAAAAATGAGAACTAGTTTCCTGCTCAAGTTTTTCTATAGACTTAATTTTCTTCTGGCCACATCTTCTGCATGTCCTGCTCATTATTGTGTTGGATACCTGCTCTGGATCAGCTCAACCAGTTGCATATCATACTGCCCTTTAGGAATAGTGTGCATAGCTAGTTATATAGGCACTTATCTACAATGTACAAGTATAGGACTTAAGTGGTACAGTGGCATTTACAAGAAACAAGATGTGAAGTCTATTTTCATCTGAAGGTGGTCATTCAATGCACCTAACATTTTTAAGTGCATGTCGGATCAGACCACCAATATAAGAATTAAAAAAAAAAAAAAAAACTGTATTTTAAAAGTTCCGCATTGTACTTCTGAGATGAGAAAAAAGAGTCTCTTGCAAAACATGGGGCAGGGAGAGGGGAATAGGGGTGGGGAATGGAGAAGAAAAGGGATAGGGGAATCGCAGGAGGGAAGCAGGAGCCCGGCATGCAGCATCACCTCGACAGCAGCTGGCTCCTCCATTATGCAGGCCCATTGAACCTTGACAAGCCCTACCCTCTTACACCTGGACCCTCCGACAAGCCCCACACACTCAGACCCCACCCCGCTGATCCCCAACCAACTGCATCTGGAGCCCCATCCCATCAAGCTCCACTCCCCCAGCACCCAGACCCCCTCACTCAGCCCCCACACCTGTCAAGCCCCATCTCCCCACACCCAGACTGCCCCCCAAGCCCAAACCACATTCACCTGGATCCCCAGCAGAGTCCCATTGCCCCTGCACCCGGAATCCCCCAACGAGCCTCTGCGTATCCAGATCTCCCACTGAGCCTCCCAAATCCAGACTGCCCCACACAGAAACCTCTCACCCCACCCCTGGATCCCACCACACTAAGCCCCATCAACACTTGGATCTGGGGTGTTTCTGGGGCAGGCCCAGCCCTTGCACTGTGTCAGAGGTGGTGGGGTTTCAGGGTGATCTCCCACTTCAATGCAGCCAGTGGCCTATGCTCCCCATTGCCATGCGGGAGCCACATTTATTTATTGACAAATAAAATTTGCATAATTTTGCAATATTTTGCACATAATTTTTATTTTTTTGGCGCAGAATTCCCCCAGGAGTAATATCAGAAGTTAGGAAAGAGTTCTCTCACCCTTAGTATGTTAGCCCGGATAGCTAGCATGATCCCTCCCTTCCAGTAGGAGGAAACAAGCAAATTAGCACTTCGAAGGCAATAACTATAATTAACATTTGACACCCTGGCAATCTCCAATTATTCCCATCTCCAGCAGGTAAGAGAAACTAGCCATCTCCAAGGTTTAGTTCTTAGACATTAGTGCTTTCTCATCGTTATTTTATTTTTCTTTAGTTAATTGCGTCTGCACTGCTACTTTTAAAGGTAAGGTCAGCATCTCATCCTTTAACTGCTGGTTCCCAGTTCCCATTAGATCATCTAGTCTGGGAGCATGTGTAATTCTGTGGGCAAGTTAATGATATAAAGGTAAGGGAGGTGTCATTTGATTCGTAAAAATTTATAATTTCAATGGCATCACCCTCTGCAGCGTGGCGGGCAGGGGAACTTGCTCCCCCTCAACCTCAGGTCCTCCAGTTGATGGAAATGTTAATAGTACGCTGTCATTGGAAATGGGTCAAGTTGGATATCATTCGAAAGCCCATTCTCCCACAATCATAATGGTACCAAACAAAACAAACCTAGAACAATTTTGTAGATATATATTTGAGAATGTTCACATATCAACTTTTAATTATACTTTAACACAGGCATGTCAAATACGCAGCTTTCACAAAATTAAATTGTGGTCCTTGATTGACAGTACTGTGTTATCAATTAATGCCCAGAACGCGATCCATGAACTTTTTAATGTTACAGATTACTATAAATGGAAGGTGTGCTTCAAGTTGATTTGCCTCATGAGCAAAAAAGCAGCAGCTCACTGATATTGATTATCAGCTTTATGATGTAAAAAGAGTTGTAATGAGTGATTAAGACATCACTATCCAGGTAGTAATTAGTTGAATACATCTGCAAATGGTATACACAGTTACATAACATACATTAAATAAAAATTAATTACGATTACCAAGTAATTTATTCGAAAATCCTTGGGTTTTTTGGTCTTGAGCATTTTTAGGCATCAGTGGGGAGACGAACAGTACCAACTGGTTGCTGAATCTTTGGAGAATACCATCATGGAAGACCTGGTTAAACACAACACTTGGTGGCACCTTACATGATATAAGAAGTACACCCATAAACTGCATTTGGCAAGGTTGGAGAGGAAGTACATCAAGCATCAGAAAAGAGTTGAAAGTGCTAGGACAAGTGCAAACTGTGGTGAAACTCACCTTATAGTAGGTCCCATGGCATGCATTTCGAGAAGAACCCTACCTTTCTGCGGTAACCCAGAAACCCAACAGCATTCATTAAACATGGTTTCAACGCGTGAGAAACTGTATGAAGCAGTCACTCTTAGCAAGAGCATTGCATGGAAAGTAAAATGTGTGCAACTGACCCAAAAGACACCCACACATACCACATTGCATATCATTCTGAGTGCTACACCATGAACATATGTAATGTGATGCATCAAAAGGTAGAAATAACAGAAACAAATACTGACTTTACAACTGCAAACTGTGAGACTCGGCTGGAGTTCAAAAATTCTCGCAGAGGCTCTAAAGGAGTGGCAATGACTGACAGAGGCTAAATACGTAGAAATATGTGCTTTGATCAGGATTGAAGAGGAACAAATGCTTAGCAGAAAGGCACTTGAAGTACTTATTGAAGATGAATTCTGGGATATGGATGTAGTTTATACAACTTTCTCACAAGTAACCAAGCACCATCTAGACTCATTAAGTAGTGTTAAATGCCGGGGTCGGGGGGTGATTTTATAGATACAGGATGAGCTTACTTGCATCAGCAACCCATGCGCTTACGACAGACTGGAGCTCATTAATATCATGATGAAAGCAGTCTTCAGTGATGAGATAGCTAAAGATGTCAGTCAAATGAATACTTTGGACTATGATTTGTATGAAGCCTTCAAAACCCAAAGAATTATCTATAGCTCCATCATTCTATGGGCTCCAATTCAGAAGAACAGGCAAAAGATGTGCTTGAATGCAAAGAATGTCAGAGTGAAGGTGGCAGGGACCATTATAGGGCTGACCACAAACAGGTCATTGTTGGCGCATCTCCTGGTATTATCCAGATTTCAGCATGATGTTGAGCAACATGAGACTCTGGGAAACTTCGAGTTATCTGTGACACCAGGATTGACATTTGAATGTGACAAAACATATGTTGCATGCATATATGACAGGCGAAAAGCAAACTAATGTACACCTTACATGGTCTTCCTAAGCCAGCACTTACTGACAACGTGACCAATACCTTGTGCTAGCAGAGGACTTTCACCTTAGCAATCATCGATGGTATAGCTGAGATACAAGCTCTCAACACATCAGAAACTGCTGAGATTTGGCTGAACATTTCATTCTGAGGCTACAGAGAAAATACTAGGTCTACGACAAAGTCTACCTCATAGTTGACATGTATGCAGAGGATTCAATTAAAAATATTACCAGAAAGTAGTGACTCCATGGCTGTCCAATACAAAAATCACTGACTCCACAAACTTCTCCAATCTCACAATGAAGAAGCTACTGCCTCATATACCCACAAAGGATGAGTTAACTACCCACCATGAAGGAAAAATGCTCCAGCATGCAAAGAATTATTCAAATAATTTCATCATCACATGGCATAATGAAGCTGCTGCCTTGCAGTGGTCAGTGGTCAGTGGAGTTTCCTCATAGTTCCCATAAGGAGGCTCATGCTAAAATTATTTCACATGCTATCAATGCCACAGAGAAAAGTGCAACTAAACTCCAGATTTTTTGCACAAGACAGATGTTCTAGTACTCTCTCTGAGATGCTACCCAAGACTTCTGCAAGATTCTGTTTTTGTGCCTGCTGCTGAGGAACAGAATTCCTGTATATCCCTCAGAGATGTGTTCCTATCACTGAAACTGTTAAAAGCCACCGTACTGCCAGGTTTCCACAACCTTTCAGCATGTGATACTACTGGAAAGTTGCCTGGAAAGACCAAAAGTATCTTTCTGAAAGGCATTCGATTCTGCCTCTGAAGACTCTCCTCAGTCTGAGGCTGCTTGGAACGGCCGAGACAGTCATTGATGAGGCCATAAATGCACTTGAGGCATTCATATACCAAGTTTACCATTTAAAAACCAACATTACGACACTGGCAGAGTTGGTGGATGTTTTCCAAGAAGCAGACAAAAGGAGAAAAATTACCATGGACAAGGGTGCATTTATAGCTGCTAATACGAGGGAAATTTAATCGAGCAACAGAATGGCTCCAGGATGATCAAGCGCATCCAAAACTACCCTCTGCTATCGCACATGGATGGGTCTTGGAGGATGGACTAATCACACCAGCTATATGTGAAATACTATGCACTCCCAAATCAATCTTTCAGCGAATCAAACACTCATGTGCAAAGACCAGATGCTCACTATCTTGCAAATGTTTGGCTGGCACCCTGTTTTGTATGGAGATGTGCAAGTGCGGCTTGGACAAGGATTGGGGTGACAACATGTCTAGCAGTGGTGCCCCAGACAGATGTCACTAATGACTGATGAATAAATGTTTTCAGTCCTACATGTCAAGGACAACTTCCCTAGGATTAGGCAAGATCAATGGCCTTTTAATGTAAGCAATGTATACCTGTGTGTTCAATTTTTAAACATTTTCTCCAAAATATACCAACGTAACTATTCTAGGTTTGTCATGTTTGGTACCACTGTGATCACGGGAAAAGGAATGATACCCAACTCAACCCATTTCCAAAGACATTGCATTATCAAAATTTCCACCAACGGGAAGACCTAGAGCTGAAAACGAGTCATCCTGACACAGAAATTATGATACATTAGTACGAACCCAATGACCCTTTCCTTAACTTTCTATGACTAACTTGACCATAGAATGAGATTTTATTACATTATGCTCCAAGACAAATCACAACAGTCACCATGTGAAAGACAAATTACTCATCTGTACACAGTAACTGGAGCTTAAGGTGTGTTATCTATATCAGTGGTTCTCAAACTTTTTTGGACCAGGACCCATTTGTAAACATTGATGGCCAGTTCCAACCCAGTAATAGCTTAAGTAGAAAACAAACAAGTATTTTAGCCCCAAAATACTTATTACCTAATACATGTAATAATAAAACAAAAACAAACAATCATAACAAGCCACAGCCAGTAGCAGCGCAGAAGTAAGGGTAGCAGTATCATTGGTATGCACAGCATTAACATACAGTGAAGCACAAGCAGCATCTATTTTTTAAAAGTTGTAGCAAAATATGATCTATTTTTAAATTTGTTTGCAACTCTTTCATACATTCTTGCGACCCACTTTTGAGTTTCCACCCATGTGTTGAGAAACACTGGTCCATATATAGATTTTCTACTATTGGTGCACATGTGTCCCACACACTCAAGATTGGAGTCTTTGGCCAGTAGTGCCCATTGGGTCCACATGTGCAGCAAATGCCCCCTTGGTCACAGAGGGCAGTGCAGGGCCAATCCCAGAATCCAGTTTACACCTGGATCCTCTGGCAAAGGGAAAGGAGGTCAGGTTGTGTTGCCCATATATATATTACACATCTCAAAGAATTCTAGTTACTGTGCAAGTAAAGCAACTCTTTGAGTGCTTGTCTATATACATATTCCATTCTTGGTGACTCCCAAGCAGTAACCCGAACTAAGGTGGTGGATGCTTAAAAAGTCTTATCTAGACTCTAAACATCCCTGCCAAAAGCAACATCTGCTCTGAAGGTATGTATGGAATCCCAGGAGGATGCTTTACAAATGTCCATTATGGGACTACTTCTCAAGGAAGCAGCGGAAGTTGCTTGCATTCTAGTGGAATGAGTTCTAATATTAACTGGTGAATCTACTGTTGCTAGTTCACAGCAGAATCCAATAACCCATTTAGATAATGTTTGGAAGTAAACAGTATGGTCTTTCATCCTCTCTGCAAAGGACAATTGCCTTAGGGAGGCCCGGAAGGATTTTGTTTTCTGTAAGTAAAAAGCTACAGCCCTATGATCATTAAGGGTATGTTATTTAGAGTTCCTGTGATTAGACTGAGGTCTGAGGAAAATGTAGGTAGGTAAGACAGTCTGATTTAAAACAGAAGTCTGACAATATTTTCAGTAAGAAATTAGGATGTGGCCTAAGAAAAACCAGTTCAGAATGGAGAACAGGATAGATGGAGTATGCCTTGAGTTCACCTCTCCCCAATCCTCTTAACTGATGTGATTGCTAGTAGGAAGCTTTTCATGGATAGATATAGAAGAGAATTTACCATGGGCTCAAACAGGGGTCTCATGAGGCCCCCCCAGTGCTACATTAAGAATCCATGTGGGGATTGCCTTCCCTTATAAGTAGAAAAACCCTTAAACCCCTGAGGAATCTGAACATTGTAGGATGGGGAAAAAAAACAATACCCCTGTAGATGAATGGTAAGTGTTAATAGCTGAAATATGCACCCTGACAGAGCTAAGTGAAAACCCAGAGTTCTTTAGAGAGAGCAGATAATCTAACATTGCAGGAACGTACATCTCAGAGGCTGTCAGAGATGATGTTCACACCAAGCCAAAAATCTTCTCCACTTAGTAAGTTTGTCTGAGGGAGTCTTTCCTATTATTTGTTATAATGTTCTGTACATCAGTTGATCATAACCTCTATTTCTGAGATCCATCCAGAAAACTGTGGTGCATTTAAGGGGAAATGTGACTCCTCCAAACAATGAGATTTTGTGTGCCCATCATTAATGGGAACTGCTGCCTCACAATGGGGGGCAAAATTTAATCCCAGAGACTTTGACTGCAACATCTTTAAAGCACTGGTACTCAAAGATCCCAGTTGGGAATATGTACAAGTATTAAAGACTTCACAGAACTAAGTGAAACTATCAAAGAGGTGTTGCCAACAGGCAACTAACTAAACCAAATTTACTGTACTAATATATACACTCTCTCTCTTAATAAGGAAAATTTAGATTTAGTGATCATGGACTCTGGGCGCACCGTGTCAAAGCCACAAGAAGTAAGAAGGAACTGAGTGGCAATACGTCCCATGCTGCATGCCCTTGGTGTGGGAGCACAAAGGCCCTCAGGCTGTATGGGAGCACTCAGACACTGCTGGCCAAAAGACTCGGATTTCAAGCAAATGCTCGCCAAGAATGGAATATACACGGGCAACCACTCAAAAGAAGAACTGCTCATTCTCAAAGTTTACTTCTGTTTGTGAGGCAAGTGATTCTTGTGTGTTTAGATTTGGGGATTTTTGTTTCATTTTTAATTTTACCTTTCTGTTCCCTATGAAAGGAGCTGGATTTTGTTTGAATCACTATATACCAGAAGGCATACTGCATACACCTTACTATTCATATTTTAATCCAGTGCATATATTGCATGGGTTTCCATTTTTATGAGCTTTAAGATCAAAATAAAAGATTTAACAAGCAGTTTGAAAGTTCTTCTTAAATAGGCTAAATATTGTCTCCTTCAGATAAAGCTATTGTAACCTTGACTCAGTGATCTGACCTTTACTATACGACTTCTTGTCTTCCAATGATGGCATTATTTTGGAAGGGAAAATATCTAACTGGTAACATGCTGAGGTACATAAGTTAATATTACTAGTCAAATTTAAGAAGCGTGACTTACCCACTGCTGGTGCATCATACTCATCCCCAAGTAGAATTTCAGGAGCAGAATATGCTAGAGATCCACAACTGGTAGTGAGCTTTTTTCCAGGCTGAAATTTGTTGCTGAAGCCAAAGTCAGTCAATTTCACAAGTCCTTGTTTTTCAAAGAAGACAACATTTTCTGGTTTTAAGTCTCTGTGAACTACATGTAGTTTATGGCAATAAGATATAGCATGAACTATCTGAGCAAAGTATTTCTTAGCCAGGTCCTCATTAAGTCCTTCTTCATGTTTCATGATGTAATCAAACATATCTCCTCCATCACCAAGCTCCAAGATAAGGTAAAGTTTGGTCTGGGTGTCAATCACTTCATACAGACGAACAATATTAGGATGCTGCACTAGTTTCATGCATCTAACTTCTTGGAAAAGATGCCCAGTGGCCAGAGTGTCCAGTTTGGTCTTGTCAATTACTTTCACTGCTACTTTTTCACCTGTAAAGACATGCCGGGCAAGTTTGACCACAGCAAAGTGGCCTCTGCCCAAGGTTTTATCCAAATCATATAGTCCAGCAATTTTTCCATCATACCCTCGTTTGAAGCCTGCCATACTGTTCCTGAAGAAGGACTAATGTTTAAACTGTTTGGAATTGGGATCTTCTCATATAAGCATATTTGTTCCAAATAAGTCATCCATTTTCACTGCCAAACGTATCTAAAACATAGAAAGAGAAACAAGATTACATATATTCACTTGCTCCTTAGTGTAAGCCATTCAAAAATAATTGCAATGTGGGCTTTACAGAATACTTCTGAAGTTATTCAGCAGGTGAGTTCTTCAAAAAGCATGTTTTGCCAAGACCCTAACTAAAGCAATGCACTGCTGACCAGCACCGGTCAGAAAACCATGCTGTCAATGTGTTTGAAGAAAGTGAGTTTCAAAGGCACAATGAGATAAAGAATAATGGAATTTCAAGAGAATTTTACTCGAAGGGCATTAGAGGAACCTCACGATACCCAAAAACTTCTCTCGAAAACTGGATACCTTGATGTGTCTTGGATCTGGAAAATATAATGTGTGATTAACACTTCAAGGAAGCTGTAGTTTGGATAAATTAGTTCTTCCACGTGACTACAGTATAAACATGGTCAATTATAGAAGCCCTTAAAAGCTGAAGTTTACATGTTCTTGTTAAAACAGGGGAGATAATCAAAAGAATTGAAAGTCATGCCAATAGAACTTCAGAGCACACAATAACTGTTATATGCCAAAAAATGAGGTGAAACACACACATTTCTTGGATCAATGTTCTACTGCAGTGACTTTGAAATATGTTGGGTAACAATTTCCCATTTATCACACCTCAGAATGAGGCACTAGATTTCATTTTCTACCTCATAAATTTAATCATCATTTACCAACAGAACAGCAATATACAAACTATAACAATTAAAAAATTAAAAGGTTGTGATTAAGTGTTTGATATGTTTATGCACCATAAAAAGGACAATTATTTTTTTAAAATAATTTTTAATCTGACATTGTCACTTGGCTCTCAATTAAAACCTTGCAAGTGAAACAACCCACAGGACAAACTTGAAGCTCAAAAGTAGATGTGCCAACTCCATAGGTTAAAAAAAAAAAAAAAAAAAAAGTCTGCTCCCCTCTGATAGCTTTCCTTTAGTCACTGGATTTCAGGCACTTCACCCCAAATGTAACTCCAACAGCCAGTTCATTTCACTTTTAAAAACCAAGTGTCCAACTTTAGCGCCATTTAAGTCAATAGTAAAATTCCCTTTTATTGCAATGAAAGTCCCTTTTGTATTTAAAAAGTTACTTAGAATTTCAAAAAATTTATTTGGATATTAAAAAGAGCACTACAAAAACATAGCCATGGAACTGTAAAAGAAACAGGGAAAGTCTTAAAAGGACACAGTCAATAAGGGGACGAAGAGTCTTCTAACCCAGAAAGTCTTCTAACCCAGAAAGTCTTCTAACCCAGAAAGTCTTCACTCAATTCCAGAACCCAACACCTCCCACTTCAAAGAACAATTAGCCTACTTCTCGAGAAAGTCATTCACAACACCAGGAATCAACACAAGAAACCCTCTATATCCAAATTCAGTCTATGCTCACAGACAAACAGGAAGTACTGCAAGGAAATGAAGCCATGAAGGAGGCTGCAACCCTAATCCATGCCCTTGTCAGATAGTGAAAATACTGAGAAAGTCTCTGCCCCTAACTGAGCTCATTAATACCTCCTCTAAAAAGAGACCTAACAGTCTTCCTGAACCACATCACAATCTGACGATTAGTTAAGAAATTACTATCCAGTATCTAGCCTTCTATTCTTGAGCAAAGTAACTGAAAAGCTTGCAGAGATCACCTCCAATTCCACCTAGATTCTGCCAATATTCTGGGCCCCATCTAATTAAGCTTTAGGGCTGGATATGGAACAGAGAGATGGTGGCACTGATGAATGAGCTCTTCTTGACCAGAAAAAAGGAACATTTGTACTCCTATAAAAAAATCCTGCTCCCCATTTCATATGTGGGCATGGTTAGCAGCTCTGGATCTGAGATGGCTTTCACTGCTCATCTCACATCAAACTCTAAATTGTGATGGGCATATGCTCCTCCACCTCAATAGCCTTCAGATGTGGATTCCTCCTCTCCCTTAATCTGTTCAACATCTATATGAAGCCATTAAGCACATCTACATGAAGACAGTAAACAGCACAACCAGCAACTGAATGAAGAACATAAGAACAGCCATACTGGGTCAGATCAAAGGTCCATCTAGCCCAGTATCCAGTCTTCCAACAGTGGCCAATGCCAGGTGCTCCAGAGGGAATGAACAGAACAAGTAATCCATGCCCTGTCGCCCATTCCCAGCTTCTGGCAAACAGAGGCTAGGGACACCATCCTTGCCCATCCTGGCCAATAGCCATTGATGGACCTATCCTCCATGAATTTATCTAGTTCTTTTTTTAACCCTGTTATAGTCTTGGCTTTCACAACATCCTCTGACAAGGAGTTCCAAAGATTGACTGTGCTTTGTGTGGAAAAAAATACTTCCTTTTGTTTGTTTTAAGCCTGCTGCCTATTAATTTCATTTGGTGGCCCCTAGTTCTTGTGTTAGAGCAGCTATCGGAAGCTAAATCCTAGAAAGACTAAAGCTATGCTTACAAGAAGAATGAAGCATGGTAAAGAACTCACCACCACTGCTTGTGTATATGCAAATAGCCTATAGCCATAAAAAAAATGTAATTTCTAAATACATTTGACAAGAATTGTGTGCCTCCTATCTAATTTGAATTTACCCACAGTGAACTTTTTATTCCTTCAGGTCTAGGATTGAAACGGATTACCTTAAAATTTAAAAAAAAAAAAAAAAGCTAAAATTGGTTCAGAACATAGCAGCCTAACTGCTCAGCAACACAGCCTGCCAAAGCACATTACCCCAGTGCTCCACTCTTTTTGCTGGCTTCCTATGAAATAGCAAAAGACTCAAGGTTTTGGTTATCCTCCCCCAAAGCCTCTATGCGACTGGCTCACATCATCTGACCACCTCACTCAGTGATCATCACCTCAAGCTACATTCCACTAGTAATGTCAAATTCTGGAATGTGCCTCGTGTGCATGGGAAATACATTTCTTGGTGATTGGCCCATAAAACTAGATCTTTGTACTGTATGAGGTAAAGCTAATCTTGAGGTCAAAAATCCAAAATCCATTTTGACCGATCAACAACAACAAAAATCCAAAAAAGTCCATTCTCTGCACACTGGAGGAGAAAGGGAAGTTTATATATACACATTAAACACACACACACACACACACACACACACACACACACACACAGTTTAATTCTGTCAAATGCTCAGAACACAAAGATGGCACATGGTAAAAACCTAGGCAGACAGTGAGATAAGACAAAAGTGAGACTTAAATCAACTATTACTACTGCATTTAAGATTACTATAACAAACACTGGGAAAAAATAGGGAAACTGACTATATTCCAAGGTTCTGAAAATGTACAAAGTGAACAAATAGGAAGAGAGATTTTCCCCTAATCTCTGTGCATCTCACTAACAGCAACAGAGAAAGAAAAGAGAATGATTTCCACAAAAACATTGGCAAAAGGGCTCAAGACCAAATGTAGTACCTGTAACTTTTCACTCTTGTAAAATCTGATCACAAGATGACAGTTTCTCTTTAAAACTTCAACCTGTCACAAAAAGCTTTTGATCAAAAGTCAGCTATGCCTTAGTTATTGAGAAATATTCAAAAGACAGCACAATCAATGGGACAAATGTTCACAAAAAGGGGAAAAAAATAGGGTCAGAGCAAGGGGAAGATAAAAAATGGTTACTCACCTTCTTGGAACTGTTGTTCTTCAAGAGGTGTTGTTCATGTCCATTCCAATCAAGTGTGTGCGCGCGCACTTGTGCACGATGGCTGGAAGATTTTTCCCTTAGCAGTTCCTTTTTGCCGGCTACTCCGATAGAGGGGTAGGAGGGTGGGTATTGGAATGGACATGAACAACACACCTCGAAGAACAACAGTTCCGAGAAAGTAACGGTTTTTTCTTCTTCAAGTGCTTGTTCATGTCAATTCCAATCAAGAGACTCCCAAGCAAATTTAGGAGGTAGGGTCGGAGCTGTCCACCGACTAGAGTACTGCTCTACCAAAGGCCGCATCATCTCTGGCCTACCTAGTAATTGCATAGTGTGTGGCGAAAGTGTGTATCGATTAGCACGTTGCTCCCCTGAAAATTTCTTGGGTGGGGACTTGAGCCAGGAAAGCTGTTGATGAAGCTTGCACCCTTGTACAGTGCACGTTATCGGGAGAGCTGGGATCCCTGCTAGATTGTAGCACTTGGTAATGCAAGCCACAATCCATGATGAAATGTGCTGTGTTGAAACAGGCTGGCCCTTCATCCTGTTCGCTACTGCGACAAAGAGTTGTACCGACTTCCTGAATGGTTTCATCCTTTCGATGTAAAAGGCCAGCACGCTGTGGATGTCAAGAATGCGGAGCCTCTGCTCCCTGCTACTCACATGAGGCTTGGGGTAGAAAACCGGAAGGAAAATGTCCTGGTTGATGTGGAACTGCAATACCACCTTCGGGAGGAAGGCCGGATGGGGCCTGAGCTAAATCTTGTCCTTAAAAAACATGGTGTAGGGCGGCTCGGACATTACAGCCCTGAGCTTAGACACCCTCCAGGCTCAAGTTATTGCCACCAGGAACGTGACCTTGTAGAAGAGGTATAGCAGGGAGCATGTTGCTAGAGGCTCAAAGGGATGCCCCATGAGCCTAAAGAGGACCAAGTTAAGGGCCCAAGCAGAAACTGGTTGGCGGACGTACAGGTACAACCTATCGAGGCCCTTCAGGAAGCGACAGACCAGTGGGTTAGCGAAAACCGAGCGGCCCTATACCCCTGGGTGGAAAGCCAAGATGGCAGCTAGATGTACTCTTATGGAAGACAAGGAGAAACCTTCTTGCTTTAGGTGGAAAAGGTAATCCAAAATCTGGGGCACTCAGGCTAGCACTGGGGAAAAGTTGCGCTGAACTGACCATATTGAAAATCTCTTCCACTTCGCCAGGTATGTGGCCCTAGTGGAGGGTTTCCTACTACTCAAGAGACCCTGTCTGACTTGTTCTGAACAAGAAAGCTCGAACGTAGTCAGCCATGGAGCCTCCAGGCTGTGAGATGCAGCAACTGCAGGTTCGGGTGCTGGAGCCTCCCACAATCCTGCGTGAGGTGGTCAGGGAAGAGCAGCAGGGTAATCAGGGGTCTGACTGATAAGTCTAGGAGAGACATGTACCAATGCTGGTGAGGCCAGGCTGGTGCTAGGAGAATGATCTGAGCCCGGTCTCTGCTGATCTTAAGTAGGATCTTGTGGACGAGCGGTACGGGTGGGAAGGCGTACAGAAGCGGTCCCCCATAATGGAGGAGGAACACATCCGCTGTGCTGCTCAGACTGATTCTGGAAGAAGCAGAACTGCTGACACTTCCTGTTGCATCGTGTGGCGAAGAGGTCGATCAGGGGACAGCCCCACCTCTGGAAGAGCGAAGATGCAATGTCCGGGCGAATGGACCACTCGTGGCTGCGAAAAGATCTGCTGAGGCAGTCCGCCAGCTCATTTTGGACCCCTGGAAGGTACGACTCCTTTAGATCAACTGAGTGCTCTATACAGAAGTCCTATAACTTGAGGGCTTCCTGGCACAGGGGAGAGAAGCGTGCACTCCCATTTGTTGATATAGAACATTGCGGTCGTACTGTCGGCCACAACCGATACACACTGGCTTGCTAGATACGGGCGGAATGACTGACACACTAGGCATGACACTCCCTGAGCTCCCTGACATTGATATGAAGACTGAGATCTGTCTGTGACCAGAGGCCCTGTGTCCTGTGGTCCCCCAGATGAGCTCCCCACCCCAAGTCTGACGCGTCCATCACTAGCATCAGGGATGGTTGTTGGGCAGCGAAGGGGACTCCTGAGCACACCTGCTGAGCGTCCGTCCACCACAGCAGCAAGTCAAGGATAAGGTGAGGCAGGGTCACAGTCCTGTCCAAGCTGTCCCTGACAGGTCTATACACTGACGCAAGCTACGACTGAAGCGGCCGAAGCCTGAGTCTGGTGTGCCAAACCACGTACGTACAGGCCGCCATGTGGCTGAGAAGTTTGAGACAATTTCTTGAGGTGGTGGTGGGGAAGTGCTTGAGTCCCTGGATCATGGCGTCGAGGGCCTGGAATCTTGCCTGTGGGAGGAATGCTCTGGCTTGGGTTGAGTCCAGAACCACCCCTATGAACTCTATCCTCTGGACCGGGGACAGAGTCGATTTTGTTTCATTCAGTAGGAGGCCTAGATTCTTGAAAGTGGCTCTGATGAATGCCACCTGAGCTTCCAGCTGAGCCCTGGATCGGCCTCTGATCAGCCAGTCAGCGAGGTATGGGAACACCTGTATCTGATGTTTCCACAGAAAGGCGGCGATGACTGCCATGCACTTGAAGACTCAAGGTGCTGCTGACAGGCTGAAAGGGAGGACAGTAATTGGTAATGGGAACCATTGACCACAAACCTGAGGAACTTTCTGTGGTTGTGCTCAATCGCTATGTGAAAATACGCATCCTTCAAGTCGAGGACAGCATACCAGTCTGCTGGATCCAGTGAAGGGATAACGGGGGTCAGGGAGACCATGCGGAACCTGAGTTTCCTCACAAACTTGTTGAGGTTGCACAGGTCGTGGATAGGCCTTAGGCCTTCGGTATTAAGAAATAGCAGGAATAGAAACCTTCACCCCTGTGTTCCAATGGAATCTCCTCCACCGCCCTTAATGCTAAGAACGACTGCACCTCCTGAATGAGAAGTTACTCGTGAGAAGGGTCCCTGAAGAGGGACGGGGAAATAGGGTGGAAGGGCACAGAATTGGATGGAGTATCCCCTCTCTACCATGCGAAGCACCCAGCAGTCCGAAGTTATACGGGACCATGCACGGTAGAAAGGGGATAGTCAGGAGGAAAAGGTAAGGAGGGGTGAATCCAGTCTCTGGTCTGGTGCGCCATCCTCGACTGCACCTTCAAAAAGCCAGTTTATGGCCAGAGGGCAGTTTTGCCTGGCCTTGATTAGCGGAGGGATGTTGCCTTCTCCTACCACTCCGGTTCCTCCTCCTAGAGTTGTCCTGGCGGTTCTGCTGCTGCAAACTTTGAGGATGTTGTGGGTGGAAGTGTCTCTGCTGTGTGGCAGGGGTATGCAAGCCCAAGCATGTAAGGGTGGCTCGGGAATCTTTTAGGCTGTGGAGCAGTTTGTCCATCTTCTCTGAAAACAGAGTCTCACCCTCAAACGGGAGGTCCTGAATTGTTTGTTGGACTTCGTAGGGTAACCCTGAGACTTGCAACCAGGCCCCCCGCCGCATAGCCACCCCTGTCGCCATGACTCTTGTGGCAGCATCTAAGGCTGCCTGCAGTGAAGAATGGGAGACTAAATTTCCCTTCTTCCACCAAAGTGGTGAACTCTGACCGAGACTCCGAAGGGACAAGCTTTGTGAACTAAGCCATGGAAGCACAGGTATTATAAGAGTACAGAGTACCAGCTCACAATGACCTGCTGGTTCACAATAAAGAGTTGTAAACCACCAGTGAAATAGATTTTTCTGCCCACGAGGTCCAAGTGTTTAGTTTTGGGGAAGGAACTTGGAAACCTTTTCTCTCCCGCTGGTTAGCCGCATCGAGGACCAGCGAGTCCAACAGCGGATGGGAGTAGAGATACTCAAAGCCTCTGGAAGGGACGAAATACCAGCGCTCATTGCGTTTGGCAGTGGGTGGCAGGGAGTCTGCCATAGAGTCCTGGTGGTGTCCACCACCGTTTTTATGAGGGGTAACGCTACCCGTGAAGGCCCCAAGGGTACTAGGATGTCCACCATGGGATCCGTGTCCTCAACCACCTCCTCGGCCTTGATGCCCAAACTTTGGGTAGCCCTGCGGAGCAACTGCTGTACAACTCTATTGTCCTCTAACGCAGGAGCTATGGACGTCCCTGCCAACGCTTCGTCCGGCAACAAGGAGAAGGAAGCGAGTGCCGGTGGTGGAAGCTCACTGCCATCTGCCCCTGATGGATCATGTGACTCCCAGGGCAGTGTTGGAGGAGGTGGTGCCGGGCCAGAGGCGGTGCCGGAGGCGTCGTAGTCAATGTCAGCATCAGTCTCAAGGGAAGGAGCTGCATTGGCACGCTCACAGGAACTGCCGGGTTCCGGAGGCCAGGTGCCAACATCAGCACCTGGGCTGTAGGTGCCTGCATCAAGGTCGACATCAACAATGGTGCAGGCATGGGAGATGGATGTGTCGCCGTCGCGAAGGCCAGTGCCTAAGTCGGAGTCAAGCACGGTGACTGAGTCGACGACGGGCCTGGAGGCAAAGGCGTCAGGACTATAGGTGCCAGGTGCATATGCATATGCACAGCGGAAGGCGGCAGCGTGTAGGTGCTGGTGGACAAGGCAAAGGGGAGCGCTTCAACATCATAGCCAGCTTTCCCTTAGAGTGCACCGGAGGACGGGGGCTCCGTCGGCGCTGAGGGTTCCTCCCTGGCAGGCGAGAATGGTGCCATCAGGTGGAGGAGATCTCTGGAGACCTTTTACGGTTCCAGCGTGGACGGGAGCTGCTGATGCTGCTTAGGCGCCAGAGATCAAGGTAGGGCCAGACTCGACTGCCTCACCTGGACAGGAGTCGACAGGGCCCCGGAAGGAGACGCCGAGGAGTGGCCCACCTGGGGTCGCACTTCGACGCTTAGCCAGAGGAGAACAGTCGTCTGGCTTTTTCTTGTTTTGAGGCACCAGCAAGTGGAAGCAGTGCCTACTACCAGACTGGCCCCGTGAGGAGCTGTGTCGGTGCCGAGCGTCCCTGGGGAAGTCCTTCCTCGGCGCCTTCGGCACTCCATATCGAGGAAGACGACGTAGGGGTTGGGTCTCTTGAGCCCGGGTCGGAATGAGGGCATAAGGCTGCCTCCATGAGGATCACCTTTAGCCGCTGTTCCATTTCTTTAAGTGTTCTCGGGTGGAACTCGCGGCAGACCTTGCAACGATTTTTTTGATGGGTCTCCCCCAGGCACTTAAGACACAACGAGTGCAGATCACTCTTAGGCATGCGCTTGGCACAAGCCACACAGTTCTTAAATCCTGGGGACCGCAGCATGCCACGGCGCCGGGGCGGATTGGGAAGGGGGGAACCCCTACCCACCACCTACTATATTATACTAAACTAACTGGAGTACTACCAACAACTAACTAATTATATATAATTTGGCTTCCTCAACCACGGGATGCTACTCAAGGAAGGACTGCTAGGCAGAGATGGCGTTCACCTTTCTTTTTTTTTTTTTTTTTTTTTTTAAATGGAGATATCATCCTATCTCCTAGAACTGGAAGGACCTTGAAAGGTCATCAAGTCCAGCCCCCTGCCTTCACTAGCAGGACCAAGTACTGATTTTGCCTCAGATCCTGAAGTTGCCCCCTCAAGGATTGAACTCACAACCCTGGGTTTAGCAGGCCAATGCTGAAACCACTGAGCTATCCCTCCCCCCACTGAGCTATCCCTCCCCCTTTCAAGGAGGGGAAAGACCCTATTTGGACAGTATCTTAGATGCCTATATACAAATGCGAGAAATATGGGGAATAAGCAGGAAGAACTGGAAGTGCTAATAAATAAATACAACTATGACATTGTTGGCATCATTAAACTTGGTGGGATAATACACGATTGGAATGTTGGTGTGGATGGGTACAGCTTGCTCAGGAAGGATAGACAGGGGAAAAGGGGAGAAGGTGTTGCCTTATATATTAAAAATGTACACACTTGGACTGAGGTGGAGATGGACATAGGAGATGGAAGGGTTGAGAGTCTCTGGGTTAGGCTAAAAGGGAGAAAAACAAGGGTGATGTCATGCTAGGAGTCTACTAGGCCACCTAATCAGGTGGAAGAGGTAGATGAGGCTTTTTTTAAACAACTAACAAAATCATCCAAAGCCCAAGATTTGGTGGTGATGGGGGACTTCAACTATCCAAATATATGTTGGGAAAAAAACACAGCGGGGCACAGACTATCCAATAAATTCTTGGACTGCATTGCAGACAACTTTTTATTTCAGAAGGTTGAAAAAAGCTACTAGGGGGAAAGCTGTTCTAGACTTGATTTTAACAAATAGGGAGGAACTCATTGAGAATTTGAAAGTAGAAGACAGCTTGGGTGAAAAGTGATCATGAAATCATAGAGTCTGCAATTCTAAGGAAAGGTAGAAGGGAGTACAGCAAAATAGAGACAATGGATTTCAGGAAGGTGGATTTTGGTAAGCTCAGAGAGCTGATAGGTAAGGTCCCATGGAAATCAAGACTGAGGGGGAAAACAACTGAGGAGAGTTGGCAGTTTTTCAAAGGGACACTATTAAGGGCCCAAAAGCAAGCTATTCTGCTGGTTAGGAAAGACCACCTTGGCTTAACCATGAGATCTTGCATGATCTAAAAAATAAAAAGGAGTCATATAAAAAACGGAAACTAGGATAGATTACAAAGGAAAAATATAGGCAAACAACACAGGAATGAAGGGGCAAGATTAGAAAGGCAAAGGCACAAAATGAGCTCAAATTAGCTACAGGAATAAAGGGAAACAAGAAGACTTTTTATCAATACATTAGAAGCAAGAGGAAGACCAAAGACAGGGTAGGCCCACTGCTCAGTGAAGAGGGAGAAACAGTAACAGGAAACTTGGAAATGGCAGAGATGCTTAATGACTTCTTTGTTTCGGTCTTCACTGAGAAGTCTGAAGGAATGCCTAACATAGTGAATGCTAATGGGAAGGGGGTAGGTTAAGCAGATAAAATAAAAAAAGAACAAGTTAAAAATTACTCAGAAAAGTTAGATGCCTGCAAGTCACCAGGGCCTGATTAAATGCATCCTAGAATACTCAAGGAGCTAATAGAGGAGGTATCTGAGCCTCTAGCTATTATCTTTGGAAAATCATGGGAGACAGGAGAGATTCCAGAAGACTGGAAAAGGGCAAATATAGTGCCCATCTAGGAAAAGGGAAATAAAAACAACCCAGGAAACTACAGACCAGTTAGTTTAACTTCTGTGCCAGGGAAGATAATGGAGCAAGTAATTAAGGAAATCATCTGCAAACACTTGGAAGGTGGTAAGGTGATAGGGAATAGCCAGCATGGATTTGTAAAGAACAAATC
Organism: Malaclemys terrapin pileata; assembly: GCF_027887155.1. Lineage (NCBI taxonomy): Eukaryota > Metazoa > Chordata > Testudines > Emydidae > Malaclemys > Malaclemys terrapin. The sequence continues at coordinate 211,301,916 of NC_071506.1, read as the reverse complement.
GTGTCAAACCAATCTGATAGCTTTCTTTGACAGGATAACGAGTCTTGTGAATAAGGGAGAAGCTGTGGATGTGGTATACCTAGACTTTAGTAAGGCATTTGATATGGTCTCGCAGGATATTCTTATTGATAAACTAGGCAAATACAATTTAGATGGGGCTACTATAAGGTGGGTGCATAACTGGCTGGATAACCGTACTCTGAGAGTTGTTATTAATGGTTCCCAATCCTGCTTGAAAGGCATAACGAGTGGAGTTCCGCAGGGGTCTGTTTTGGGACCGGCTCTGTTCAATATCTTCATTAACGACTTAGATATTGGCATAGAAAGTACACTTGTTAAGTTTGCAGATGATACCAAACTGGGAGGGATTGCAACTACTTTGGAGGACAGGGTCATAATTCAAAATGATCTGGACAAATTGGAGAAATGGTCTGAGTTAAACAGGATGAAGTTTAACAAAGACAAATGCAAAGTGCTCCACTTAGGAAGGAAAAATCAGTTTCACACATACAGAATGGGAAGAGACTGTCTAGAAAGGAGTACGGCAGAAAGGGATCTAGGGGTTATAGTGGACCACAAGCTAAATATGAGTCAACCGTGTAATGCTGTTGCACAAAAAGCAAAGATGATTCTGGGATGTATTAACAGGTGTGTTGTGAGCAAGACACGAGAAGTCATTCTTCCGCTCTACTCTGCTCTGGTTAGGCCTCAACTGGAGTATTGTGTCCAGTTCTGGGCACCGCATTTCAAGAAAGATGTGGAGAAATTGGAGAGGGTCCAGAGAAGAGCAACAAGAATGATTAAAGGTCTTGAGAACATGACCTATGAAGGAAGGCTGAAAGAATTGGGTTCGTTTAGTTTGGGAAAAAAAAGACTGAGAGGGGACATGATAGCAGTTTTCAGGTATCTAAAAGGGTGTCATAAGGAGGAGGGAGAAAACTTGTTCACCTTAGCCTCTAAGGATAGAACAAGAGGCAATGGGCTTAGGCTGCAGCGGGGGAGGTTTGGGTTGGACATTAGGAAAAAGTTCCTAACTATCAGGGTGGTTTGACACTGAAGTGGATTGCCTAGGGAGGTTGTGGAATCTCCATCTCTGGAGATATTTAAGAGCAGGTTAGATAAATGTCTATCAGGGATGGTCTAGACAGAATTTGGTCCTGCCATGAGGGCAGGGGACTGGACTTGATGACCTCTCGAGGTCCCTTCCAGTCCTAGAATCTATATATACATGGAATAACAAAGAAACTTGCTGAGCAAGAGCCAAGGTAAGTTCCAACCACCATCACTGGAGGTAAGAAGGAACTGAAGGGGCGGCGGGTCAGCAGGGCTATATATTAGGCGCCATGAGGGCACAACTCCAGGGGGTGCCCAGGCCAACCCGACGGATGCTGCTAAGGGAAAAATCTTCTGGCCATCGATTGGAATCGACATGAACAAGCACTCGAAGAAGAACAAAGACTTTCCATATTAATGCTGCATTTTTGTTTGCCATTTTTACACAACAGGTAAGCTAGAACTGAGTTGCAAATCCAGCAATAGATTCCCCCAAAATTGTGAACTTAATCTAAAGTCATGCATTCCTAACTGATGGCAACCTTTTTAATCTATGTTTTTAAACTAAGTCTTAGAAAATTGAAACATAGAACATCAACCGTAAACTTAACAAGGTTTGAGAGGAAAAGAAAAGTATTCATTAGTAGCCAACAAGCACACAATTATTTATTATAATACAGAAATATCACCAAAATTTCAAGTATTCTAAGCTTGAAAAATTCAATTACTATTCTTTCATTAATGCTTTTAAAGAGCACTCGAATGGGACTCAGGAGATCTCTATTCTATTCTCAGCTCTACCACTTGCCTGCTGGGTGACCTTGGCCAAGTCACTTCACCACTGTATACCTCAGTTTCTCCATCTGTAAAATGGGGATGAGACTTAACTCCTTTGTAAAGTGCTTTGTTATCTGCTAATGGAAAGCATTATCCATTTCCATTAAGTCTTATTTTCTGTACTTAACTGGGACACAAAAAATATACTTGGTCAAAACATGGCTTTCAAGATAGCTCAAGAGAAAATATGACTTACGTTTATTTGGTTAAAGTGGTATAAATGCAAAGCTAATGTTTAATTATGAGGGATTTTTTGCTGAACAAAACCCAGTTTTGACTGGAAATAGAGAGGACTGTCAAACATATCATCCAATAGATGTTCCTGATTGCAAGTGTTTTTGAAAAACTGGAGAACCATCCTGCAGGTTCTGTTATGTATTTAGTTTTTATTTCAGTCTAAAAGTAACAGCATTAGAAGGTATTTTTCAGTGGGTAAAAGGGATGGAAATAAAGGTATCTCTGATATAGAGGGTTCAGGAAGACCACTATGTGTAGCCCAACATATATTAACGGGGCACAAAGATGGAAGATTAAATAGAGATTTTTAGCCAATTGATTGAAACACTCTTTCACCTTTGGCCATTGAAATGGCCAACTCCATCCCAAAAGTGGCTTCCCTCAGGTACTGTAAGAAATAACGGGTGAAATCTGATTCAAAAGTCAACCACAGGGAACTAAATCAGATTAGATGTAACAAGGGAAGTGTCCAACTCTTCATGATCTCACTGATCACCAATATATTTTTAATAGCACATGGAATCAACAGAGGGAGGGGCACATCAGTTAATATCATTGCTACCCAGCCCCCTTTATACAAATGGTTTGGGAAGAGAATTCCAAGTACCAAAGCTAGGCACATGATGTGCTGTAGTCTTATATTTAAACAGCAAAGAATGAAAATTCTGCAAGTCTCAGAATTGTTAGGTTCTTTCCTAGTCAAGCACCACCACTGTATTTCACTGGTCACCCAATCTAGAAAACATTAAGGTTTGATATCTTATGGACCACCACAGCTAGAAACAAATGTCATACCACCAATGGAAAGCTGGGAATCTCAACTTCCAGCAGTTTACATCCTTCATTTATACACCCTGTGTGTGGTGAAAAAGTTAACCAGAAAATACCCACGATTCTGATCATAATTTGTTTTCCAACCACACCTTCAATTTTGACAGATTTATCACAGACTTTTATAGTGAAGGGTTGGAAAGCTTTCCAAAAAAATAAAGCATTGATGGTGTAAACTGCTAACATCTAATACTACCTCTTAAGATAGTAATTGCAAAAGTAACAGCAGGGGAGAAAGCAAGACGGTAGTCAGGATGGCGTAATTATAAAGGTCCATTATTTTGTGAATAGGCAGACCTAGAAATTCTTAGTTATAAAGTTTCTTCAGTTATATCAAATCTTCATAGTACTAAAATAAATCCATTTTGATGGTTCACACACTCAAACATATTTTTGCAGCATGCCATAATACTCACTAGAGCAGCAAACAACTTCTCCCCTAGCACAACAAACCCACAGTAGACCTCAGCTACCCATAATCCAACCAACAATTAATTGACAACAATTCATCCACAAAGAAAAAGCAAATCTAAGAAGCAGCCCAGAAACCAAGCATTTTGGTCAGTCTTTCCTGAATCCAGAAATAAAACCATATAATCTTCTCAAGCCAAGATTTGTTTTGAAGATTAATTGGCATTATCCAAGTATTTTCCCCTAAACTTCAGAATTATAAATCCCTCAATATCTTCCCTCTTCATCCTCCCCAGCCATCATTTTATAATAACTGTTTGGAAGCTTGAAATGATGTATTACTCTGATGAAAGTCTACCCTTCTGCAACATGCATATCCTTTAGTATTGTAGGTCTGGTCATGAATGGCAGCACAAACATTTATTTTGAGAAAGTTAATTGCAAGGATTTTGTAACAGAAGGAAAAGACTGATCAAATTTGGGTTCCACCAACCTTGACAGTGCCCCTTTCAGAGAGATCATCTGGGTTTGTTTTTTGTTCTTGAAGTCTCAGACTTTCTTCATCCTTTCCAAATGTCTAATGATATTTCCATATCAGGTACTGATGCCAGTTTTGCATTCTTTTTTCCCTCGCTCCTAGGTAAACAGAGATTTAAAAAAAAAAAAAAAAAAAAAAAAAAAAACATTATTTCCCTCCACTGGAAGGCTAGCAAATATTTGTTGAATATACAAAGATAAAAGATACTAATACTTAAGACTTCAAAACATTTTAACAGATGTTCAGCTGATACTTTGGATCAATTTTTTTTAAAAAATCAAATGAGATTAATCCATTATTGTAAGCACACTCAGACAAAAGTAACATTAATAAACAAGCACAAATCAAGATTTTTTTTTACCCACATGGACTGAGGTAGAAGTGTTAAATGCTGTTCCATGTCTGAATACGGAGACAAGTACGTATAAAACCTATTGTAAACCACGTCACCTCTTAAAGTAAGATTTCCACGGTATGCTTGTGAACTAAATCCTAGAGCATCACTGGTTTAATAAATGTCTGATACCATAAATGTTCAGAATACCAACTTGGCTTGGACACATATGCCTTTATAATACTGGAACCTTCCCACTGAGACCGGTAGCCAAAAACTGCTTTTCCTTAAAGTTCAATAACACTGTTCTTCCCCACCCAGTTACTCAGCTTCTATACTACACCTTCATTACTAACATCTTAAGTTACTTAAGAATTGGCAGAAAACTGAAATTTATCATTCCTTAATATATATGAACTGCAGCCATAAAATCCTGAGCTGTAATCTTATATCTCAAGATAAACGTGGTTATGCCTGGTCACTAATGGGATGTGAGACTGCTGAAGAAATCACAGGATGATGCAGGAGTCATGTTCGTGAATCAATAAATAGAAACTTTTCCATACAACTTCATATAATACCAGTGCCCCATCATGGTAATAGCATTCACTGTGAAGTTGAGAGATGCAGTCTAAGATGAAAGTGAGATCTTGTCCATTAGTGATTAGTAAAGACTGCATGCCACCTTCTTTTTGCAACAGGGTTCTCAACCCTATCATCCTGGCCAGATTTCTGTGTGGATGTCTACATTCTGACTTAGCTGTATTCTCTGAAATTTCAACTGAATACACAAATTTTCACATGCTTGAGATGCTGTGTACTACTGTCATGTGCTCTTTAAACAGCAGCTACTTTACACTACAGATGTGGTTGCATTTCAATGTCAATTACATTTCAGAAGTAATTTGGAAAGGCTCTAGAAATGTAACATACTAGTGCACCACCACTTAAGTTGTTAATTTACCTTATAGTATTTATTTATTTGCTGCACACAGTAAGTTCCGCTCTGTACAGAATATACAGAAGGACATGTCCCTGCCCCCCGGAACTTACCCTCTAAAATAACACAAGCCACCTGTTGATTGGATACGCAGCAGTACAGCAAAAAAGTTTTAAAATTAATTATTATAATTAATAATGCCATAATAATCCGGGTATTTCTTGGAGTGCGGGACAGTTGGGGGTATTACTGGCAAGTGTCATGGAAGAAGTGTGTTTTGAGGACATATATGAAAGAGAGGAAGCTTGCTGCACCATGACAGCAAGGATATACTAGTCATAAGGGATAGCATAGAAAGAGAGGCAAGAAAGCAAGAAGGATGAAGAGAAAGTGGTCAGACACAAGGTGTTGGAAGAGTGAAGAGAGCAAGATTCAAATGAAGATGTAGACTGGAGAAGGGCTGTTTAAACCTGATTCAGAAGGCAGGAAGTTAGAGGGATTTGAAAAGAAGATGAGGTGGTCAGAGCAGTGTGTGAAAAAGATTCTCTTTGTAACATTATGAATAGACTGGAGAGAAAGGTGAGGATTAGAGGTTTCAGTATAATAAATGCACATATCCAGCTTAAAAATGATGTACCAATATGTCTTCACATTGCATTCACTTCAGTTACCAGAATTTAAACTGTTTGATCTACTGCACAACCAGACAAAAAAGAAAGCATTAAGTCACCTACACTGGGCACACTTAAAAAGTTCACTTCAGTTCTAACAGCATTGAAATATAAGGAATATCACTAAGACTGAAATGTAATTTATGTCACCCACCATACTAAGGAAATAAATTGGGTCTGTACTTTTTTTTTTTTAAGCTTCTTTATGTTATACAAAGAATACAGGTAGGGTGTGGGGGTTGTTTGTTTTAAGATTTCCAGCTTTTTATTACCTTAAATACATCTGAAATGTCAAATCTGGTCTTCTCTGGCTTTGTTCACAGCTCTGAGGACTCATATGTTACTGCACAGTATTTTAATGTTTGATCTGTTTCAAGTCCTACAAGAACTAACAGTCATTGCTACTCACTACAATCAATTGACTCCTCAGTCCCAGTAGTTGACAATTGGAGCACATTACGTAAAACAAAAATTCAGCTGATTTCAACAATATTTCAGTAGTAATCAATTCCTTGGTGGCACACTTCTTGCAAGACGCGCTTAACCCTTTTATAATCTATAAATCAGTCTCAACACACATCTTTAAATTCCACTTTACTAAGGGTACATCTACACTACAGCGGGGAGTCGATTTAAGATACGCAAATTCAGCTACGTGAATAGCGTAGCTGAATTCGACGTATCGCAGCCGACTTACCCCGTTGTGAGGACGGCGGCAAAATCGACTTCTGCGGCTTTTTGTCGGCGGCGCTTACTACCACCTCCGCTGGTGGAGTTAGAGCGCTGATTCGGGGATCGATTGTCGCGTCCCGTTGGGACGCGATAAATCGATCCCCGAGAGGTCGATTTCTACCCGCCGATTCAGGCGGGTAGTGTAGACCAGACCTAAGATTCTTATTTTCTTCCTCCCCCTAAACAGGAAAAAAGTGCCTCTGGAGGTCTAAAAGCATTCCCCATAAAAATGTTCAAAAACAAAAATGTAGCAACCTATACGACTAAGTAGCAGGTACACCACAGAGAGATGGCATAAACAAATCTCTACTCACATCATTTGGATGCAATTTATTCACACTAGTAGATGGCTATAAGTCTTAGATCACACTTCTATTGTTTCAGGAACTGCTCTGGTACCACTGAGGAAGTCACTTGAGTTCCAACAGGATGCACAGAGTGGGAGGACGGATGTAAAATTGCCCAGTAATGAGCAAACATTTTTATACTCCAATTTAAACCTTTCTCCCTTCGGCAACCTTTGTGTGTGCAGAAAGCACCTTTCCACAGATGCTCTAGTTATAAATATGTACCAGTAAAAAAATCCAGTTGGAGATAAGTCAGGTTTGTCTCCAACATCCCTCAGGTCACTACAGAATTTTTCCCTTTATGTGAAGGGATAAACAACACTTCCCTATTCACTTCCTCCACACCATTCATGATTTTATAGACCTCTATCATATCCCCTCCCCTTAGGCAATGTCTACACTAGCACTTATGTCAGCAAAACTTTTGTCGCTCAGTGGTGTGAAAAAAAACAACCCCCTGAGCCTCATAAATTTTGCCGGCATAAGTGCTCGTGTGCACAGTGCTACATCAGAAGAAGACACTCTTCTGCAGACACAGCTACCGCCGCTTGTTGAGCTGGTTTTATTATGTCGACGGGAGAACTCTCTCCTGTCGTCATAACACAACTGCATGAGTGATCTTACAGCTGTGCTTGTAATTGTAGACATAGCCTTAGTCATCTCTTTTCTAAGCTGAACAGTCCCAGTCTTTTTAATCTCTCCTCATACAAAAACTGTTCCATACCCATAATAGTTTTTGTACAAGAGAAGGGCAACATTTTCTAATTCTAATACATCTTTTTGAGATGGGACAATCAGAATTGCACACAATGTTCAAGATACCATGGATTTTACCATAGTTACCCTAGGACTTCATGAATAACTGAAATCAATAAAATAGATTTTAAAAGACACATTTCATGGATGGATGTAGTTAGTGGGGTGGCTTCTAGGTGTCAGAACCTAGCCACTAAGATCCATAAAAGCCATTCTCCAGGACAGGGCTACTTGCCAAATTAATTTCTATAGTAACCTGGAAACAGCAGTTCAATGAAATAATATTATTGGCATGACTATACACCTGTTGACAAAGGATAAGAGACACCTACAGTTTGTCTGTCTGTCAGAGGTACTCCCTCTAAGCAAAGAAAGAATGCCAGCTCATGCTCTGAACAAACCTGTTGGCTATGCCTCTGGTTTGAAAGAGTAAGAGGCAGTATCATCCCCCAAAAATGTGGCTAGGGTTATGGTTTACGGATTTCTCTAGCTAAAAAGATTTCACCCTTTTAAGACAAAACATAGAACAGGCAAACCGCGATAGGTGTCCCTGCCCTCCACAGGTTGCGAGGGGTGAGGATGAACTCCACCTCACTTCCTTCCCTTAGAGCCTGCTTTGCCCGTGTTTGGATTTTGATAGTACCACAAATGACACACGCGCGGGAGAAAAGGGGAGGGTCGCCGTGTCACACACACGCGTGCGCGGAGACGGGGGGGGCTCACCGTGTCACACACACACGCGCGGCGGGACGGGGGAGTCGTCGTGTCACACACCCGCCTGCCCAGGCACTTCCAGCCCCGCACCAACCCTCACCCGGCCGGCCTAAGCCGGGAGAAGGAGACACGAGATGTGGCTCCCGCAGCCCGGGCAGCACCGACCTTCAGGCGCAGGGAACTGCCCCGCCACTGGGCCCCGCAGCCTCCCCGGGGCGAGGCCGCCATTGCCCGGCCGGGAGGGAGCCAGGGCCCCGGCGGGCAGGCCGGACCCGGGGAACGGTCTCCTACTTTTCCGCCAGCCCAGCCGGGCCGGGAGCCCCGGGACACCGACCCCCCGCGCCGCGCCAGTAACGTACCCCCGCAGCAGCGGCTCCTCCGGACGCCACCCCCCACATGGGCAGCGGCGTCTGCCCCTGTCACCGGCCGCGACCCCGCTGGGAGCTGGAGGCGCCCCCGGGAGAAGCGGGGCCCAGGCGGGGCAGCGAAACAGCGGCGGGAGCAGCTCGACCTGTGCCCGCGTCCTGCTCTGCGTGTCCCGCGCCCGGCGTCGCCCGCCTGCTCCGTCCCCGGCTCCTGCCGCTGCGGCGACTCCGAGCGCGACGCACTGACAACAACGGCCGGCGGCTCCCGAGACCTGGGGGCGGGGCCAGGGAGGGGCAACCGGCACAGAGAAAGGGTCGCCGCTGCGCATGCGCCGGAGGGAGGGGCCACCGTCTTGCCGTCACGCCCTGGCTAAGGGGGCGTCGCGGGTCGGGGAGGGACAGGGCCGGGGGGAGCTTGAGGGTGGGGAAAGGATCGGCTAGGGCCGGGCCGGGCCGGGCTTGCGGGGGTGAGTCTGAAGGTAGGGGAAGATTTGGAGGGGTGGGTCGGAGGAGGAGGGTTTGGAGGTAGGGGTGGGTTGGAGGAGGAGGAGGAGGGTTTGGAGATAGGGGTGGGTTTGAAGGGGAGGGATTGGGGTGGGGGTGGGTTGGAGGAGGAGGGTTTGGAGGTAGGGGTGGGTTTGAAGGGGAGGGGTGGGGGTGGGTCGGAGGAGGAGGGTTTGGAGATAGGGGTGGGTTGGAGGAGGAGGAGGAGGGTTTGGAGATAGGGGTGGGTTTGAAGGGGAGGGGTGGGGGTGGGTCGGAGGAGGAGGGTTTGGAGATAGGGGTGGGTTGGAGGAGGAGGAGGAGGGTTTGGAGATAGGGGTGGGTTTGAAGGGGAGGGATTGGGGTGGGGGTGGGTTGCAGGAGGAGGGTTTGGAGATAGGGGTGGGTTTGAAGGGGAGGGGTGGGGGTGGGGATGGGTTGGAGGAGGAGGGTTTGGAGGTAGGGGTGGGTTGGAGGAGGAGGAGGGTTTGGAGATAGGGGTGGGTTTGAAGGGGAGGGGTGGGGGTGGGGATGGGTTGGAGGAGGAGGGTTTGGAGGTAGGGGTGGGTTGGAGGAGGAGGAGGAGGGTTTGGAGATAGGGGTGGGTTTGAAGGGGAGGGATTGGGGTGGGGTGGGTCGGAGGAGGAGGGTTTGGAGGTAGGGGTGGGTTGGAGGAGGAGGAGGAGGGTTTGGAGATAGGGGTGGGTTTGAAGGGGAGGGGTGGGGGTGGGTCGGAGGAGGAGGGTTTGGAGATAGGGGTGGGTTGGAGGAGGAGGAGGAGGGTTTGGAGATAGGGGTGGGTTTGAAGGGGAGGGATTGGGGTGGGGGTGGGTTGCAGGAGGAGGGTTTGGAGATAGGGGTGGGTTTGAAGGGGAGGGATTGGGGTGGGGTGGGTCGGAGGAGGAGGGTTTGGAGGTAGGGGTGGGTTGGAGGAGGAGGAGGAGGGTTTGAAGATAGGGGTGGGTTTGAAGGGGAGGGATTGGGGTGGGGGTGGGTTGCAGGAGGAGGGTTTGGAGGTAGGGGTGGGTTGGAGGAGGAGGAGGAGGGTTTGGAGGTAGGGGTGGGTTTGAAGGGGAGGGATTGGAGTGGGGGTGGGTTGGAGGAGGAGGAGGAGGGTTTGGAGATAGGGGTGGGTTTGAAGGGGAGGGATTGGAGTGGGGGTGGGTTGGAGGAGGAGGGTTTGGAGGTAGGGGTGGGTTGGAGGAGGAGGAGGAGGGTTTGGAGATAGGGGTGGGTTTGAAGGGGAGGGATTGGGGTGGGATGGGTCGGAGGAGGAGGGTTTGGAGGTAGGGGTGGGTTGGAGGAGGAGGAGGAGGGTTTGGAGATAGGGGTGGGTTTGAAGGGGAGGGATTGGGGTGGGGGTGGGTTGGAGGAGGAGGGTTTGGAGGTAGGGGTGGGTTTGAAGGGGAGGGATTGGGGTGGGGGTGGGTTGGAGGAGGAGGGTTTGGAGGTAGGGGTGGGTTGGAGGAGGAGGAGGAGGGTTTGGAGGTAGGGGTGGGTTTGAAGGGGAGGGGTGGGGGTGGGTTGGAGGAGGAGGGTTTGGAGGTAGGGGTGGGTTGGAGGAGGAGGAGGGTTTGGAGATAGGGGTGGGTTTGAAGGGGAGGGATTGGGGTGGGGGTGGGTTGGAGGAGGAGGGTTTGGAGGTAGGGGTGGGTTGGAGGAGGAGGAGGAGGGTTTGGAGGTAGGGGTGGGTTGGAGGAGGAGGAGGAGGGTTTGGAGATAGGGGTGGGTTTGAAGGGGAGGGGTGGGAGTGGGTTGGAGGAGGAGGGTTTGGAGGTAGGGGTGGGTTGGAGGAGGAGGAGGGTTTGGAGATAGGGGTGGGTTTGAAGGGGAGGGATTGGAGTGGGGGTGGGTTGGAGGAGGAGGGTTTGGAGGTGGGGGTGGGTTGGAGGAGGAGGAGGAGGGTTTGGAGATAGGGGTGGGTTTGAAGGGGAGGGATTGGGGTGGGGGTGGGTTGCAAGAGGAGGGTTTGGAGATAGGGGTGGGTTTGAAGGGGAGGGATTGGGGTGGGGATGGGTTGGAGGAGGAGGGTTTGGAGGTAGGGGTGGGCGTGGGTTGGAGGAGGAGGAGGGTTTGGAGATAGGGGTGGGTTTGAAGGGGAGTGGTGGGGGTGGGTTGGAGGAGGAGGGTTTGGAGGTAGGGGTGGGTTGGAGGAGGAGGAGGAGGGTTTGGAGATAGGGGTGGGTTTGAAGGGGAGGGATTGGAGTGGGGGTGGGTTGGAGGAGGAGGGTTTGGAGGTAGGGGTGGGTTGGAGGAGGAGGAGGAGGGTTTGGAGATAGGGGTGGGTTTGAAGGGGAGGGATTGGGGTGGGGTGGGTCGGAGGAGGAGGGTTTGGAGGTAGGGGTGGGTTGGAGGAGGAGGAGGAGGGTTTGGAGATAGGGGTGGGTTTGAAGGGGAGGGATTGGGGTGGGGGTGGGTTGCAGGAGGAGGGTTTGGAGGTAGGGGTGGGTTGGAGGAGGAGGAGGAGGGTTTGGAGATAGGGGTGGGTTTGAAGGGGAGGGGTGGGGGTGGGTCGGAGGAGGAGGGTTTGGAGATAGGGGTGGGTTGGAGGAGGAGGAGGAGGGTTTGGAGATAGGGGTGGGTTTGAAGGGGAGGGATTGGGGTGGGGGTGGGTTGCAGGAGGAGGGTTTGGAGATAGGGGTGGGTTTGAAGGGGAGGGATTGGGGTGGGGTGGGTCGGAGGAGGAGGGTTTGGAGGTAGGGGTGGGTTGGAGGAGGAGGAGGAGGGTTTGAAGATAGGGGTGGGTTTGAAGGGGAGGGATTGGGGTGGGGGTGGGTTGCAGGAGGAGGGTTTGGAGGTAGGGGTGGGTTGGAGGAGGAGGGTTTGGAGGTAGGGGTGGGTTTGAAGGGGAGGGATTGGAGTGGGGGTGGGTTGGAGGAGGAGGAGGAGGGTTTGGAGATAGGGGTGGGTTTGAAGGGGAGGGATTGGAGTGGGGGTGGGTTGGAGGAGGAGGGTTTGGAGGTAGGGGTGGGTTGGAGGAGGAGGAGGGTTTGGAGATAGGGGTGGGTTTGAAGGGGAGGGGTGGGGGTGGGTTGGAGGAGGAGGGTTTGGAGGTAGGGGTGGGTTGGAGGAGGAGGAGGAGGGTTTGAAGATAGGGGTGGGTTTGAAGGGGAGGGATTGGGGTGGGGGTGGGTTGCAGGAGGAGGGTTTGGAGATAGGGGTGGGTTTGAAGGGGAGGGATTGGAGTGGGGGTGGGTTGGAGGAGGAGGGTTTGGAGGTAGGGGTGGGTTGGAGGAGGAGGAGGAGGGTTTGGAGATAGGGGTGGGTTTGAAGGGGAGGGATTGGGGTGGGGGTGGGTTGCAGGAGGAGGGTTTGGAGATAGGGGTGGGTTTGAAGGGGAGGGATTGGGGTGGGGGTGGGTTGCAGGAGGAGGGTTTGGAGATAGGGGAGGGATTGGGGTGGGGTGGGTTGGAGGAGGAGGGTTTGGAGGTAGGGGTGGGTTGGAAGGGGCGGGATTGAGGTGGGGCTGGGTTGGAGGATGAGGGTTTGGAGAGAGGGATGGATTTGGGGTAGGGGGAGAGCTTGACCGGGGAGGGTTTGTGAGGCGAGAAGGTGAGTGTAAGGGTTTGGGGAAATGGGTGAGAAGAACTAGGTGGGGGATGAGAATGTGACAAGGATGGGTGAGGGACGGTAGGAGGTGAGGGCAGCAGCCAAATGGATCCAGCTCATGGGTTTTCATGAGTCAGTGTTTCTTTCGTGGAAGCTGCCATCTTGGGTTCTGGAATCTGATCTTTCAAAATATTAAGCACCTAGCCATGGAGATTGTGAAAAAATCCTTGAAACTATGACTGGAGCATAAAGTGATGCAGCACTGACTACCTGAAGCAATGGCTCTTTGATATGTGAGCTGCCATTATTCATCTCAGTGGGATATTAAATCTGAATTCTAATTAAAACGCCAACGTTGTTAAATATTTCAATGCTGATCAAATCACACAAGAAGGTAGTAAAAAAATATTTCTATGAGGGTAACACTCAAAAGTACCCATCAGAATTAGGGCTGCATTATGTTGGGCTCTGAATAAACGTAGAAAAGAGAAAGGAAAAGGGGAATCTCACTTTGGCATCTCAAATGGATTGAGCTTGGTTTGTAGAAGAGGTTGGCAGAGTGCAGTTTGACTCCCTGCATGAGGGGCTGCATGAGATGACTGATGGATGAGAGAATTCGGCTGAAGTTGGGGGTGGGTGAGTGAGAAGATGAGGTTGAGGGTGGATGAAAGAATGTGAGGAGAAGGCATGACGGGTGTTTGAGAGAGAAATAATGGCGCATCTAATATCATAGAGAAGAATAGAAACAAAGAGATTTTTTTACTGGACCTTCCAAAGGCCCGATCCTTCTTCCACTGAAAACAGAAACAGAATTCTCCTTGATATCATTGGGAACAGTCAGGCTCCTAGATGCTCAGGAGAGTGACAAAAACACATTTAAACTATTAGAAATTATAAGACTTATCATCAAAAAGCAACAAAGGAAAACTTTATAACCCTAAGAGAAAGCAGAGATAGTGGCAGATTGGATAACACCCAGCCTCTCAATTAGAAATGGCCAGTCAGGACAAATGGTGAGATAGGATAAAACCCCAACTACAGTGAAGACCACTTCCAGGCAGAAGCATGTATCTCTGACGGAGACTCTGGCTTCCTGTCTTTTTTATGTTTTGACAAAACTGATATAGCATGTCATGCTAATAAAATACTATAGATTTATGGATTTTTCTTTTTTAAGTCCAGAAGGCACCATTATGATCAGCTGATCTGACCTGGATAGTACAGGCCACTGAATTTCATCCAAAAGTTCCTGCATTGAGCCCAATAATGTGTGGTTAAACTAGCTTTCTGAAAGAGTTATTAAACTGAAATTCTGTAAGTGTGGAGGATGACAAAAAGGACTCTGTTTTTATTGTAATATAAACATAATTACAGGACACAAAAAATAAATATTCCAGATTCATCATAAACCAGGCTTTGGTTATAGTAATCTTAATGTATCATACATTCCAGTCACTTATCCTCAACAGAATTGGGAATTTGTCCCTTTACATCAGCATTTATTACAGATAATAGGCCCAATTCTCTGCTGTTTAGGGTGACCAGATAGCAAGTATGAGAAATTGAGGAATACTTTTTAATCGGGTTGGGGGGGGGGGGTATAGTTGCATATATAAGGCCTTGTCTACACTACGAGAGTAGTTCGATTTTACTTAAATCGAATTTTTGGAATCGATATTGCAAAGTCGAACGTGTGTGTCCACACTAAGGACAGTAATTCGACTTTGTGAGTCCACACTAACGGGGAAAGCGTCGACATTGGAAGCTGTGCACTGTGGGCAGCTATCCCACAGTTCCCGGAGTCCCCGCTGCCCATTGGAATTCTGGGTGGAGCCGCAAATGCCTTCTGGGTAAAAAAAATGTGTCCAGGGTGCTTTTGGGTAACTGTCGTCATCCGTCCATCACTCCCGCCCTCCCTCCCTGAAAGCGCCGGCGGGAAATCAGTTCGCGCACTTTTCTAGTCAGTGACAGTGCGGACGCCACAGCACTGTGAGCATGGAGCACACTGTGACCATCGCTGCAGTTGTGGCCGCTCTCAACGCCTCGCAGCTTATCATACACCTTTCCCTGAGGCAGATGCAGATAAGTCAGGCGAGGAGGCTACGTCACCGCGGTGATGGCCTGAAGTCTGAGAGTAGCACAGACCTCTCAGAAAGCAGGGGACCCAGCGCCGAGGACATCACGGTCGCAATGGGTCATGTTGATGCCGTGGAATGGCGATTCTGGGCACGGGAAACAAGCACTGAGTGGTGGGACCGCATAGTGCTGCAGGTCTGGGATGAATCCCAGTGGCTGCGAAACTTTCGCATGCGGAAGGGAACTTTCCTGGAACTTTGTGAGTTGCTGTCCCCTGCCCTGAAGCGCAATGACACCCGGATGCGAGTAGCCCTGACTGTCCAGAAGCGAGTGGCCATAGCCCTCTGGAAGCTTGCAACGCCAGACAGCTACCGGTCAGTCGCGAACCAGTTTGGGGTGGGCAAATCTACTGTGGGGGTTGTTGTGATGCAAGTAGCCAAGGCAATCGTTGATGTACTGCTGCCAAAGGTAGTGACCCTGGGAAACGTGGAGGCGATCATAGATGGCTTCGCAGCGATGGGATTCCCAAACTGCGGTGGGGCCATAGATGGAACTCACATCCCTATCCTGGCACCGGACCACCAGGCCAGCCAGTACATTAACAGAAAGGGCTACTTTTCCATGGTGCTGCAAGCACTGGTGGACCACAGGGGACGTTTTACCAACATCTACGTCGGATGGCCGGGCAAGGTTCATGACGCTCGTGTTTTCAGGAACTCTGGTCTGTTTAGACGGCTGCAGCAAGGTATTTACTTCCCGGACCACAAAATAACTGTTGGGGATGTGGAGATGCCTATAGTCATCCTCGGGGACCCAGCCTACCCGCTAATGCCCTGGCTCATGAAGCCCTATACTGGCGCCCTGGACAGTGAAAAAGAACTCTTCAACTACCGGCTGAGCAAGTGCAGAATGGTGGTGGAGTGTGCTTTTGGCCGTCTCAAGGGGAGATGGAGAAGCTTGCTGACTCGCTGTGATCTCAGCGAAACCAATATCCCCATTGTTATAGCAGCTTGCTGTGTGCTCCACAATCTCTGTGAGAGCAAGGGGGAGACCTTTATGGCGGGGTGGGAGGTTGAGGAAAATAGCCTGGCTTCTGATTACGCACAGCCAGACAGCCGGGCGATTAGAAGAGACCAGCGGGACGCGCTGTGCATCCGGGAGGCTTTGAAAGCTAGGTTCCTGAGTGAGCAGGGTAACCTGTGACTGTAAAGTTTGTGTACAGAGAAGCCGAACCTGCCCCCGTTTCTTTACCCAGTTAATGTTGACTATCCTCTCCAGTTACATACCCCCTTCTCCCCCCCTTCCAACACACGTTTCGAAATAAAATCAGTTCTACTTTGTTAATGAACACCGTTTTCTTTACTACTGTTTTCGCGGGAATTTTTTAAAACTGGGACGCGGATTGTGGTGCGGAGCGGGTGTAGTGTAGTGACGCAAAGAAAGCTTCTAAACTCAAGGATTGACAGGCTCCGCTGTGGTGGGCTGGTTCTTTCAACGGAGCCTGTCACCCCTCCTGATCGGGACTGTGTGTATGGGGGGGCTATGTGACTTTGTGGCAGGGGGAGGACGGTTACAGATCTCCTGCTGTGTGGCTCTGTGATCCTGCATAAGGACCGCCGCTTAAGATCTGTAACTGCCCTCCCCCGCCACAAAGTCACAGAGCAACCCACCCCCCACTACAGAACATGAAAACCACCTCCCAGACTGACCAGGGCAACTAGTCACTGCACTGTGTATGTGCCCTGCTGCTGTACCTGCCCCCGCCTATGTACCCTGCCAAAGGTGACTGTCCTGTCCAATTACCATCACCCTTTCCCCCCCTCCTCCAAAAGAACATGATGGAAACATTAGTTAACAGAAACATATTTTTATTATCAACTACACATGGAACTGGGAGGTGAAACTTGGACGGGGGCTTGTGTCAGGCGGGAAGGAAAGAACTTGTCAAATTTTGGGGAATGAGAGCCTTCTGCTACTAGAGCTCTCTGCAGGGGTGGAGTGAGAGTTTGCGTGGACTCTGCCGCCTCTCCTTCTGTGCACTTTGGGTGAGGGGGGTATGGGACTTGGTGGCGGGGGAGGGCAGTTAGAGATGGACTGCAGTGGGGCTCTGTCCTCCTGCCTCCGTTCCTGCAGAACATCCACAAGGCGCCGGAGCGTGTCCGTTTGCTCCCTCAGTAGTCCAAGCAGGGTTTGAGTCGCCTGCTGGTCTTCCTGCCGCCACCTCTCCTCCCGATCCATGTTTGCTTGCTGCATTTGGGACAAGTTCTCCCGCCACTGGGTCTGCTGTGCTGCCTGGGCTCGGGAGCAGGCCATAAGCTCTGAGAACATGTCCTCCCGTGTCCTCTTCTTCCTATGCCTAATCCTCGCTAGCCTCTGGGAGTGTGATGCCAGGCTAGGTTGTGAGACAGTCGCAGATGGGGCTGTGGGAATGGGAAAAAGGGAGTGAATTCCTCAGAAAGATAAATGTAGTTGTGAACAAAGAACATAGTCTTTCTCTGTGAACAAGACCATGCACAGCACCTATCACATGCGCACTCAGCACAAGGTCGAATTCTCGGCCTTCGCATTCAGTGCCTGGGGTCTTGCACAGCACATTTGAGAACCGTGTCAGGACAACGGAATTTCTGTTGCAGGCAGACATGGTAAGCCGTAGACTCGTGGCAGCTTAAAACTTTAATATTAGCAATGGCCTCATTTCACATTGAAATCAATGTCGGTCCCTGCTGCCAGCAATCCGGCAAGCAGGAACTCTGCTCCTGTCCCACACCCTCGCGGCTGTCCCCGGGAACGATCCCTTTCGGCTGCCCCTCTCCCGCCTCCACCGCGTGGCTGCAAACCAGCGGTTACAGTTCTGTAAAGGAACGGTAAAGCAGTCCCAACACTAACATTCCCCTACCTCATTCAAAGCAGGTCACCATGAGTGACATCACCCTCATGAGGATCTCTGACAGCGAGAAAGAGAGAATGCTCCGGGAAAGCCTCCAAAGACCAGGGCCGTATGCCGCCCTGCTGTGCAGAGCAATGATTCCCGAGTACTTGCTTGTCTCGTGGCGCGGCAACGTGTCGTACTACGGAGGACCCAATAAGGCCGCTCTCCCCAGGAACCTAATGCAACGGATTTCCAATTACCTCCAGGAGAGCTTCCTCGAGATGTCACAGGAGGATTTCTGCTCCATCCCCGGACATATAGACCGCATTTTACTCTAGCTGCTGTAGCAGTGACTAAACAGTAGAGCGGCTTGGGCAGGACAATCATGCAAAACTGGACATTGCTAGATTTTTTTTTCAATAGTTGCACTGCCCATGACTGAACCGTTAAGCGCCTAGGGCAAACTAATCATGAGAAACCCATTTTTTTAATTGTTAATATTCCTGTTCTGTTAAAAATAAATGTTTAGATGTTTACAACACTTACTGGCTGATCCTTCCCCAGATTCTGTGTCCGGGGTAACGGCTGGGGACGGTTGGTAGGGGATCTCTGTAAGGGTGATGAAGAGATCCTGGCTGTCGGGGAAACCAGCGTTGTGAGTGCTGTCGACTGCCTCGTCCACCTCTTCTCCTTCCTCATCTTCCCCGTCCGCTAACATGTCCGAGGATCCGGCCGTGGACAATATCCCATCCTCAGAGTCCACGGTCACTGGTGGGGTAGTGGTGGCGGCCGCACCTAGGATGGAATGCAGTGCCTCGTAGAAACGGGATGTCTGGGGATGGGATCCGGAGCGTCCGTTTGCCTCTTTGGTCTTCTGGTAGCCTTGTCTCAGCTCCTTGATTTTCACGCGGCACTGCGTTGCATCCCGGCTGTATCCTCTCTCTGACATGTCTTTAGAGATCTTCTCGTAGATCTTTGCATTCCGTTTCTTGGAGCGCAGCTCGGAAAGCACGGACTCATCACCCCACACAGCGATGAGATCCAAGACTTCCCGATCAGTCCATGCTGGGGCCCTCTTTCTATTCTGAGATTGCACGGCCATCACTGCTGGAGAGCTCTGCATCATTGCCAGTGCTGCTGAGCTCGCCACAATGTCCAGACAGGAAATGAGATTCAAACTGGCCAGACAGGAAAAGGAATTCAAATTCAAATTTTCCCGGGGCTTTTCCTGTGTGGCTGTTCAGAGCATCCGAGCTCGTACTGCTGTCCAGAGCGTCAACAGAGTGGTGCACTGTGGGATAGCTCCCGGAGCTATTAGCGTCGATTTCCATCCACACCTAGCCTAATTCGACATGGCCATGTCAAATTTAGCGCTATTCCCCTCGTCGGGGAGGAGTACAGAAGTCGAATTAAAGAGACCTCTATATCGAACTAAATACCTTCGCGGTGTGGACGGGTGCAGGGTTAATTCGATGTAACGGCGCTAACTTCGACATAAACGCCTAGTGTAGACCAGGCCTAAGACAAAGCCTCTAATATCAGGACGGTCCCAATAATATCAGAACATCTGGTCATCCTACTGTTGTTACACAGCTGTTAGGCAGCAGGGGGACAGGAAGCGTTGGGAGGAAAGGGGAGAAGCAGGGATGCGGCGCGCTGGGGGGGGGAGGAGGCAAGGAGGCGGGAGCTTGGCTGCCGGTGGGTACGGAGCACCTGCTAATTTTTCCCTGTGGGTGCTCCACACCCCCCGGCAGCCAAGCTCCTCGCTCCCTGGTATAGGGTTTTGAGGCACCTTCATGCCACGCCCTCTTACTTGGTGTAAAAGAGTTGGAATCGGTAAGGTTTTCACCTTTAGCTTCTATTCTCAGCTTTGCCACTGATGCAGTGTGTGCAAGTGTAAACCTTCTGCCAAGTCTTGTCAGTAGCAGCAAGGCCAGGTTCAAATATCTGGGAGTTCTTAAAACTAGAAAAACAAAACTGTCTTGAACCCCCACCCAGAAACTTGGAAAAACTAAATACCCCTCCCGAGCGCCCCTAATAGGCAATACTTCCCCACGCACAAGTACTGTATAATACAAAGAAAACTTTTATTCAGGGAGGAGGGAATGCAGCATTAATTTGGAAAAACACAGCAACAATGACCGAGTATGCAAATAATAAGTAAAACACCCAACCATACAATAGCTTTGAAAATGTCACAAGAACTACTAATTCTTAGCATGTCAGGCTTTAATGGCATAGCAGGAACTGCAGCAAATATCCAAAGGAATCATAGAGTGCCTTTTTTTGGATGTATACCGAAAGTCTGCAAGACACAGAAGATATGAAGTAACACACTGGGAGTGGAAATTGGATGGCTCAGGAAATTGGCCACCTTTCACCTCAAAGTTACTAGTCTGCATTCGGGCTGGGTAACCACAAAAAGTCATTAATCTCTGACAGCTATTCAGTGATATATGTGAAATGAGCCTGTAGTCTCGGTCCAGTTGCTAGCTGACAGGAGTTCATGTTACCAACACCAGCATAAGATAGTACAAATTGGCATCTTGGTTGGTAGCCTCAGCAAATGGGATGCATAAAGAATGAACAATACTCTCACCCCAAAAATATGATGTCATTATCCCTTTGGGCTGAGGCATTGCAGCATATGGTCTTCTAAGGGAAGATAGCAGAACAGTGTCACAGGCATGACTTAAAGCATTTGACGTGATAAACTAATGAAACATGTTTCAGAGTAGCAGCCGTGTTAGTCTGTATCCGCAAAAAGAACAGGAGTACTTGTGGCACCTTAGAGACTAACAAATTTATTAGAGCATAAGCTTTCGTGGACTACAGCCCAATTCTTCGGATGCATAACAATGCATAATGAAACATGGTAAAGTTAGGGATGGTTCTGTAGTTGGTAATTTGCATTTCATTGCAATTATGATCTAGGGCTGGGCCTCAATTATTTAAGAAGGATTCCCAATAACTCCTGGGAAGTCAGACTAAGTAAAAGTGTGGAGCCTAGTTCTGGAAATGGAATTTCCCCAACACTGATATATTGCCATGAGTGATTCTGGAGTACTGTCTTTCTTTTTCCGGTCTTGGAAAGTTTGAAAAGGCTTCTGAGGGAGACAGCACATTGCTATTCAGTTATTCCTAATGTGTTCCTCAATATTTCCCATCTAGTTCTCCATGGCTAGAAGGAAGATTAACAAAGCATAGACTCTGAAGGAAGGAGGCAATATAACATTAGTAGAGGAAACGAAGGTGAATCCTCAGGATTCTGAGGAGCAAATGCAAGAGCCATTAAAAATAAACTATAACAATTAAAAAGAGCTATAACAAAACAAAGATTATTTATATTTATTTAGTACAATAATAGTTTGACTAAACTAAACTGCAGGAAGTCATCAATAGTATGTTGGTTGCTCCAGCACAAACAATAGCAATTAATTTTTGTAAATCAGGCTTACGTCAATGTCTTTCCTATAAGCAGGAAAGAAAGAAAATTAGAATTCTGATCATATGACAAATCACTTACCCCCAATGTGTGTTACTGAGGCATAAGTGCTACTGGCTAAGATATGACCTATATACACTACAGTGGCACTTTGTAAATGAAGTATGATCAACATATCCTATTAAGGCAAATATTTAAAATCTTTTACAATATTATTAGTGTTATTTATTTTTAGGTAAAAGGAGACACATGTATTAGTTAATGAAGTGGCCTCAGGACATTGTCCAACATGCACGGTTGCTTTAACAGCATCAGTTCTTTTTATGGACCTGTCAGAAACTTTAAGTAGATACAGTGCACTGTAGAAAATGACAAGATTGAGCATGAAGATGTGTGGCTGAATCCCTGTAATTCACGTCTCAACAAACAACATAATATCATTGATTTAAAAAGGAGCAGTTTCTTAGAAAGAAAGCTTGTTATGCTGGAACTGAGTCTTTGAGTGTAATTATAGTCATGCAGCAACAGTAATCATGTCTTACACAGGAAAAAGTGTTTCATGATATAGCTGATATTTACCATAAAGGGACAGCATCAGGTAATTTACAGGCTTAACTGTTAGGTTTTGAAATATAAAAAGAGGGAGCTTAGAAAACTTAATACAAACCAAAAAATTTGCTTTGTTTTATATTTAATCATTTTTAAAAAAAGCTAAACATTCCCTTACAGTGTTGGAAATTTAAACAAAAGAGCTAGTCATGAGACTAGCTAGTGCTAGTGCATGAGAACCAGAAAGTGAAAGTGAAATTGTTTCATTCTCCAAACTAAATGAAATGCTGAAAGCAAGTCAACATACTCAGTTTCAATAATTTAAGGAGGCATTAGTTGCACTCTGTAAAAGGGTAGCAGAGCTCCTGCTGTGGCCTGTGTTCCCAAGCCCTGGAGGAATTAGATCCACCTCCACCCACCTCACACCCAAGCTGGGCTCTGTCTTAATTTAGCCCATTAGTTAGTTTCATTTCTTTCATTCTGTCTCTTTCTGTGAGGTGCCTTTAGGTATGTGGGATATTAGAAGAATGCAGTTGGCCTACTTGGCAAGAGTCTCATTTACAAAGTTGCCAGTAGATATACACATTTTTTCAATTCAGGCTGAAAAGGAAAAAAATCAATTTTCTTGAAATGACAGCAGTGACTATGACCTTGACATTCTGAATAGGCATTCAGTAAAGTGAAAAAGAAAAAAGGAAAGAACTGCAGGAAAGAAATATACTTTTTTAAAAAAGCAATGCAACTGCAGGGACTTCTAATTTATAAAATCCGACACACAGTGTAGCAGATGAAAATTCAAGCAACACAAAATAATTAACCTTATACAATACTTTCTTATTTGAACAACTAAAAGAAAACTACAATTTTTTTTATCTTTCAAAGAATTTTTCACTCTTTAAAGCAACTTGTATATATTCTTTAACATCCACATTCTACAAAGTGAAATAATATTGAAAGCTACAAATTTTCTCTTTTAAATCTCCAGGCAAGGCATCTTTAATTCAAAATAAAAGGCAAAGCCAAAAGTAATTAATTAAACACAGAACTTTAAATTCCATTTCTACTTTAAAACAGTAACAACCTCTTGTCCAATCACTGGCAACTAGCATTTGTTGTCCATTTACAGCTATGATATAAAAAAAGAAACAGGATGTTTTGATTCGTAACTGGGCTATTCATTTATTTTAACGGGTTGTCAAGCTTGAAGATAAATTTGTGGATTTCTTTGTTTTTCTGCATGACTGTTCTATATCTGAAATGCATGCATCACTGAAGTCTCAAAAGTGATGTTGACACTACTTTGACGTCATACTGAGCCCTATAAGCTCTTTCCCCCACAGCTACACAACTGTGAATTAAAAAGAAAAAATTTCTTTGAGGGCTAAAATTGGGCAAGTTGTAGCATGAGGCAATTCCTCTTCCTTTGATTCAGAGAAAGTCCATGACTAGTTTTAGCCAGCAAAATCTGAGTGCTTCATTCACCATTCTCTTACATCAGTTTTAAGCCAGTATAAGAGTGGAAAAATCAGGCCCTCTATTTTTAGCCTTTTATATATATATATATAAAAAAAATCAAGGCAGGAAATATATATATATATATATATATATATTATTAATGACCATCTGTGTAGCCGTATTTGCCCCATAGGCAAATGACAGTATTCATTTTAGAAATGTTTTACAATAATTTGTTTTTTAAACTTGGCTGTATTGCTTTTGATGGTGAAATTTTACTAGAAGATCTATCTTCTATCTTCAGGGTCAACGTTTGTTCTCACATCAGTAAAAACCCATTAATTTAAGTAAAAATCAGACTTTGGCAGACTATTTCAGCCTCTTCTTGTCCACTTCCCCTACAATACACCATAACATGCACAATGTGTTATGCTGTAAATGAACAAAATCTAAGGACTTACTTTACATGATTTAACAGCATAATATATCTTGATGTAACATCAAAGATGCATTCCCTTGTAATAACCCATACAATATTTGTAAAACTGTAGTAGATTGTCAGAAATATATTTAACATCTCAATTACAATTCACTAATATTCAAGCGCTTCAAAAAGAATTTTACACTCTTATCTGCAAGAAATAAAATACTCTACTTGAGAAATAAGAAGCACATTCTTTATATGTTGCTTTAACTAAAAAAGGGTGGGGATATTTCATAACCAATCACTCATGCAAAAAGTTTCCATACAGAGTCATGCCTGATGATTTTACAGATAGTTGTATATATTACTTCCCTGAAACAAATCTTACAAGGAGACAAGAGAAAAGATATTTAAAGGAAGTCTTTCTAAATGTTAATATCCTGTATGATGTTTCACATCATCTTATTTTCCCCATCAAATCTGTAAACTATAATTGGAGCTTAACCTGGAAAAGATTTCTTGAAGTCCTAATTCTCCCAACATTTGTTTTAAATTGCTTGTTGCAAACTCTTACTTTTAACTGCTTGTTTGAAGTGTGCTGTATCATACAGTTTGCTTACATCATCCGTCTCAAGAAAACACAAGCACGAACATGTAATAAAACTGTTATGGTACTTGTTTGTGCTCTTTGCTTACTAGCTGACGAGGCAAGCAATTATACTGATCTAGCTATTAAATGCATTTATTACTTGTGTTTGATTTAGTGCCACATCTGTTTCTAAGCAGGAACCATCTCAGAACAAGGTGTGGGAGTTTATGAGCAATAGTTCTCCAACTTCTCACTTCTATGACACCTTTGTAAATAAGAGCTTCTCTCCTAGACCACCTCCTCTCCTAACATCCCAAACTCCAACTGCTTGATTCTCAAAATATTTCATACTGTGAACTGCCAAGAGGGACTCTAAGGACCACTGATCGCACTCAGACAGCTGTTTGAAAACTACTGAGGACAAGTTGTATTTACCCTCTTCCTGGCCAGCAAGATATTTTCTTCCCCTTTGCACCCTATAAATGCATCAGGCACAATTAGATTGTCTACACTCTCCTAAACAAGCCCAAAGAGGATATGGATTTGAGCTGGCCAGCTACAGAAAGCAGAGCATATTACACCTTGCCAGAGTGTGGTGCAATTGACACACTCCCCCTGGGTATCAGGGGGCTCCAGGACAAATGGTGTGATTTCCGCTGCTTCCAATGTGGTCTGTACCTAAGTGGCAGAATTGTGCCCTACAATCTTTTTTTAGAGTTATTTAAGGTGCCACCTTTTTTGGATAAACTACTGATCAGCCTTTTATCCCTCTCAGTAGTTTCAGAAAGGATTTATGGACACTAATCTATCCAGCCTGCTTCCCTTGTAGGTTCTCTCAGAAATCTAAGGCTCTCCACATTTAATCCTACCAACCACACTTTTCAGTTGAATCACATACCTTCTAGCAATGATGTTCAGAGCTCAATTGACTAGCTGTCAGCTGTCCAAGCTTAAACATGCTTGGGAGTGCATCTCTTGTTTCCTAGGGAACTCCTCCTGTGTCCCCTTTGTATGTTCCAAGACACCCAGGAGATATTTAATTACAGTTACTTTTCATGTTTTTGTGCACCCCAAAGTAATCAGCACATCAAAAGTACATTTGCATTTCTTAGTCTTACAAATTTCTAAAGCAGTAAAATGAATTACTGAACATAGAAAGCTGGTTGTTTTTCTTTCTGTAACATTCAAGAGCCTTCCTCTGTAGGCCAGAAACCTCCTTAACCATACCTAAGCTAATCCATCTACATTTCCAATATGGGCGACAGACACCTACTACCTGCTCCCACACTTATCCTGTTGACCTGCAGACCACCATTCAACCACCACATACAAGCTACAAGCAGCCTTTCTCCTGACCACCTGCCCATTATAGGCCAGAGATACCAACATCTTGTATTTTACTCTCCACAGACCCAAATCCATCACAACCCACACTCCTAATATGGTACAGCAATCACAATCGCTCACTTCTTATGTTCCATAGAAACCCTGGAGACAGAGCCTTTCCCATCCACTGTGAGACAGAGAACTCAACCTACCCCATCCATCCTTCTGTGTATACACACTAGACCTGTTTGAAAAATGGGTTTTGTTTTCTGCAGAAAATTTTGACCTCAAAAAACAAAAAATTTGGGGGTTTGGCCAAAAATTTTTTTGTTTTTTTAACTAAAACTCAAAATATTCTGCAGAAAACAGACACTTTTTGAGAAAAATTATGTTGTAATGGAAACATTTTGATCAGCCCAAATACATAGTATTCACATGTCTGATGAGGCTCTGAGATCCCACCCCACAGACATAAACTTGATGTGCATCTTCATGTTGTCAATTCTACACTTATTGGCAGGGCCGGCTCCAGGCACCAGCCGAGCAAGCTGGTGCTTGGGGTCGCAGATTGTTCGAGGCAGCATTCCGCCCAATCCTAGGGCAGCACGGCCACTTTGTTTGTTTGTTTGTTGTGCCGCTCCGGCTGCCCTGTAGGGGGCGGTGGCGCGGAGGACGGGAGCGCCCTGCAGCAAGCCCGGTAGGGCAGTCCGCGTCCTTCCCTCCCAGACAACCAGAGCGGCGCGGAGCCTCCTGGCAGGCGGCGCACCAGTTGGGGCCGCCTGGCCACCCCCCTTCTCTCTCTCTCCCTTCCGCTCCCTTCCCCTCGCTAGCCGGGGCACGTCTGCAGTGCAGGGAGCCCCCCTGCACCCTGGCTCCAGCCGCGTCGTTTTTTTGTTGTTTTTTTTTTGCTTGGGGGGGCCAAAAAGCCAGAGCCAGCCCTGCTTAGTGGTCACAGATGTAGGTACTACATTCACCAAGACAGACTGAGGCTTTACTGATTCCACCTGAAGAAGAGATGGGAGCCAGGACATGTGTACAATGTATTTCCTAGTCATTTGCAATCTAGGACATGAAAAGTTTCTGAAGTTGTTGTAATACTTATGATATACTGCATCTGCATTAGATGGATAGTGATGGACAGAGATACTTGGTCAGAGACATGGTTTTGTTTGTAAAAATCTTCTCTCCTTAGGCTGACGCAGAAGTGTTCATTGTCACTTCCATTTCGTGTAATGAAACATAAGACCATAAGAACGGCCATATTGGATCAGAACAAAGGTCCATCTAGCCCAGTATCCTGTCTTCCGACAGTGGCCAATGTCAGGTGCTCCAGAGGGAATGAACAGAACATGCAATAATCAAGTGATCCATCCCCTGTCGCCCATCCCAGCTCCTGGCAAACAGGCTAGGGACACCATCCCTGCCCATCCTGGCTAATAGATATTGATGGACCTATCCTTCATGAATTTATCTAGTTCTTTTTTGAACCCTGTTATAGTCTTGGCCTTCACAACATCCTCTGGCAAGGAGTTCCACAGGTTGACTGTATGTTGTGTGAAGAAATACTTCCTTTTGTTTGTTTTAAACCTGCTGCCTATTAATTTCATTTGGCCACCCCTAGTTCTTGTGTTATGAGAAGGAGTAACACTTCCTTATTTATTTTCTCCACACCCATCATGATTTTGTAGACCTATAGGCTCTATCCTATCCCCTCTTAGTCATTTCTTTTCCAAGGTGAAAAGTCTGAGCCTTATTATTCTCTCCTTATATGGAAACTGTTCCCTATCCATAATCATTTTTGTTGCCCTTTTCTGACCCTTTTCCAATTCCAATATATCTTTTTTGAGAAGGAATGACCACAGTATTCAAGATGTGGGCGTACCATGGATTTATATAGAGGCAATATGATATTTTCTGTCTTATTATCTATCCCTTTCTTTATGATTTCCAGCGTTGTTAGCTTTTTTGACTGCTGCTGCATATTGAGTGGATGTTTTCCGAGAACTATCCACAATGACTCCTAGATCTCTTTCTTGAGTGATAACAGCTAATTTAGACCCCATCATTTTATACATATAGTTGGGATTATCCTTTCCAATGTGCATTACTTTGCATTTATCAACATTTAATTTAATCTTCCACTATGTTGCCCAGTCATCCAGTTTTGTGAGATCCCTTTGTAACTCTTCACAGTCTGCTTTGGACTTAACTATCTTGAGTAGTTTTGTATCATCTGCAAATTTTGCCACCTCACTGTTTACCCCTTTTTCCAGATCTTTTATGAATATGGTGAACATACAGGCTTTTCCTCCACTGGTTTTGTTCCTCATTCTTATCATCCATATTTAATGTATCTCTACTCTCTATTTTGTAACCATTTAAAATCACATTTAGCCTTTTAAAGATCTAAGTTTATAGAGGCAAATAACTTCAACTGATTACAGTTTACAAGTCAATGATTCATTGTCTTTCAATTTTATTTGTGCTGACAGTGAACATCATTATTTTTCTATGTCAGCTTTAATATTAGATAAAACATTTGTGCCTGAAGTTAATTAAAGCACAAAACATGCATTTAAGTAATGCTAAAAGTTGTAACACCATTCTGAAAAGAGAAGGAAATTCTAAGTTAAGGATGACGCTCTGTCCTTAGCTCACCCTGTTGTAACTTGGTATTGCAGCATATAATATTTCTTAATACCCACTGTTTAGAGACTCATGCAACATCTAGACATAACAGAGTGAACTAAGGATATAGGTCAGTATTTTCAAACTTGGATGGCCTAAAGTTAGGCTACTAAATAGAAGATTTAGGAGTCTAAAGATGAATTTAGGAGGCTAACATCGGGCACTCAGGTTTTAAAATTGGGCCATAATTCCATGGCCATTGCAGATTAAAATAAAACTCTTAATTTCATTTTAACTGTTTCAGATGTACCCAGCATGTCTGATACATGCGGAAGCCCTGAGAGTGTACTACACCAGACACCGCATTTGAAGTGCAAATATTCCAACAGAAGCTTCAATGGATGCCAGCAGGAAAGGAGTTTTTAAAGAAAAGAAATTCTCCTCTTTTCTCTCCAGGGGAAAATTGCTTCCTGACAGCTCTGTTTTGATCTTTGCTGTAGTTCACCTCCACTGACAGACTTTGGGCTATTACAGTGTATGAGGTAAACAGACAATTGTAAAAAGTAATATTTAATATCTATACTTCATGCTTCTATAGCACCTTTTGTCTAAGGATCTTGTAACTCTTTACAGACATAAATGAATTATTTTTCATAAACTCCAGTGTCCATGCTAATATTGTTAGAGGTGTATTAAATATTTATTATCTGCAACCTACAATGCCACTGATCATGGGGTACTGTTGAGTCTCCTGTGGACAGCAGCAAGAGCAAAGGGGGTTGCTCTCCAGGTTCTTCCACTCTTTCCTTGCTGAGCATTCTCAGCGGTGGTGCTGGATGCTATCATGTGGATTTCCATCTTGCCTCCCCTCTTATTCAGTTAGTACAGAGGGCTGTTAGGAGGATTTGCAGGAGTAAGTTGCAGCAGTGTTTCCAGTCTGTTGGCAACAACCAGCTCTACATTGCTAGCTCACATGACAAGGCCAGTGCTGTTGAACACCTAGCTGAATGTCTGAGGGAGAATGAGGCCTGGATGAGAATTAGGTGGCTGAAGCTCAGCCAGATAAGAGTGAGGTGATGCTAGCAGTTTAGGGGTGGCAACCAGAAGATATGGCAAAAATTATATCTTCCTCTTAATACTGAGGATGGGTGCCTGCCATTTGTTGGTTTGCAATCTCGGGGTTATTATTGAATTCCGACCTGCCATTACACAAAAAGCAGCAATTTCTAGGAAGTCCTTTTCTCATCTTTTGCTAGCCAGATGTCAGGGACTGCAGGTCTTAAACCTGGGTCTACAGGACTTGTAGGAGCTAGTAAGCACCAACCTGCCACCCAGCAACCTGCCAACATTTGCTAGGACAGAAGCTGAAACCTGATAGAGGACTTCAGTCCTGGAACCTGATTGGCAGGATGCTAGGGATCCTGATTGGTCCACAGCTCCTATTTAAACTCAGCACAGAACCAGCCCTATTGTCCATGTAAACTGTCATGACTAGTATGTGGGTGGTCTGACCTAGTGATCAAACAGGAGTTGGGCTGGGTCAGATACCAGGAGTTCAGCATTCCTAACCCCCCACACCATGGTAGGATTTCCTCTGGTTCATGACTGATGCATTCAGATTTGCTGGTGATTCCAAGAATGTGATCTACATCACCTGCCACCTGAAGGTCACGGCAGCCACCCAAGTGTCAGATCCCTTGACCAAAGCCTGCTCCTTCAGCCAAGCTGGCAATGCCTGGATGCCAGTGAAGGGCCCGCCCTCCAGGCCATCTGCAGCTGCTGTGAGAGCGGGAACTCTGCAGTGCCTGCAAGGTTCAACCCCAGGCGCCAGCCTCCAGAGCAGGGCTGGCAGAGGGGCACAGCTGCAGAAGCCCATGTGGCTGCCAGGCCCCTCTTCATCTTGGATCCACCCTTCTCTGGACTGTGTGCCCTGTGCTTCCTGATACTGCTCCCCTGGCTTGATTTCCTGGTATCCTGACCCGGCCTGATTCTGGTTACTGATCAGTGGTTCTGCTCTCAAGTTTGTCTTCTGCCGCTGATCTCCTGGTAACCTGAACCTGCCTGCCTCCTGATGTTCGACTCTCGGTTTGCCCTCTGGCCTGTCTTGGATGCTGACCTCCCAGTATCTGACCCAGCCTGACTCCTGCTTTGACCACTAGGTCAGACCAGTGGAGCTGGAACAATTTTTATAGTGGGGTGCTGAAGGCAGAAGCCATGTATTTGGTGTCTGTTATTACTACTTCAAGCCAGCACCCCTCGTTCCAGCACCTATGGTTCAGACCACTCATGTCTTGGTGGTGAAACGAGGAGATTGTGACAGTTTCTTTTGGATGCAGACCCTTGTAACTGTAATACATGCATTTTGTCACTTTGAGATTAGATTACTGTAATGTGCTCTATATTGGGTTATACTTTAAGTCATGCCACAAACTGTAGCTAGTGCAAAATGCAGTAGCTCTCTCACCATGAGCACATGACAGCCATGTTACAGGATCTATTATTGGTTTCCAGATGGTATTGGTTATGATAAGTAAAGTTTTAAATGGTTGGAACCTGCCTACATGAGAGATCACCTCTCTTCTCTTGCAGTACCTTAGCATGGAGGTGCCTGGTCTGGAGCCTTCTTGTTACAAAATTGGCAGGACATTTTCTCTAAGGAGTTCTCAACTTTGCAATTTGCCTGCCTTTTCGTCTAAATAGTACAAATCTGTCGATCTCCAGGCATGCTACCAGACTCATCTGTCTGGGGCTCTGAAGGAGGATGGGTGTTGAACCAGAAGCAGACCCCAGACCCTTTCTGTTTGGAAAGATGTAATGAGGCTCTCCCATCTCAATCACATATACATTTTAAAACCTTAAGCTGTTAAAATATTTTCTTTTAGTACGTGAAGAAGATAAACTACTCCCAGGCCAAAAATCCTTTCACCAACTTGGTGAGGGGTTAAAAGCCTGATCAACGGAAAATTTGACCCCTAGGAAAGATGGCCTGCTACTTCCATGCACCAAACTGACTGTTACCCCTTTAACTTATTACATTCCTTGTTGATATCTAGGTTTTGCTTAAACACACACTACTATTAGGTCTCATGAAAAAATTTCCCCCCAACTGTTCCTTGATGGATAATTGGATTTGGACTAAGTGACGTTTTTAATGAAAAATGTCCACTTTCCATTGGATCATTTTTTGTTGGTGAGAGAGACAAACTTTTGAGCTTACAAAGAGTTCTTCTTCTTGTCACCCACCTTGTCTCTCTAATATCCTGGGACCAATATGGCTACAACAACTCTGCTTTCAATTGAAAATTTTAAGTAGTTGTCAAAAACTTTCCAGACAACTTTTTAGAATTTTCACCTGGAAATTTTCCATTATTCAACAAAATGTCAAAATTTTCCACAGAAAATTTCAGGGAAAACATTTCTGTTTTCATTGAAGTTTTCCATGGGGAACTTTCCCCTGCCCCATTTTCTGACTAGTTCTAAATACTACCTAACTTGACAAAGTAGAAATCTATTTAATTTATTCCTTGCTCAAATAAAATAACTCTCATGTATTTATTATGATTTTATAGCACAAATATTATAACCTTGGCACGTTACAAAATTTAAAAATATTCAGTACAACATTTTGACCATTAATTTATTACTTGAACTGCTACACAAATACCACAATTCACATCCCTCCACCCTGTTAACCAGCCCATCAACCCACCTTCTTGTGGTGTTTCCAAGTGTCCAGTTTTCAACTGGAACGCCTGGTCAAAAAGCGACCCTGGCGGCTCCGATCAGCACCGCCGACCGGGCCATTAAAAGTCCCATCAGCGGTGCTGCAGGGCTAAGGCAGGCTAGTCCCTACCTGTCGTGGCACCATGCTGTGCCCCGAAAGCAGCCAGCAGCAGGTCTGGCTTCTAGGCAGGGGGGGCCATGGGACTCCACGCGTTGCTCCCGCCCCGAGCACCAGCTCCAGTGGCCGGGAACCGCAGGCAATGGGAGCTGGGGGGCGAGAGCAGTGCATGGAGCCTCCTGGCCCCACCCTGCCTAGGAGCCAGACCTGCTGGCACTTCCAGGACGCGGTGCCAGGATAGGTAGAGAGCCTGCCTTAACGCCGCTGCCCAAGAGCCTCCCAAAGTAAGCCTGTGCCCCAACCCCAAGCCCCAACCCCTTGCCCTGAGCCCCCCCAAACCTGGAGCCCCCTCCTGCACCCCAAACCCCTCATCCCCAGAGCCTGCACCCCCAGCCCAGAGTCCGTACTCTCTCCTGCACCCCAACCCCCTGCCTAACCCACAGCCCCATCCTGCACTCTGAATCCCTTGGCCCCACCCCCCAGCCTGGAGCCCCCGCCTGCACCTCAAACCCCTCATTCCCAGCCCCACCCCAGAGCCCGCATCCCCAGCCAGAGCATGTACCCCTTCCTGCACCCCAAACCCCTGCCTCAACCCGCAGCCCCCTCCCACATTCCGAATCCTTTGGCACCAACCCCAGCCTAGAGCTCCCTCCTGAACCCCAAACCCCTCATCCCCAGCCCCACCCCAGAGCCTGCACCCGTAGCCATAACCCTCACCTCATCCTGCACCACAACTCCCTGCACCCTGAATCCCTCATTTCTGGCCCCACCCCAGAGCCTGCACTCCCAGTTAGAGCCCCCACTCCCTCCCGCACCCCAACCCCCTCCCCCAGCTCAGTGAAAGTGAGTGGGGGGGTGAGTGAGCCACCGAGGGAGGGGGAATGTAGTAGGTGGGAGCGAGGCCTCAGGGAAGGGGTGGGGCAGGGGCGGGGCCTCAGGAAAGAGGCCAGGCTAGGATGTTCAGTTTTGTGTGATTAGAAAGTTGGCAATCCTACCTTCTTGCCAGATGTCCACCAGAAAACGTGGGCTTTGCTATTTGCTCAGAGTTCACAAACTGGGCTCTGGTCAATCCAGGGAGAAGCAAGTTTCAAAGTCAAGGGTTTTTCCACAGATATGTTCTTACCAGGAGCCTCTTCCCATTTAACTGAGAGGAGGCCAGACCAGGGACTTCTGGTGCTCACAACTGTGGGGAAAATGAGGTTTCCTAATGTCATAACTATAAAGGGAAGGGTAACAGCTGTCCTGTGTACAGTACTATAAAATCCCTCCTGGCCAGAGACTCCAAAATCCTTTTCCCTGTAAAGGGTTAAGAAGCTCAGGTAACCTGGCTGGCATCTGACCTAAAGGACCAATAAGGGGACAAGATACTTTCAAATCTTGGGGGGGGGAAGGCTTTTGTTTGTGTTCTTTGTTTGGTTGTGTGTTCGTTCTCGGGACTGAGAGGGACCAGACATCAATCCAGGTTCTCCACATCTTTCTAAACAAGTCTCTCCTATTTCAAACTTGTAAGTAAATAGTCAGGCAAGGCGTGTTAGTTTTCCTTTGTTTTCTCAACTTGTAAATGTACCTTTTACTAGAGTGTTTATCTTTGTTTAATGTACTTTGAACCTAAGACTAGAGGGGAGTCCTCTGAGCTCTTTAAGTTTGATTACCCTGTAAGGTTAATTTCCATACTGATACTACAGAGATGATTTTTACCTTTTTCTTTAATTAAAAACCTTCTTTTTAAGAACCTGATTGATTTTTCCTTGTTTAAGATCCAAGGGGTTTGGATCTTGATTCACCAGGAGTTGGTGGGAGGAAGGAGGGGAATGGTTAATTTCTCCTTGTTTTAGATCCAAGGGGATTGGATCTGTGTTCACCAGGAGTTGGTGGGAGGAAGGAGGGGGGATGGTTAATTTCTCCTTGTTTTAAGATCCAAGGGGTTTGGATCTGTATTCACCAGGGAATTGGTGAAGGTCTCTCAAGGCTATCCAGGGAAGGGAATTAGCCTTGGGATGGTGGCAGCGGACCAGAGCTAAGCTGGTAGTTAAGCTTAGAAGTTTTCATGCAGGCCCCTACATTTGTACCCTAAAGTTCAAAGTGGGGATACAGCCTTGACACCTAAGTAACTAGTTCCCAAGCCATTTAGGGCTTTATGTAGTGAAGCCAATGCTTATTTAAGGTACCTATCAACTGAGCACCTCACAATCTTTATTGCATTTATCTTCACATCACCATTGTGAGGGAGGAAAGTACTGTTATTCCCGTTTTACAGATGGGGAAGTGGGACATAGAGACCAAGTAACTTGCTGATAGTTACAAGGACATAGGCAGCAGAGTAGCAAATTGAGCACCCAGCTCTCGTAAATGCTAAGCTATCACCCTAACCATGGGACCACCAACCTTAAAGCCTTCCCCCTGAAAACCCATTCACAACGCAGAATATGGACTAATAGTGTAATGTACATGCTCTTTGTGTGATGCACTACTTAGGAAATGAGCAGCCCAAAGCTAACCTAAAGCTATGTCCCCTAATTCAGGTCTGCCTAGCTGTCTCAAACAGATCATCAAGTTTAATTTTATAACCTTCAGCTAATTTAAATACTTCAGTCATTTCACCTCCTAGTTTTCTTCTCTGAAGACTAAATCTCAGTTCTGTTGGTCTCTTGTCATATATAAATCTTTCCATTACATTCATGTTACTGGAGTGGTCTGTACAGTACTTTATTCAATTTTATCTTTTTTTAAAATATTGTGACCAAAACTGGTCACGTTTACATCCTATTAGCTTTCTTTACTGCTGCTGTACCTGGACACAAAATTAAGTGTTAGATCTATCAATACCTTGACTATTTTCATCTACCATAGTAACAAATTTAGTGCCATTTAAACTGTTCTTTAGCTCAGGCAATACTTCTACTCAAGTACATCATATTACACATGCCTAAGAGTTTTTATTCTTGGGGGGGGGAGGGTTGTTTTGTTTTGGCTTTTTTTTTTTTAAACTGATCAGTTCCTGACTTTACCTTATTTCTGCTGTGCTGTTATAGGTGGTTTGAAAGAAGTTATAAAACATGATGTCTATTTCAGTAAAACTAACCTTACATTCATTAGACTTTCAACAAAACAAAACAAAAAAAGGGTAATAGCAAAATTAAACAACAGGAGGGTCAAATACTATTAAATCCCTCCAAGTTGCAAAGGCCTTATATTGGCAATGAATGGTAAATAGCTTTAAGGTAAATTTTCCCAGTTAATCTTAAATATGCACTGTTTTTTCACAGATCCTTCAAGAAGTAGCAATTATGTTGATTATACATTGTAAAAACAAATTTGCTATCAGTTTGTTTTGGTAAATGGGTTCCCCCGCCCACAGCCAGTTTATTTCAGGTACAACATTTAATGGACCAAAGAAAAGTTTTCAAATGGCAATAAAGGTGTATTTTAAGTATTTCATTGTGCAACCAGAATGCCTATGAGTTTATATTTTGTAATAATTATTCCTGAACACTTACTTTTAAAAAATTGTCCTTATTAATCAGTAGCTGCAAATAATTTCCATAATACAATTTTGGAATTGGCTTCAGTATGTAGCATTTTCAATTTAGAGAAAATATTTCACCAGTGCTAAGTCCTAAGTGCTAATTTGTGTATTTTGATTTTATTTCCCAAGTTAAGGTGTTTTTCCTTCTTTTGATTCAGGAAGAAGTATTGAAT
This sequence comes from Malaclemys terrapin pileata, assembly GCF_027887155.1. Classification (NCBI taxonomy): domain Eukaryota; kingdom Metazoa; phylum Chordata; order Testudines; family Emydidae; genus Malaclemys; species Malaclemys terrapin. Next base: position 211,266,217 of record NC_071506.1, on the reverse strand, counting down.
AGAGGGGTGTGTCTTGACATTTTTATTGGTTTAAATTGTATGTGAACACCAACCTACAAATGAACACTGAAGTCAATGGCGATTTTGCCTGAATAAGGACTTCAGGATTTGTCCCAGACAAATTAGGCTTGAAATAATTTCTCTCTCTCTCCCTAGAATCTTGGTGCCAGGAACAGAACTAATCATCTCCTTTGGGGGAAACACCATTTTATAAAAAAGGAATGTAATCACACAGGAAGAAGCTATGATATGTCTTGGGATTAGTGAATGCCTCTTTAATTGAGGTTTAGTAAAGGGCAGCAGTTCTGGCATTATTTTTATTCACCTAGTGGAAAATTATTGGAGCATATTTCATATAATTAGGATCAAGGATGAATTTGGCATCATGTACAGCAAATACCCCTGAACACTAATCTGGTTTAGTTGGCATGATTGCCAATGCTTGTCTTGTGGGGAATATAATGGCAACAATTACCCTGGCGAGACAGAACAGAAATAGGAGGTAGCAAAACTGTGTTGTCTTGTATCCAAATACAGAGCGACTAGTGACCTCATGCAATGATACAGCACAACTGTCTCAAACTAATTAATTATGTTTAGCTTTCCTGGGAGTTGGGTCTTTTCCTGATGAGCACTGAACATTACTTTCTTTTTCCCCCACCACACTTGAAACCCCACATTTCTTCTGCTATCCAAAAAGGACTGAAAAGACTACACTTGGAGACTGTCAACTGAGCTATTTAAGCAGTGTGAGGCTAAGGGTGCGATCCATAAAGGTACTTAGATGCCTAAGCCCATGTTTTAGACACCACTGCGATCCACAAAACTCCTGCTTGGCTGCCACCTGATCTGGCAGATGCCTCAACTCACTTAGTGCCTAAATTTTTTTCCTCTGGGCATGTATGCTGCAGCCTCACACTAGGCACCTATCTCCTGCCTGAGCACGTGCACTGGTGCTTTATGATAGGTATCCAGATGCCTCTCTCCTGCCTAAGCCCCAGAGCTATTCACAAACCAGGAAACAGGGTCATTCGGCCACCTACATCGCATGCAAGGGCCCAATCTAGTAGTCATGCTCAGAGGGTGCCTACTGAATCAGGCCCTCAGGCAAGTTCACACAAAACAGCCAGGGGGCAATGGGGAGACCTTCCTTATAATCTTTAGCCTATTGGATCAAGTATTTACACAGGATGTGGGAGACCTCCAATTTAAGGCAGGAGAAGGGATTCGATCTGGGATCTCTCAGGCCACAGCATTCACTAGGCTACAGAGTCATTCTAACTCATTCATTGGCCCAATTAACATTTAAGTAGTCCATTGTTTAATCACAGTGGAACAACTTCAGTAGGGGAGATTGCAGGAGTCCCACATTAGAGTATTCATAGCCTTGGGGTTAGAGCATGCTCTTTAATGGTGGCATACCTAGTTCAAATCCCTTCTCCCGCTCAGGAGGAGAGGGACTTTACCTGGGGTGTCCCACATGTAGGCTAAAGGTTATAAGGGTGCTTCTCTCCATGCCCCAGCTATTTTGTTTCAAGTCCTGCATGCAGTTTAGCCAGTCTATCTTCTCCCAGTTTATGGAGCACATGCAGAGCTAGACACCTCTCTGAAGCCTGGACTTAGGTGTCTCTCTCTGAGAGAGGGGCAGGGCTTAGGATGCCTTCCTCTTAGGTGGCTCCCTGCCTTGTGTGCTGGCTTTGGTGGATCTCTTAGGTGTCTGTCTCTCCCCATTCATTGTGTAGGAGGCTAGGCACCTAACTTGGCTTTGTTTTGTTTCTGTGATTTTCGAGGCACCTAAAAGTTAGGCATCAAAACGCTCAGCATTGCAACACCCAAATCTCTTTGTGGATTCCACCCAAAGTTTAGTCAGTTTGAGGGGCTGCTGTTGAGTGGCGTTCCTTCCCTTTTCAGAGCTGACCAGTGCACTGCCTCAGCAGCACTTGCAGCAGCTGTTGGCCTGGGGAATCAGACTGAGACCAAGACCAAGATTTGGGCAGTGAACAGTCTAGGAGATAAATGCTAGTGCTCTAGTCTAGGAGATACATTTCCTTGTTTTAAAGCAGGTATAAATTATATGTATACGTGCCAGGCTAGAGTGTTTTTTGTTTGTTTGTTGCTAAAGAAAGTTGCAACCTTTTGAACAACTAATCAAAGCTTTCTGTTTCCTTTACCCATTCATTCTGGAATATGGTAATAGAAATATGCTAATGAGATATATAGGTTTGGTACAGTGAAGATTCAGTCATGCTTGGTTTCCTAAGTCATTAGTAAATAATTGCAAAATAACGTCTTATATTGTTTCCTTAGACACAAGCAATAATTTGGGAAGAAAGGATTTAGGCCAAAAATTTCAAAAGTGGACACTAATTTTTGGGGCCCAAATTCAAACATTCAAGTAGGTGCTGAACATCTGCAATTCCAGTTAAAGTCAATGGGAGCTGCATGTACTCAGCACATTGGAAAATGATGTCTTAGGCTGGGCACTCAAAAACAATGGCTACTTTTGAAAAACGTCAGCCCTTATGAACACAAATTATATAATTTTAGCTGAAAGCCTGGATCAAAGTTCCTGTTCATTTTTTTAATGTTGGTTAAAAATTTTTAACCTGATGCAAACCAAAGAAAATCAAAGAGATGCAGCTAGATTCACAAGATAATATTGATAAAGTACATAAATGAACTCAGAAGTAGAATATGCCTATTGATTGGATAATATACTACCTTTGGATTTAATATATATATACATACACCTCTGTTGCCACATATGCTGAGTTCTGATTATACATAATATATATCCCATAATATTCATTTCCCCACCTGCCTTTCACAACGTGGCTAAGCAGATGATGTACATTAGCCTGCACCCATTCAAGCTAATGTGCTCGAACAGGCAACTGTTTTTCTTGGCAACATTCCAAAATGATATTGGCTAGTGGTTGTTTATCATGTGTATGAACAGCAGCTTCTTGCAACTCAGCCTGGAGATCATTCCTTTAACTCTAACATCACCCATCCCTTATAACAATACTGTAAGATTTTACAGTAATGGTCAAATTTGTTACAGTACATGATAGTATTATTCATGCCTTTTTTACTGTGACTGTTGAACAGAGTAATCTATTGTGTTCCAATAGCAATCTAAACTCTGAGGTAACACTACTATACTACACTCTAGAATCTGATTTTCTAATCTTGGCTCAGGTATATTTGACAGTTTGTCTACACATGAAAATTAATCTGGAATATGGCAGGCAGATTAAATATCTCTGATTAACTCCATGTATGGATGCTTATTTTGGAATAAGAGTGCCTTTATTCTGAATTAGCTTAATCTGTAAACTAATTTGGAACAAGGCACTCATTGCAGAATAAGAGAGTCCACACATGGAATTAATAGCTATTCCAGACTAACTCCCCATGTAGACCAGTCATTCGTGTAATGTATGGATTAAAAAAACTTCCCCCAACCTCCATTAACAACTTTAATATTATAAGGAACTTCAGGTAAAAGTTCCTGGTAAATCCTGCTCTCATTTACAACCAGGCAATTCCATTATTGTGTACAAGTGTGTGGGAGCACAGGATTTGGCCCTCCATCACCAGGAAAACTGATCAGAGCTGCTTACTGATCAGGTGGAATCTGAGTCCCACTGCTTACTTCTCTCTTCCTATAAATGCATCTGTTAGGAAGGATAAAATCTGTTCATCTAAATCAACACTGACCTGAACACTCACTCACAACTTGAACCAAACTGAATTATTTCTAAGATTCATAAGAGTTTCCTGATGGAAATAGAAGAGCCCAAATACAGTGAAAGAGGATGTTCTCATGGTACTTCCAGCTTAGTTTCCAGACCCAAAAGTATAAGAACATAAAAACAGCCATAGTGGGTCAGACCAAAAGGTCCATCTAGCCCAGTATCCAGTCTTCCAACAGTGCCAACGCTAGGTGCCCCAGAGGGAATGAACAGAACAGATAATCATCAAGTGATCCATCCCCTGTTGCCCATTCCCAGCTTCTGGCAAGCAGAGGTTAGGGACACCATCCCTGTCTATCCTGGCTAACAGCCATTAATGGACCTATCTTCCATGAACTTACCTAGTTCTTTTTTGAAATAGGTAAGTGTCTGAATTTTTTTTCAGCTTATCTGAACTGAATCTGTTGGACCTTTTGAAGTTCTCCTGGCACTACATCTACAGCTTGGGCTTGAACTTACACCCCTTGGAACCAATGGGAGATTTACTTTTGCCTTAATGGGAAATGTTTGATTATTGAAATATGGTCTCCACTAAAATGCATGTGTAGATTACATCAAAATATGTGGAAAGCTCTAAAAAAGGTAAGAGCAAGAACAGTTCTTAGAAATGGGTTAGTTGTAGTCAAACAGCAAACCTCAGCAAGGACGTGTTCAGTGATAAACAATTATCTTGCATTGAATCTTGTGCCTAGTCAACACTCCATTTATTGACTGTGCAGCTGTTACTGGGATTGCCAAAGCATACACCTATTAAAAAGCAGTATCAATATACTGTGCAATGATAATGATAGAGCTGGCCAAGGAGTATTGTTTTGTGCACCCATGATTTGCAAGATGTGGCTTGCCCTCATTGACTATGTCTCCTGCAGGCTATGCTGGAATCAGAGCAGGAGAATTTATGCAGGCCTGAACTGAAGTGTTTGCAATAAACACACTTTCCATTTGAATTAATGCACAAGATTAACAAAGCTCTAAAATTACCTGTGATCATGTGTGAGATCCTTGTCTGTTTCCAGTACCAGACTTCAACATTTTTGTCACTAATAAGGAGTGAATCTGTCAATTAATTACCATCTTTCAATTAATTGTAATTGTGACTTACCTTTCCCTAAAGAAATTATTGTGCAGTATAAACAGCAGTACCACAGAACTAGATCTGTTACTTCCTTAGGGTTTTGCTGACAGTGTGTTTGCTACCAAACAGATGTCCCACTTTTCTTCAGGTAATGGACAGAAGCACCTAATGGGTAATTCAAGACAGACATCTCTACTCCAGCATCTCATTGACTGACACTCAGCTTTGTTCTTATCTTGTCAAATTAGCTCAGTGTGATATTGATGGTTTTGTTACCTGATAGTCTCAATGGAGATAGAAAGAACATTCATGTTTTCAAGTGGCTGTGTATATTCAGTGCGATGGCAACTAACAGGGGATAACTTTAAAAGGCTTCCTATTATAGTGTGCAGTCACCAACACATCACCCCCTCGTGGAAGGACACAGCATCATAAGAACTCTTCCTCTCTAGCACCGCCTCATGTCCTGGTTCCACATTGGTCTGCCAACTCCATGGCCTAACTTTCCAGCTAGATCAGCTCTCAGTCCAGACCTCTTCCAGGATTAGTGGAAGACAAATTAAATCTCAACTCAAAATAGCCATTTGGGTGTCAAAGTCCCTAATATAAACCCTAATCCTTCACAGAAATCCAAGGTCAATGTTACCAAGGTTAAGAACCTGACTTGGCCAGGTAACTTGGGTTAGGCTGTGCTATCTTGTCCTGTCTTGGCTTCACCCAGAAATGGAGCTCGTAGTAAAAGGAAACAGACCTTTTTAGCTCACCTGTTGGGCTCTGATTGGCCTCTGCCTGCTCTTGGCCCTTATAGGTGCCAGAGGACCAACTCTCTCTAGTTCTGCGTTCAGCTGATCTTGGGAGGCCTCTCTAGGCAACCCCTGGAGGTCTGAATTCACTGCTTTTCCCTTTCATCAGGGAACCTTCTTAGGGCAAATTGTGCCAGGGTGGTGGGGCCTCTGGCAGAGGATAGCACATGGCTGGTCCATAGTCACTTGTCTTGGTTAAAACCAAGCTAATGACCAGCTGTTTACACACAATACTCTTCCCTGCTTATTAGAGAATAGAATTGTCAAGAATTGGGCACTTTCTGTAGTTTTCTAACTAAAATGGCTAAAAATGTATTGTAACCACTGAATTAATGTTCATACCCAGAATGAAAGCCTCAGAAGCATCAGATCTGATGCTACATCCTGTAAGGCCTTTTTTGCAAACACACTTGTTCTATTATATCATTTGGCTTATCAATTTAATCTTCATAAACCTTATATTGTATAGGGCTGTGAGGTCCCAGAGGACTGGAGAGAACAAACATAGTACTTATCTTTAAAAAGAGAAACAAAGAGGACCTGGATAATTAAACACCAGTCAGCCTATCTTAGACACCTGGAAAGATACTGGAATGAAGTAAGCACCTAGGATAATAAATTATAGCCAACATAGATTTTTCAAGAACAAATCATGCCAAATCACCCTCATTTCCTTCCTTGACAGGGTTACTGGCCTAGTGGTTGGGGCAAAGCTGCAGACATGATATATCTTGATTTTAGTAAGGCTTTTAACACAATCCCACATGACATTCTCAGAAGCAAACTAGAGAAATGTGATCTAACTGAAATTATTATAAGGTGGGTGCACACCTGGTTGAAAGACTATATTCAAATAATAGTTATCTATGGTTTGCTGTCAAACTGTGAGGACATATCTAGTGGGGTCCCACTGGACTCAGTCTGGGGTCCAGTACTAGTCAATATTTCCATTAATGACCTGATAATGGAGTGGAGAGTATGTTTATAAAATTTGCAGATGACACAAGGCTGGGAGGCAATACAGGCATGTTGGAGGACAGAATTAGAATTCAAAATGACATTGAAAAATTGAAGAATTGGTCTGAAATCAACAAGATGAAATTAAATAAAGACAAGGGCAGAGTACTACACTTAGGAAGGAAAAATCAAACATGCAACTACAAAATGGAAAATAACTATTCAGGTAGTAGTACAGCTGAAAAGCATGTGGGGTTACAGTGGATCACAAATTGATCATGAGTTCGCAATGTTATACAGTTGTGAGAAGGGCCAATATTATTATGAGATGTAGTAACTGGAGTATTTTATATAAGACATGGGACATGGTAATTGTCCTGCTTTACCTGGCACTGGTGAGGCCTCAGCTGGAGTTCTGTGTCTATGCTTTAGGAAGATGTAAACAAATTGGAGAGAGTCCAGAGGAGATCTACAAAAAATGATAAATGGTTTAGAAAACCTGACCTATGAGGAAAGGTTAAAAAAACTGGGCATTTTCAGTCTTGAGAAAAGAATACTGATGAGGGGAGACCTGATAACAGTCTTCAAATATGTTAAGGGCTGTTTCAGAGAGAATGGTGATCAATTGTTCTCCATGTCAACTGGAGATAGGACCAGCGGTAGTGGTCTTAATCAAGTAAAGGAGACCTCAGATGTTAGGAAAAACTTTCAGCTATAAGGGGAATTAAGCTCTGGAATAGACATCCAAGGGAGGTTGTGGAATCTCCATCATCAGAGGTTTTAAAGAACAGGTTAGACAAACACATGTCAGGGATGTCAAAGTTTACCTGGTCCTGCCTCAGCACAAGATGCTGGACTTGATGGCTTCTTGAGCTCCCTTCCAGCTCTCCATTTCTACGATTCTGTGAAATGGGGTCTCCGCAGATTGTTTAGGCCTGGATTTTCAAACACTACCTGTGAAATGTGAACATGAAATTTGGTGTGTGCAACCTATACAAATCCTGTAACTGTGCTTCCAGTCACTCTCTCTGGCTGTAAAAATGGGCATTACATAAGCTAGGTTTTGGAGGATAGTTAGAAAGTTTGGCACTTAAATGTTTGTAAATCAGAACGCACTCAGTAGGTCAAAGTCTCCACTCACCTACGTGCAGTCCCACTCATGATAACGGAATTTAGCTCCATATATTTTATTCCACTTAGCCAGGCATCTTTCTGAACAGTGGGAGCTCAGAACTTAAAAGGTTGAAACTCCCAGCATGGTACCTCATGGAAATAACATTTCCCTCCATATTTCTTTCTAATAAGCAGCCAAACTTTGCTGGAAAGAAATTAAAACCTGCACCATTCTTGTGTGATTGCATTCTCAGTGCTTCATGTATTGAGTTTTGATTTAAAGAGGCTTTTGTTTGTTATTGTTTTAAACTATTTTCAGATCTCTGCTAATGTGAAAGACTTTTTTTAAAGGAAGGATTCCCTGAAGGGGGGGCATCAATTTCACCTGAACAATTGAGGGAAAAGTAGGCAGATAGTTAGATTAGATATTTCCTTAGATCTGGGTTTTACAATCTTTATCCCTGCCTGCAAGCAACAATATCAGTAGCAACAGCATCTAGTATATACACCCTACAACGTATTTCCATAACAGAACAAAACAAGGGGGCAAAATTAAATTTGAGTGGATTGTGTACATGAGCAATGAAAGGCTGTCTGACAGTAGAGACTAGACTGGATCTTTTAGTTGTTCATTTCCAGACAGTCTAAGTTTTTTGTTTTTATTCATTTTTTAAAGGTGTAAAGTGTTTTAGAGCAGATGTAATATTGCTTTTGGGTATTAGATGGAGCACACTTCCAAACTTCATTCTCTTTTAACCAAGTTTGTTTGTTTGCAAATCTGTCTTTATTGTTAAAACAGATCTGTAACCTTTCTGTCTCCATGGGTACTGTATAAGCAGACCTATTACCTGAATGCTATTGTTCTACTTAATGTCACTGCAAACCTGTGGATGAAATAAAAATACAATATATAAAAAGTAAAGAAGGAACATGGAAGAGTCATTTGTTTGTCATCATCGCTTGCACTGCTTGGACCACCAGATGCCTCATAGTCTGATTTATCTTCCGTGCAGCATACCAGCAAACATTTTTTCTGAACCAAGAGAAAATCCTGAACTTCATGGTTCACAAAAGGGGCTTCCTGGGATCTTGTTTATTGTCTGATTGCAGGATCTCTTGAAATATTGCCTCACACCAACACACTATATTCATAAGGCTTGTAAAAGGCAGGGTTGGGTTGATGGTTGGCCTTTTTAGTTGATGTCAGCATGTTTGATTAGTGTCTTATTCACTCTAAACATTATGGTAGGCAAATTTTTTCTTGGTAATATGCCAACCATTGTTTAAAAAATTGACGTTGGCATTTTTAAGAAGGTAAGATTTATAACAAATGTTCATGTGTATTTACTATGCGCATAAGCTTTGTTCCATCATTTCCCAAAACTTGTAGATTGATCAGTTAATACACAGTGTCCAATCTGTAGGAGACAATATAGGGGGCAACTTTCTTAAATCCAGGTTTTTCTTGATCATTCGCTGGGTATTGCCACCTACATATTTCTTTTGCATTGTCAAAGAACCTTGTTGAAGTTCTAGAATCCAAAATTATTAATTCTCTAATAGGCAGGAACAACAATTCGGACGAGTTTTTCTATTTACATAGCTACTTTTGGCTTTCTTGGACTGAGAATTCATATTGTGGTTCAGTTTCACAACACCATATCAAAAATTGTAAAAAAAAGAAGAAGTCTTCTTGGCATGGTTGCCACCACATTGTGTGATGTACCTGGGATTCACAGCTGGGATGAACTAGTAATTGATAAACTCATTATTTCCATTTTATATCTAAAGAAAACTTGCCTAAAATGTATCTTTCCTGACCAGCAAACTAATTGCTCTTAATCCAATATGTATAGATTGAATTGTTTCTTACTGCAAAGTGAATAAATTCATATATTTTAAGGCCAGAAAGGACCACTATAACCATTTAGTCTGACCTCCTGCTTAATACAGGCCATAGACTTAATTACTCTTTGCTATATAATATTGGCTATCAAATCCAGAATTCTGTTTAGTCCATTTGTAGCCCTTATTTAATAAGGCCCCTGCCATTCCTTGTTAGATAGATAAAGGTCCAGTATAGAGTTTCTTATCATTTAAATGAAACACCATGTTTAGCAAAGCTGTTAAAATGATAACTGAAGGCAGACATCTTGATGAATAAATCAATGTTCATGAATAAATGATGTACGTGAGTGATAAAATGGTAGTTTAGTTTTTAATATTATTTCCATCTTAGACCAACAAATGAGCCAGTTAGTGTCCATTGTAATTATGGTTATTGTGATGTGGACACTTTGGGTGAGATCCACAAAGGGACTGGTTTCAGAGTAGCAGCCGTGTTAGTCTGTATCTGCAAAAAGAACAGGAGTACTTGTGGCATCTTAGAGACTAACCAATTTATTTGAGCATAAGTTTTCATGGGCTACAGCCTACTTCATCGGATGCATGTAGTGGAAAATACAGTAGGAAGAGAGAGATATATACACAGAGAACATGGAACAATGGGTGTTACTATACACACACTATAAGGAGAGTGATCAGTTAAGGTGAGCTTTTATCATCAGGAGAGAAAAAAAACCTGTTTGTAGTGATAATGAAAATGGTCCATTTCCAGCAATTGACAAGGAGATATGAGGAACTATGTGTGTGGGGGTGGGTGGGTGGGGAAATAAGCATGGTGAAATAGTTTTATTTTGTGTAATGGCCCATCCACTCCCAGTCTTTGTTGAAGCCTAATTTAATGGTGTCCAATTTGCAAATTAATTCCAATTCAGCAGTCTCTCGGTGGAGTCTGTTTTTGAAGTTTTTTTGTTGTAATATTGCGACTTTTAGGTCTGTAATCGAGTGGTCAGGGAGATTGAAGTGTTCTCCAACTGGTTTTTGAATGTTATAATTCTTGACCTCTGATTTGTGTCCATTTATTCTTTGGACTCGATTACAGACCGAAAAGTCGCAATATTACAACAAAAAAACTTCAAAAACAGACCCCAACAAGAGACTGCTGAATTGGAATTAATTTGCAAACTGGACACCATTAAATTAGGCTTGAACAAAGACTGGGAGTGGATGGGCCATTAAACAAAGTAAAACTATTTCCCCATGCTTATTCTCCCCCCCCCCCCCCCCCGCAGACAGTTCCTCACATCTCCTTGTCAATTGCTAGAAATGGGCCATTTTCATTATCACTACAAACAGTTTTTCCCCCTCTCCTGCTGATAAAAGCTCACCTTAACTGATCACTCTCCTTATAGTGTGTATAGTAACACCCATTGTTTCATGTTTTCTGTGTATATATATATATCTTCCTACTGTATTTTCCACTACATGCATCCGAAGAAGTGGGCTGTAGCCCACGAAAGCTTATGCTCAACTAAATTTGTTAGTCTCTAAGGTGCCACAAATACTCCTGTTCTTTTTACAAAGGGACTGAAGCATTGTAACACTGAGTACCACAGCACCTAAGTTTTAGGCACCTAGAAATTCACAGGAACAACACTGAGATCCACAAAGCCTGAGTTAGGCATCTAGGTGCCCTATGCTATGAATGGGGAGAGACAGGCACCTAAGAATTCGATCCACAAAAGCCATTATGCTTGGAGGCTCCCTGCCTAAGTTAGCCACTGGTTAGGAAACCCACCTGTCAGGTAGAAAACCCTGGGGCCAGTCCCTCTGCTCCAATCTTTCATTATTTAGTCACAGTGTAGCTGCAGAAGGAGGGACTGAGGGACTCTCCCAACAGACTGTCCCATAGCTCAGTGGTTAGAGCACTTGCCTGAAAGGTAGGAAACCCCTGTTCAAATCCTTCCCCCTACCCACAGTGAGAAGGAGCTGAATCTTAGTTTCTCAGGCAAGTGCTCTAACTGCTGGGATAAATATGGTGGGTGTCACCACCTCCTCCTTGACCTGATTTGGTAGGCAGCCTGTCGGCCTACCTCCCAGATTAGCCCCTGTATGTGAGTTAGGTGGCCAAATGCCTAGCTTTCCCTGCTCTGTGGATCACTCTGAGGCTTCGGTGGGAGATAGGTATCTGGATGCCTAGAGTGGGTCAGCAGGGCATTTACACAGAAGTTGAAACTCAGGCATCTAGGAAATGCCTACTTTGAAAACTTGGGTGCTGAGTGAGTTTAGGCCCCTACAGTGTTCAGTGGGAATTTTGTGGATCGCAGTGAAGCCAATACTGGGATTTAGGTGCCTAAATCTGAGGTTTAGGCACCTAACTACCTTTGTGGGTCTGGGCCTTAGCCTAAAGATGCAGATAGGTGTCCACTGGGATAAATTTCAGAGTAGCAGCCGTGTTAGTCTGTATCCGCAAAAAGAACAGGAGTACTTGTGGCACCTTAGAGACTAACAAATTTATTAGAGCATAAGCTTTCATGGACTACAGCCCACTTCTAAACTTCCTTTGATTTCAATGGCTCTTACCCTTTAGGAACTGGAATGAGCCCTAGTAACAGGTTTCATACAGGACATCAGAAGGTGCCTTGCAATCAGTGCTGCTCTGGGATATTCACTCTGTGATCTAGCAGTGAAGGGCTCAGTGTTCTATTTCCAATCCCTTTAACAAGCCAATCCCCACCCCTGTAATTCTACCAGGTACCAACACAATTGGAACTTCCATCAGCCAGTCACTTCCTTGTGAAAATTATTTCCCACTTTGCATTGGGAACTTTAAATAGGTTATCAATCTCTTATATTTTTGCACAAAAGTAAATGAAGTTTATTGACAATCATCAATATACTTGCAAAGTCTCTGCCATTATAGGTGGGAAGGGGACATATTAATTTCTAATACTAATCTCTTACAAAAGTACCCCTTGGGAAGAAATCTTTTGCTCTTGCCCTAAGGCTGCAAGATGGCCATCAGAGTGCTCATGCATGCTATCTTATTTTCTTAAATATTTACAATACTTGTGGTTGTGGGAAAATGCCAATTCTATTATTTTCTTTAATAATATAAGTGGTTTTCGGATGCCTGGGATAAGGATAAGCAGTTGTTTCAAGAGTCAAAAATTGGTTATTCACATATATAAATATTTACTTAGTTAGCGTAGCTAGACACTAGGCTTACCTCCTCAGACGTATTTAGATACCCAGCTCCCATTGATTTAAGTGAGAGTTAGCTGCCTAAATACCTTTGAGGATCTGTGCCTTACAGCTCACTTGTGATTTATAGTCACGGCAAGTGGAAGAGTTTGGTGTCACAGATGAGCCCAAGAATCAAACAGCGCAATTTGCGGCGGTGCAAAGCTCCAGCACAAGGCCTATGCACCACTCAAGACCTCAAAATAGGGCTTATATGGGACTAATATGGTGCTGAGGGTTTATTTTAGATGGCTGTCCACATCGAGTGAAATTCACCCCTTAGTTAGCCTAGCTCAATGCTTTTATTCATGTAGGGTGAAATTCACCCTGTGCAGTGGTCCAGCACAAGGCCTAACGTATCACTTTTTAAAACAATGTGACTAGTTTGCAATTTTACAAAAAAAAAAAAAAAAAAAAATAATGAGCGAAAAATCACTGCCCTAATTATGATACTCTGGCAATTATAGTGCTTAGCAGTCCTCAGAAATTATTTTAGGGAAAGTCTATGGCCTGTGTTAGACAGGAGGTCAGACTAGATGATCACAATGGTCCTTTCTGGTCTTGGAATCTATGAACTGCACTTCCAGTGATGAGGCTATTATTATTAACTAGATAAAGGCACACAAAATGTCAGAGGTTGAGGTTTGTTGCTTGATTTTACGGAGCAGATTTTGGCCTGGTGCCACCCCTCTATGTGTGTGTGTGTATGTATAAGTGGAGCTCTTTGCTTCCTGAATGCATGAAAATGCGTATTCTTTAAACAATCAGGGTTTCTAGCACATTTGTAGAGGTGAAAGGGCAAGATGGTGTCTTGTGAAAAGCTTTGTATGTGTTAGCTCTTGAGACACCTGGGCTACATCCTCATCTCGTGTAAATCAGCAAAGCCCCATTACAGTCAATGTGCATAACCAGGCTGGTCTTAATTTCATTGGCTTAGCTGGCCACTGACTTCATGAAGTTGCAAAAACTGGGACAAAATACTGAGTTTTGTAAAACCATCAAGCACCCTAGCATAGACATTCCTGGAATTCAGGGGCACAGCATCTCCTTAAGCACATGTCAGCCTCCCCCATATATAAAAACTGTCAGTATTGCCCATCTATATGAAATAGGGTTTAATACACAGCTTCCCCATCACATGATACATGTAAAAGTATAAGCAAGTCTCAGTGCTGTGGGGGAAGGAGAAGAAGATAGTTTATGAGGGAACCTCTAAAAGTTCAGAAAAGCATCTAGAAGTCTGGCTATTTATCAGAAGCATTATCCAAACCTATAGAAGCCCCACTCCAAACTCCATGGCCTTCTATCATCTGTGATGGGGTCTACACACCCCACACTGAGCAACAAGGAACAGGGAATTAGCTCATTTGGGTGGCGGAGCTGGAGATGAGCAGACCTGCACAGCACAGCATCTTCACCAGACGCACTCCAGTAGCACAGTGGCATCAATATCACTGCACCACCACAGCACTGTGTGTGTAGACAAGCCCTTAGTTTAGGAGGCTTGCTCCGCCTTTGGAAATCTAAGGCTACGTCTACATTAGCCCTTTTGTTGGCAAAACTTTTGTCTGTCCGGGGTGTGAAAAAACCACACCCTGACTGACATAAGTTTAACTGACTGAAGCGGTGGTATGGACGCTCTCCCACCGACATAGCTACTGCTGCTCGTTGTGGGTGGTTTAATTATGTTGACGGGCGAGCTCTCTCCCATCGGCATAGAGCAGCTACATGGGAGACCTTACAGCAGCGTAGTTGCAGCGCTGTGCTGCTGTAAGATCTGTAGTGTAGTGTAGACATAGGCTTAGTTAAGCTGGTTTAGGCAGGGGCCTGTTTCAGTCTTTCAAGACTGAATTTACCCTGGAAGCCTAGCAGAACTTGTACCTGCCTGAAAAGATTTTCTTTAGCCTAGACAAAGGTTTTTTCTAGCCCCTGGGTTTTTTTAAATTTTATCTGACAACTGTAATGAAGTTTCTTATGGGAATTTTTGTAATTTATTTAATCTCTTACGGGTTGATACTTTAAAAAATATTTTCTCTCTATATATTAGCTGCTCCTGAGTGGTTTTCTGTCTTTTCCCTTCGTGGTAACTGAGTCTATGACCCCTGGTGCACACATGTCAGACTACAGGGTGACAGATTTCAGCCAGATGATGAAATCCAACATAACCCATCTCAAAAGGTGAAAATGTCCTGTAAAAGCTTCATTGACATTTTTGCCAGCATTCAGCTAAGGATAATGTTTTATTGCCATCTTTGAAGAAAATTTTACTGGTACAAAAACTTCTGTGGGAAATATTATCAGCAGTTTGTGGAATCTCTGCAAACTTAAAGGGCAAATTTTGAGTGCTTTTAATCTTGCCGTGGTTTTTTGTTTTGTTTTTAAACACAGATCTGGTTAAGTGCTGGTTATAATAAAAGACAATAAATGTATACACCAGAGTTTAACATAAAAATAGCACATAGCAGAGCCTGAACCTGCATTTCTTGCACAATTAAAACAGCCATTGACTTCACTGGACGTTTTGAGTGCTCAAGGAATGTGAGGTGTCGTACATAACTAATTACTTGAAGAAAACAGGTTATCTCCTTATCCAGAGATCTTTCTTTGCTGGGTCTGGAATACACATGCAATATGTTTTTGAATAACAATCTTCAATATTTCTGTTACTGGATGGGTCCCACACAGAACTTTTTTTATCAGTTTTTTTCAGTAATGATTGTCACTTTCATAACACTTCTAGGTCCTAATTCAAAAACCCATTGAAGTCAATGGCAAGACTCCTGTTGATTTGAATAAGCATTGGATCTGGCCGCTCCCATAGAAGAAATAAGACTATGAATACAGAATTCCAAGGATTTGACTGGAGGGTGTGACAGATGTGTAGCTTGACTCAGAGATCTGTTGGGGTAGCGTTTTCCAAAAGTAAAAACAAAAATCAGCTGTGTCAAATTTATCAGCCACTTAGATATTTTTCAATGTGTACAGCAGGAAATATCTTAGCGGCAGATCAGTTTCATATTAATCATATAATTAATAATTGTGTGTTAAGATTTTAAGTCTGAGGTTGCTAGCTTTGCAGTGGTACAAATCCATCAGTAAGTTATACCTATTGTGCAAAGTGCTATAGTAGTTTCACAGAGTGGAATGGAGAATCAGTAGCAAAAGGTTAGTATTTCTGTTTTCTGTTCAAAGCACTGCCTCATGCCCCTACATCAAAATTCTGTTCTTATAATCATATGGCAAATCTTGCCTTGGATAATATGCTTTCCCTAAGGACCTGATCCAAAGCTTACTGAAATCAATAGAAAGTCTCCCATTTGGATCTGGGCTTAAATGCATTGATTCATTCCATTGACATCAGGCAGTCTATTAGAGGCAAGATGTGCCGTGTGCTTCCAAAAGCAGCATTTTGCCCTGGGGGGTTGGGAGACTCATGTTTCAATCTGACTAATATTTTGAGGACAAGGTTATGTTGTTTTTTTCCTGCATTTCTCGTTACCCATTGGTTTAAGATGTTAGCTAGACTCCTCTGAAGCACTTTCAACTTTAACTCTTGGTTAACAAAACATTTTGTTTGTGGCGACATATATGGGTAAGGAAATGGGTGCTTAGAGGGAAGTTTTGCTTTAAAAAAAAACAAAACAAAGGTCTCCCTTTCTGCAACTCAAGCTCTACATAGTACATGCTACGAGTCGAGAAGCATGATGCTATGGTTTAATGATTTTCAGTAGAAGTTGGAATAGAGGGGAATTGTTTGTTCTTCATATAAATATTTTAATATAATGAACTGGGGAGGAAGTCAGCCTGGCAGATTGGCTTAAGGACAGGATTAGAAACTCGTTCATTCAAATACCAGCTCTGCAATGACTTGCAGCAAGGTCTTGGGTAAGTCATGTGGCCTTTCTTGATCTCAGTTTTCCCATCTATCAAAAGGGAATAATAAAACTGGTATTCACCCCTAATGGATGCTGCAAGGTTTAATTTATTAGTTAGTGAGCTAGATTCTGCTCCTGGTTGCCTCTATTCAACCCCATTGATTTCAGTATAGTTGCCTGGTTACTAATGAGAGGAGTCTTTGGGCCACTGAATGTAAACTGTTTTGGAGATATAAAGTGCTGTGTAAATGCCAGTATTAACTGATTAAATTATGGTGCCTGACACACCTTTGCAAAACCAGTGCTGAGTGCTTTTTGACAAACCATGTAAAGTGAATGCCTCCCTAAAGATACGGAGTCAAATGCTCTCCTCTGAACCAGCTCTTTTTGGCTACTCTAGAAGCACAAAGGAGCTGGAATCTGGCCATAGCTGGCCAGCTGAGAATTACTCTGACAGCAGGGAGCTCTCAGCTAACAGCATTCTGGCAATTCAGAGCTGGAGGATGGTCCTGCAGGGACTGTTGCCAGATGGCTTAGATTAGAGCAGTGGTTTTCAACTTTTTTTTCATTTGCAGACCCCTAAAAATTTTTGAAGGGAGGTATGGACCCCTTTGGAAATCTTAGACATAGTCATAAAAATATAGACATAGAAAACCACTGTTCTATGGTAACTACAAACTTTCACAGAGGTCCACAGACCACAGTTTTAAAACCACTCAATTAGAGCATCCTGCAGGCTCTTCTAACCTATGCCAGAGCTGGAGCTGAAGCTGAAGCCCTGCAGGGCAACGATAATTCTCCATCTCTACTTAGCTAAGCAGATGTCAGGGCAAAAGAGAATCTGGCCCATTATACTTACTATTCATATGGCTGCAGGTTACGTTTATATAAAGACCTTGTTGGTAGGCCACTTAACATAGATAGGGAACAGTTCAACTTTTTCTGCAATACAACGAAGTGAATTGTAAATTTGTACTATTTTTTGTGCAAATATTACTTTTGGCACAGATAAAGTAATCAGTTCTGTAGCCTGCTATTGATTAAATAATCCATTACAATAATTGTAGTTGCATTTACCAATCCCCAACATAAATTTAGCAGTAAGAAGCTGAGAAGATACACTGGAATATCTTCTCACCAATATGCACTATGCTGCTATTTACAATTTTAACAATATTCATTAGGAAAAGTTGAAAATGCATGCCGGCATTGTGCTTTGTCTGTAGAGAATATTTGATGTATCCAATGCTTGATTTGTGCCAGGGCTGAGCCCAGATTCCTCTAAGTTTGGCAGTTCATAGATCCAGCACCTCTGGTTATGGGACCAGTTATGAATGTAAAAATATTCCTTGAGCCCTGGCACCTCTTTAATTACAAATTAAGCACTAGATGTATCTCTCCTTTGCTTCACTTCAGAAAGGGTGTTAGCGAGACAAGATGGTTTAGCATAAGTAGTTACACATATTGTAAGGGATTATTTTGGATGAACTCACACAGGAAAAATAAGACAAAAACACCCTATCACCTGTGGGTGAACACTTTTCACAAAGCGATCACTCTATATCAGACCTTTCGGTACTCCTCCTCAAAGGAAACCTGCACAACACTTTCAAAAGATGAGCCTGGGAGCTTAAATTAGTCTGCTAGACACCAAAAATCATTCACTGAAGAGAGACACTGAATTTATGGCTTATTACAACAATCTGTAACCCACTAGCGCCCCCCCCCCCCTTTTTTTAATCCTATATCTGCAGAGATGTTACCAGGCCCTTGAATGGTCCCTTACAATATGTGCTAACTACTTGTGCTAAACAGTCTATTCCAACATGCATGTAGCTTTGATGCTGGGAGTACCTTTCCCAGGCCTGAAGAAGAGCTCTGTTGGCTTGAAAGCTTGTTTCTCTCTCACCAATAGAAGTTGGTCCAATAAAAGATATTACCTCCCCCACCTTGTCTCTCTAATATCCTGGGACTGACACGGCTATAACTACACTGCATAATTCAAAAAGGGTGACATTTTTCTCCTGTGCAAAAAGTCAGCACAAGGCTTTAGTGGCACTTCAGTGGTGTGTACACCATGTGATGTCCCTCTGCCCAGATGTGAATTTGCCTTAAAGGCAAAATTCCACTCTCATATTTCATGGTGAATTTCAACTCTTGAGTTCTGATCTCCCTATCTGCATAGATCTCCCATTGAGAATGAATAATATCTGAGCTGAAATCCACTGTTCAAATGCGAGACCAGAATTTGCTCCATTTACTATTTTTATTTGATACTGACATTGCGCATGTGTTGTACAAAACATATGGCAAAAATGGTTCCTGTCACAAGATGCTTACAGTCTAACTAGACAAACAATACAGTTTTGACACATCACACTTGGTGGCCAGAAGAGGAAGGCTGGTCTTGTGATTAAGGTACTGGAAGGAAAATCAGGAAACTGGGGTCTCTTTCACAGACTTCCTGTTTGACCTTTAGAATTCTGCTTAATCTCTTGGTGCCTCAGTTCTCCATCTGTAAAATGGGGTATTGGAAGAATATATTCATTAATAATTGTCAGGAGTTCAGCTGCTCGGGACTATTTAAGCTCCTAGATAGAGGGATTTATCACAAAGCAGTGTGAGATTTTTTTTAACTGCTTGTTGTAAATATTAATACTCTCTTTGGGGGGGGAGGGATAGCTCAGTGGTTTGAGCATTGGCCTGCTAAACCCAGGGTTGTGAGTTCAATCCTTGAGGGGGCCACTTGGGAATCTGGGGCAAAATCAGTACTTGGTCCTGCTAGTGAAGGCAGGGGGCTGGACTTGATGACCTTTCAAGGTCCCTTCCAGTTCTAGGAGATGGGATATCTCCATTATTATTTTTTTTTTTTTTTGGTGAATTAATGTTGCTTCATTGGGGAAGTGTGTTTAAGAAGAGATTTGGAAGAGGAGGTTATGGACACCTAGCACACCGAGGAAGGAAAAAGATTCCAGGCAGTATGAAAAAGGCACAAAGAGAAGAGTGTGAGGACTCAAATGAGATGGTTAGGAAAGAGGCCTAGGTGTGAGGGATTGGGAGGGAGACTTGGAGGGTTTCTGTAATGTTGCTTCAATCTAAATAAACAGTGGATATGTTTAAACCCAGAGGTGGCTGCATTTCAGTGGTGGGGTGTGATGATGTGTGTGGTTTGTACATCAGTTTATGAAGTGCTTTCAAATACTAAGGAAAATTAAGTGCTGTATAAATGTAATATCATTAACCACGCAGCATGTCACCTGCTTACATTTCTTCCAAGACTGGAGATATATTGCCATATCGTTATCCTACACCAAGTGCTGTTCATTTTTAATTATAGCTCACTGAAAATACAGAACTTCACAACGTGTCATCTCCGCTGTTCAAACATAGACACATACATCTTACGGGAAAAAATTAATGCCACAGAGTACTGTGCTTATATAGTGTCTGAAAAAAATGTGTGCACGTATCCCTGCATCCAGCAAAAAAGTAAACCAAGGAGCAATAACAGAGAAATTTATTCTACAAATATATATTAGCTAACATGAAGCCAATGGGATTTATCTTTGTATATCACTCATGCATCCATATATAAATTGACACTCTTAGGGTGGTGTTCATGAATAAGAGAAAGTATAGTATTTACCAGTTTACTTTCCCTTCTTCCCCAAATCAATATTTGGAAAAGCAGTTTATAGATAAACTGGGAGCCAGAAAAATGAAATAGTCATGAGTTCTCGCCATAAAGAGATTCACATTAGCATGCTGCTTGCTGCGAGAACTGCAGAAGCCGCCATCCTAGGACTTGCAGGTAACATTCTTCTGCTTGCCTGTGGGAAATAATCTTCTTGATTTAATTATTCGTTTTCAATTATTTAATGTGGTACTCTGGGCTACTGGCAAGGCTTTTCGTTGGCTTTCAAATTACTGCCATCTCTGATAGTACAATATTGGAATCTGGCTTCCAGAGACAGAGGGACCCACTGTCACTTAGTCTGTGTTTTCATTACGACAAATACTGAGGCTCCTTTCAGTGAGATATCCTTTAGGTTATCTCCTTTTCCCCACCATTTACTCTGCCAACCCGCACGCATCCCATAACATGGCAACCCTCTCTCTGGGGGCTTGATCCTATTCCCACTGAAGTCAATGGCTCCAGATGAGGAGAGCTGAATCATCTGGAGTCTGTCAGTGCTCTTCTTTTTGTCATCCAAGGGGGCTCACTACAGAGCAATGCCTGGAGAACACGGCTTGTGCAAAGCTTTAACCCTTTTTCAGCATGGGGATGAGATGAGGAAGCAAAGCCAGGCCCAATGTGGCAGCACGTCACATTGTGCTGCACTAGTTCACCAGACCAAACTTTGCAGTGATTGCTTCTAGAATTACTAGGACCGTCCACTAAAAATGATCTCCCACTATGAGATGTGTTATGGCTAAATCTTGATCAGTTTTGGCTCTGCTTTAATGGGCAGTAACATAATTTCAACAGTGCGCTAAGATCCTTGTGTACAATAAAAACATGTTCCTACCGTACATATGAATTAAAGTATAAGAGTCTGATTCTGCTCTCATTTTCATTGGTTTTTTTTATTGGCGTAGCTCCATCAACTTCAGTGGAGCTGCTCCTGATTTACACTGGTGTAAGCAAAAGCAGAATCCAGTCCTGCTATCTTTTTAACAACTTAGAATTAAAATTATTTTTGATTTTAATTAAAAAAAAATCCATCTTACTTTAATTTGCATGTGTCACTCAGGTATTTGTCGTATAATGAACTGCAAAAATTAAACTGCTGCTATAGTGTAATGGTACAGTCTATGATTTTACTACTCAGTGTGGAGAACAAAAAGTCCTGAGCAGTAGTCTAAAGATCAAGTCTTGGAGGGGGTCTGATCAGTCTTCCAGACTGTGTTCTCTCTTCTGTTGAGTATGTGTGCGGAGTTCTCAGTGAAGGAGGCTCGCTTCCTGACAGACTACCTACAGGTCCCAGATTCTCTCTTTGTAGTGTTGGGAACTATTGAAGATGAACCTGGTTCCTCTAGAGAAATCCTTCTGGAGTCTTCAGTAGGTAGGATCTGGGAACTTCTGCCAAGCTCCTAACAGTTACAAATCACTGCTAGCTTTTCAGCCAAACCTTGTTCCCAGGTCTCAGTTTGTGCTTTTGTTCTGTGACGAGCAGCGAAGTTTTGTTGCTGCTGAATTTTTATTTCAACATCCTGTTTCTAAAATTGCTTCAGGCTGGGCCACTTAGGCTTAATCTATATCCGTGCCACAGATAAATGTGTCCATAGTTGCCTTTCCATCAGAAGTTCTGCTGGAGATAGTCCAGGTGAAAGCAGTGTTGACCAATATGCCAGGAGTGCTTTATATGGGTCCACTGATATTTACAGAAGTCTTTTACAGGGCTCTGCTCACTCCACCTCCCCATTGCTCTGGGATAATGTGAGCTGCTAATACCCTGTTCAAAACCAAAGTCCTGTGCAAATGCTAGGAATGTTTCAGAGGTAAATTGATGCCCATTATCAGATATGAGGACTTCAGGAACTGCATGTCTTTCAGATATTGATTTTAGCTTCTGGATGATCTGTTCCAATGAAGTCTGTGTAAATATAGCTGGTGGGGTGGGGTGAGGGTACTACAGGAGTGGAGAGAGAGAGAGCAGGTTGATTTTGTACATGGCCAAATTTTCAGACTGGGACTTCCATTTGTGTGCATGCATAATGACTTGTGCACACAAACTGTGTAATTTACACACACAAAATCCATTGTCTGTGTACACAAGGGATAGCATGCAAAAATTGCACCAGGAAGTAATTTATGCTTTTCAAGTTACACATCTACAGATGGAGTGCTGGTTGAAGCCCCTTTTAAATTTTGCCTTTTTGGATTCCGCTGGGTAGAGTGCTAGCTGGGGTCATAGGAGATCTGGTTCAATTCCCTACTTGACTTTATACAAGTCACTAAGGCCTGGTCTACTCTAGAAAATTAGGTTAGTTTAACTACGTCGATCAGAAGTGTGTAAAATCCACATCCCTGAGGGTGTAGTTACACCGACCTAAATCCCTGTGTAGACAGTGCTAGGTCACTGGAGAAATTCTTCTGTCAACCTAGATACCACTTTTTGGAGAGGTAGATTATCTACGCCGGGGCGGACAAACTTTTTGGTCTGAGGGCTGCATCGGGTTTCGGAAATTGTATGGAGGGCTGGTTAGGGGAGGCTGTGCTTCCCCAAACAGCCAGGTGTGGCCCGGCCCCTGCCCCCTATCCCCCCCGCCTGCTTCTCACCCCCTGACAGCCCCCCCCAGACTCCTGCCCCATCCAACCCCCCTGTTCTCTGATGGCCCCTCTGGGACCCCTGCCCCATCCACACACTCCCGCTCCCTGTCTCCTGACCGCCCCCAGAACCCCCACCCATGACTGCCCCCCGCCAGCCCATCCAACCCGCCCCTTCCTGAATGCCCCCCAGGACCCCTGCCCCCATTCAACCCACCCATTCCCTGCCCTATGACTGCCCCGACCCCTATCCACACCCCCGCCCACCATCCTGAACTCCCCTGCCCTCTATCCAACCCCCCCCCCCACTCCCTGTCCCCTGACTGCCCCTGGAACCCCTGCCCCTGACTGCCTCCCGTCACTCCATCCAACCCCCTCTCCTTCATGACTGCCCCCTGGGATCCCTGTCCCCATTCAACCCCCCGTTCCCTGCCCTCTGACCATCCCAACTCCCACTGCTTCCTGCTCCCTTACCGTGCTGCCTGAAGCCGTGGTGACACTACATCCACGCTGTCCGACTGGAGTCAGCCACGCCACAGCGCAGCACAGAGCACTGGGTCAGGCCGGGCTCTGCAGTTGTGCTGCCCAGAGCATTGCGCTGGCGGCGCGGCGCACTGAGGCTGCGGGGGAGGAGGAACAGCAGGGGAGGGGGTCAGGGACTAGCCTCCCAGGCCATGAGCTCAGGGGCTGGGCAGGAGGCTCCCACGGGCCGGATGTGGCCCGCAGGCCGTAGTTTGCCCACCTCTGATCTCGCCAATGGGATAGTCTCTCGCATTGGCACAGTAGGTGTCTATGCTGAAGTGCTACAGCAGCACAGCTGTGTCACTGTAGTGTTTTAAGTATAGACAAGTCCTAAGTGTCTCTCTCTACCTCAGTTTCCCATCTGTAAATGGGGATGACAACAATTCTCTAATCGCAGGGTTGTTGTAAGGATAAATACTTTAAAGAATGTGAAGCTCTCAGATACTGTATTGATGGGGACCATATCAGTACCACAGACAGGTAGAGTTAGATTAAAAGTACTTTTAAGAGACTATTTTCTTTCAGCTACAGATGGCTTAATTAAACAATAAAACTTAACAGATGTGATTTTTGGTCCAATAATTTATTCCATCTGTGTCAACACGACTAGGCACAAATTAGTGCACCAAAATATATGCATTAGTGTCTTATTTCAGTTATTATGTATACATATATATACCTCAGTTTAGTGATGAGGCTAATACATTTTAAGGAGATTATGTTCTTTATTCACTTTTAAAAGCATGTTTTTTAAAACAGAAAAAAGAGAGAAGAATATAAAACAATATGAGGATACCTTATATGAAGAGACAAAGAGGAATTGGTACATTGAGTGTATTGCATAAGTATACATGGGCCCCTACTGTATAGCATCTGTAGCTTTGCTGTATTTAAAATATCAAATATTCTGTGACCTCTTGAATAAAGACTTTGCCCTGTTATATTTCTATTTTGAAGCATAAATCCTTTCAAATCTGTATGCCAGAGGAAAGAATAATTTACTTGTAGCTGAGGGGAGCCTTTCCACTTTCGTAAAATAGTTTTAATAGCAGTTCGTATCAATGTATCCATATTAATTATTGTTATGTATTATTTTAAAGCACTCCGAGCTGTGCTAGGTGCTTCACAGATAATATACAGAAGCCAGGTCTCTGCCTTGAAGAGTTTAGAATTTAAGGCCCGATCCTACAGCTACTCGGGTGAGTAATTTTGCACACCTGAGTAGTCCCATTGAATTCAGTGGGACTGGGCATATGCATGTTTGCAGGATCAGGTTCTTCATTTTCTAATCTCAGCCTTTTTTTAAGGTCACTGCTATGAGTTCTTATGAACCAATTGGGTTGCTTGACTTTACCTAATTTAATTTTGAATAATTTAATTTTAAGCAGTCTCTCTTCTCAGCAGCCTATTAACCTTACAGTGAACTCTTCCTGTAAAGGGAGATTGGGAAAGGAGACTGTCTAAATCTGTTAAAACATTAGTCTGCTTTTATAGATTGTACAGTGTTATATGGCAGAAAAATAGTTGGCAGGCACAGCACTTGTTCAGGGGCACCTGCCCACCTACACCCAGTGGACACTACTGGAATAAAGTGTGATCTACTCCCATTGAAGTCAGTAGCAAAACTTACATTGGCTTTGATTAGGACCATTGATCCCAATTCATCCCTATCCCAGTGCAGAAATTAAAGGGAGGTGACTTATGCCTCCCCAGTCTTGAGGCTGCCAGGGGCTGATTTGGCTCTCAGTGATTTTGCACCCCTTTGGGGTGCACCCCTCTGGGACACTCCAGGGATTAAAGTCAATGGGACACAGGAAATCTGCTTTCCCCCTTTTCTGGCCTGTCCCTGTGTAACCCACAAACCTCCTGGGTGTGGTGCTCTGTCCCATCTAGTGGCACCGAGACCACTTAGAGAGATTGAGTCTACTACAGCCTTAGCTAAGAGCCAAATGGCTTTTAATGCATGAAGTAGAGGCTCATGCATTTAGCTCCAGAGGTTTCCAGGTTCGATCCCACCTGCCGACGACCGGGGTCTGTCAGTGTTAGAGCTGCTCCAGAATGGCCCCTGTGCAGGGGTTCCTGCAGAGGTGGCACAGCTGTCAGAGTCAGTTCTGTGCCTGGTGGGGGCCTCTGCTAGGACAGGGAAATTCATCTGGGGCCCATGTGGTTGTGGCATGAGGCTGAATTTCCCTCTAATCATTTTATCAGAATCCTCTACTCCCCCACCCCCAAATCGGTCATTTGGAATAAATCTGGTTATGAACCTCCCTAGGACTGGGTTTACTTTCATTTGGTTAAATGGAAATGCTGCCTTGAGCTCTTATCTAGTAGATTCTACCAATCAAAAGTGTGACTCTAGTAGTTGTATTATTATAACAGGTTTAGAATTTCCCTTGTTCTATCATTCACCTTAATCATATCACTACTGTCAACTGATTTCTGGGACCAAGGTACAGAATGGTCAAAAGTCACAACATGCCCACTTTGTAAGCTAAACTTCCTTGTAAATCAGGCACATATTCTTCCTAACACTTCCTCAAAGGATGACAATCCTACAGTATTGAGATTAACAGGGTATTAGCAAGACTCTCCTTTGACAACTTTTTATGTTCTTCCAGTAAAATAAGACTGATTATAAGAAGGCAATTTGGTTGAGAAAGGTCTGGGGAATGTCTGCCTATCGACGGTTGATGATCAATGGATATGAGTCATGCACTACTAATCTTCAACGGGCTGCACCATTTTTTCATTCCTGAAGCTGAACATAATGAGTCAAGTGCTGCAGTCTTTACTCACTTCTTACTCAGGGAAAATTCCCAATGACTGCAACTGAGTTGTGTCTGGGTAAGGACTGCAGGATTTGTGGCCTAAGCTACTAAACGGTCTTTTTTTTTTTCCTTTCAAAAATAGGCACCTTTTAAAACAAATATTGCCCATCAACTATAAATTATATCTCAGTAAAGCAGTGGTTCTCAAACTATGGTTTGTGGCACCAGACCCTGACAGAACAACAGATGCAAAACTTGCAGACATATCTCCACTGCTATGATGATCAACACCCCTCCCCCCCCAACACACCTTTCAAGATCTAGGGATCCTACAAATGCCTGTCACAACATGTGGTGTACGTCATCCAGTGCAGTAAATGCCCCAATAACAACTATGTGTGTGAAATGAGACAATCACTACCTGAATGAATGAATTCACAGAAAAATGATAAAAGACAAAACCACCCAATCACCTGTAGGTGAACACGTTTCATAAAACGATCACTCCATATCTGACCTCTCAGTCCTCATCCTGCTCAACACCTTCAGAAGATGAGCCTGGGAGCTTAAATTCATAACTTTGCTAGATACTAAAAATCGTGGACTGAACAGGGACACTGGATTTATGGCTTATTACAACAATCTATAACCCACTTAACTTCCCACCCAGCTTTTATTTTCCTTTCCCCACTATGATTGGAGCAGTGTTAATGGTCCCTGGAAATGTTTAACTACTTATGTTAAACAATCTGTTCTACCTTACATTTAGCTGTAACACTCTGAGTACATTTCCCAGACCTGAAGAAGAGCTGTGTAAGCTTGAAAGCTTGTTTCTCAAATCAGCACAAGTTGGTCCAAAAAAACCCCAAAACAAAACAAACAAACAAAAAAAACCTCACCCACCTTATCCTGGGACCAGCATAGCTACAACACGTATCACCGCTGTAAGCTGAGAAAGTGTTATCCTCATTTTACAGCTGCAGAGCTGAGACATAGAAAGATTAAAGTCCAGTAATCAGTAACAGTGTCCAGTAATTTTGGGTGCCCAATTTGAAATATTTAGGACCTGATTTTTCAAAGTATGTAGCATTATGCAGCACTTTATATGTTCAAGACAGAGCTCCCATTGACTTCAGTTGCAGCTGTAAGCACTCAGGCCTTCTGCAAATGAGACCCCAAGATCTTAAGTCAGGCACCCTGAAAATGAGGAACACAATTAGTGACCACCTGTGAAAAGTTTAGTTTAACTTGTCTGGCATCATATGGGGACTCTGTGCAGAAACAGAGATAGAATTCAATTCCACAGGCAGCATTCAACTGTCTTAATCAGGAGACCATCCTTACTCTTTCTGCAATCTCTGCCTCATTCACTACAAACCTTACAACTCTGCAGCAAATGAAGCAGGAGTCTATAGTCAACAGTCACCTTCTCTACACAACCGTGATACATCCCCAGAGCAGGTCCATCTTGGGCACTGAACGAGGCAGGTGTCCTAGATTTAAAACAAACAAACAAACAAAAAAACTGAAAAAACAGAAATTCCATCATGTGGTATCATATTGACAGTCACATGATTCATCAACAGCATTTAAACCTTTAGGCCCACCACCCAGACCTCTACCACTGGAGCTAATGGAATAACTGATAGCAGTAAGCAGAGGCAATGCATAGGGGGGACATTAGGGGTCCTCCCAGATTGGCCTGTTGAGGGCGGGGAGGAAGAGAGGCTTTGTCCTTCTTTCCCCATGCCACTCCTGGTCCTGCAGGGAGCAGCAGTACAGAATCACTTCTGCCTGAGAGCCCAGCTGGGAGACAGCGGCACTCCCTGCCTGGTCTTGGCTGCCAGGGACAGGGGCCAAGCATGCTGGGGGTGGGAGGCACTCTGGCTCATTTGGCTCCTGTCCCTGCAGCAGAGCCTGGGTTGGGGGCAGCCTGCTGCCACCCCAGATGCTGGGGACAAGGGACAAGCGAGCCGGAGCCTCCTCTCCCCCCGGCATGTTTCTGGCTCACTCGGTCCCTGTCCCCAGGAGCTGGGGCAGCAGAGGGCCAGAAATCAGGGGTTGATAGTGGGATGTGTGGTGCAGCCTTAATAACAGGCATTGTTACCAGACCTGCCTATAATAATAATAAACAACAACAACAGCAAATGCTGATTCTAAAATAACACTTTCTGCTCCTCCTGTAAGCAAGCCAATTAAAGGATGTTCCTTTAGAATCTCTGTAATATTGGTCAGGGACTCACTCTTCCTAATATTACCTTGGGGGTATATTCTGTCCATGTATTGTGGGATCAGAGGCTTCCCTGGAGATGGATGGGGCTGGACAAAAAATCCATTGTTATGTGGAGCCTTCTGCTCACCATTCTCCATGTGAAAGGATCACATAACAGCCAGAAGGCTTATGTTTGCCTCAGAGCTGTAGTAATTTCTGTGGAGTAGCTTTACAAATGGGTTGAGAGAAGATTGCTTGAACCTGTCACTTGCACAAAGCAGCTACTATTATTTTCAGACTGCGTGCTGTGTGGGTGGATTTGTGCTTAATAGAATACTTTCCTGAATCTCTAGGACCTGAGGTTTTAGCTGAAGTGTTAGTCATAATAAACATCATTTTAAAGAGTGATGGATGATATTTGAGCATCATTTGTTTGCAGCTAGCATTAAAAATAGGGCATGATTACTCTCGTTCACCTTAATGACCTACTGCATTTTTATGAGGCATATAACATTCAAAAAGACATAAAAGATGGCACATGAGTATGCGGCTATAAAACTAAAATGATTTATTTTACAACATGTGAAAGTAGCATATTCTGTGCCTGAACAAGTGTTCTTTACCATCCCCAACTTCTTGAATTCAGTGGGCGACTTGGGTGTGCAAAGATTATAGGACCATGCTCTTTGATCCTAGGGAACAGAGTCAGCTAGCTGGTCCCTAGCAGTGAACATGAGCATCAGAAAGTCTGCCGGGGCGGGGGTGGGGTGGGGTGGAATACTGAATTAGAAATGATTGCTATCTTTCTTCCATGAGGTGGTGGGAGTTGGGGGTAATCATCCCTACACACACAAAATGTGAGTGGCACTGGTGAGGAGGCAACATAGCCCAATGTTTAAACTATCCATAGAGTATAGGAATTGGGTAATATCCTTTTTAATATTTTGTGATCCTTCTAGTAGCCCTGACTGTTTTCAGAAGCCACCAGAACCTTGGCAGAGCTCCAGTGCATATATAGATAGGTAGACCTTGCATGTTGTATGTTAAACGTGCTTAGTAAACAGTTATTTGGATTCCACTGTTTCTGTGAGGTTCCTTCATATTATCTATAATATGTAAAGAGCAAAAGACACAATAGGTTCCAAAAATGTTTCCCAGCAGTGCTTTCTGTAGTGTAGACACAGTCACAGAGATTATCCTCAGTTTGTCCCCACTAATGTGAAAAAAAAAACAAATGTTGAATCTGTTACTGTTCATGTGATCACATGACTGGCCCCAGTCTAAAAGAGAACTGAGTAGTATCTCTCTCTGTTTATTACTTTGAATCTTAACCTTATTCTCCAATACCATACTTAAGTAGCTAATACCAGAGTGGTGTCTGTTTATTAATAGAACTGTGCAGAAACCGGAATTCCCATTTAATGGGAAATTTGGGGATTTCTAAATTAGCTTTGTTCCGAATGCTAAATTAACCCCATCCACTGCAGAAGTGAACAAAGGATTCAGTATCAGAGGCATTGCATTTGATTAGTGAAACTCAAACCACCTGTTCCTCCAGACAGTTTTGCATTCAGCTTTCCTGTAAAGTTATCCCTCTTTATTTTGAGAAAAATGAAATTAATATGGCAGAACATAATATTCCGGTGTCTTCTAGGGACTTATCCAGAGAGATGCTGTGCACCCACAATTCCCATTGATCTTAACAGGAGTAGTTGTTGCTCAACACCTTTCAGAATCACATGCCTTGAATGTAGTGTATTTTACGTTTTATTTAGGGCTTTTGTGCTGCTATTGCTGCTACAGCTTCTATAGCAGGGCAAAATATTCTATTTTAATACTTACTTTTTAAAGGCATTTGTAGCACATCTCTCTGTCTGGGTGTGTATTTTGCAGCAGAATGCAAAATCTACTGTCCTTATAATGAACATTAGGACCTCCAGGTCAGAAAAAAGCTATGTATGTTGTGAAAGATTTCTGATTCCTTTTTCTTAAGAGAAGCACTGAAGGTTTATCAAATTATCCCTTAGTCTGATATTCTGAACAATTTATCTCCTTGACAACAGACAACATATAGTATGGAATGTCCCATTGTAACCATATGCAGGATCCCTCCTACTAAGTAACTGGCAGTCAGTAGAGATTTGCCCAGATCATGAGGTCAGAGGCTATTAGGACAACATCTGGCAAACCAGGGAAGCAACCCGTAGTCACAACATCTCCACCAACACTGCCTGAATAAGTCTGAAAATCCATGAACCAAAACAAAATTAAGTTTCCTGCTTTTCATCGATATAAAATTCATTGCAATGGAAGAAGTAATGCAGAAGATTAAAGAAAAAAGATGATACATTAACAAAGGAAGATAAGCAATTAATTTCTAACATTATTACATTTCAGACCTGAATATTAGTTCCAAAGGTGACTGAAAACATGTTTGCTTTTCAAGATATATAAGAGATTACAATCTCTCCCTCTGCTTTAATAATAATAATATACTTAATTGCTTCACTGCCACACCTCATGCTGGTCAAATTTGCTTCACAGGGAGAAAATCATTTTCTGTTGTCCTTTAGCAAATAAATTGCCTGCCATCCTTAATCTGGGTAATAAAACAGGCTGCATCAGCTGGCTACTACTGCAGGTCTGCATATTACATTGGCTCCAGTACAAAGTATTCATGACAGTTATTTTCTTTGTGCCATCAGGAGCAAATTGGGTGCATAATGTGAAATGTAAAGCCAATAGATTTGTTGGGGTTGTTTTCATTGTCTTCCATTATTGCTGTTGTGACACTAACTAAATTATTTGTCTATAACATTTGCATTGCACACTAAGTCTGGGATGCTATTTTATAATTTTGCCATGCAATATAGGAGATAATAAATACATAGCAATCCTCCCCCTGTACACATCCACCCATACACACAGAAAAAAATTTAGAACAATTTCCTACATGATATTTTTCTTCAGAGCAGAAGACCGGGAGGGAGGATTTATGGGGCTCAATAAAGCCCTGCATTCTGACCTCTTTACTCTGACAGTGTTGCTGTAAAGGGGTTATAGTCCTGTGAATCCAGTCATCAGAGAATTTTCCTGGCCTGGAGGCTTCCTGGCTGTGTTGACTCTAAGATACCCTATGCAGGCGAGCCTGTCACAGGGAGAATGCAGGGGCACTATTAGGGGCATGGAGTGACCTTGAGTACTCTAACTTGCATTGGAGGCTGAAGCTGTCCCCCAGCCAGCCCTGGATAGGGAAGGGGTAAAGGTGGTATAAAACACAGCTCCAGTGCAGGGATTAATGTGGTTCATGGGTGCTGTTCTTGGTTTTTGTCAACAGCTTGCTGTGTAATCTGGAGGAAGTCATTTGCAGCTAAACAAGAGCTATAACACCTACACCAATATCATGTGCGAATTTCTTAGGGTCTGAGGCCTTTACACAGACTTTCTTGGGCAATAATCCCATTGACTTCAGTGGGAGTTTTACCTGAGTGAGGTCTGAGAAGGACCAGAGGATCCGACCTCTTTGTGTGTGTGTGTGTGTATATATATATATATATATATATATGTATATACACACACACAAAGTTTATTGAGATCCTTACATGAAAAGGAGCAGAGCCCTGATTCAGGAAATCATCCCTATTCAGGGTAGCCCTTCAGCATGTGCTTAACTTTAAGCATGTGCTTAAATGCCACCGAAGTCACTAATGTACATGGAACTTAAGCAGAAGTTTAAAGTTAAGGACATGCTCAACTGCTTTCCTGACTCAATATTCAGGATTGAGTGTTCAATATTATTGTAACTGGAAATTGCCAACACAAAATTTAGATCAACATGCATGTATATTGTTTTAAAGACCTGGAAGAGGAAGACTTTGTCAATTACGTGAGAAGAACCTTTTGTGTTTTGTTTTTCTACTACAATGTAGCAAGGCAGTGAGCCCATTTTAGATCGGAGTGTAATCAGACCACCTGGTGCCACAGAACTAGAATGGGCTAAAGCGGTCATACTCAGACTGTGGCTTGCAAGCCACATGTGGCTCTTCATGTGATTCCTGCTGCTCTTTGCAGCACACGATATTTAAACATTGTGGAATTTAATGATTAACCAATCTTAGTTATTAACCAATCAGGATGTTTTTGCTATGTTATTAACCAATTAAGTTATCAACTTTCACTAAGTTAACTTATTTGCTGTGAGAATTATATATATACAAACTAAATATTTCCCCTGTCATTCACACTACTGTGGCTCTTTTGGGTAATGTTGATGCTAATTTGGCTCCTGGGCCACTGAGGTCTGAGTACCACTGGGCTACAGTCACACAAAGAAGGGGAAAATGTAGTGGTATTGCACACAAAATGCATATTCAGATTATTTAAAATAATCAAAAGAGGGGAAGTTGCTGAAAATGCCTTAATGTGTTCCATAGATTACGTGCTTCACATTTGCTAAGGAATCTATTCTGTTATTCATGAACCTAATGGAGTCAATGTAGAAATATAATACACCTAAAGCTTCCAGGCTGTTTTTTTTTTTCTGGGGTGGGGGAGGAAGTGACATTTTTCTAGAAACATCAGACACTTTTTACATTTGACTTATCAGGAAATAAGGATAATTCCAGAAAACGTGTGTGCAAATTTTGCTGTAGTCCCTGCTCTGACAGACTGACAGTATGCTATAATATCCTGAACAAACCTTGCAAAATTTAGATAAACTTTACTGATTTAAGTTAAAGCCTATTGAATTAGGATTAATATCTTTGGGGTACATTGCATTAAAAATGCAATTGTGTATGTGGCATTATATGTACTGTCTCCAGTAGGAGGGGATGCTAATGTACTTCCTCTATCATCATAAACCTTTGAAACCATCCCCTTGGGATAAATGCATATACTAGTTCAACCTGGATTCTTCAGAGACAAAGAAAATACTTTTGCATAAAAGCCTGGAGTTTAACCTGACTCAGGGCTTTCTTCCTGATCCAGCAAACTGACAGGACCTCCATGGAGGGCCCCAATGCTTTGAGAAGGGTTGAAAGGATATGGGTCTGCTGAGGCCCCATAAGACTGGGTGCTTGCTCTGAGATGAAGCTCTAATGAATTTATAACCAGAAAGAAACCCTAAGGGTGAGGTAATACTTGGTAAGCTTGTTAGCATGGGTGTAGGTTCTTTTTTTGTTTTTAATATGTTTTCTCTTTAGTGCTTGTGATGGGGTTCCTGTGGTACCATCTGGAACTGTGGGACTGCTGTGTCCCCTTAACTCTCCAGCCTGGGCCATCTCTCACAAAGCTATGCCTGTGACAAACAGCAAACACCCTCAGGCCCTGTTATCACTCAGACACCAGCATGTGGAGCCTTACACCCAGCTAAATTGCAGGACGGCTCTCTAAGCCACTCGTGAAATATACAGAGAGGGGCACCAGCCAATCACCCAGCCCCTAGCCTTGCAGCCCATATGACTTGATGTATTCTCAACCCAGGCAAGGATGCTGCTCACCTGGTTTTCTTCAGCCATTCAATCCACAACTTGTGTAGTTATACCCCCATGATGAGAATACTTCTCTATCAACAGTTCTTGGCACACTTGGAGATATAGCTATCTCATAGAGCTGGAAGGGACCCCGAAAGGTCATCGAGTCCAGCCCCCTGCCTTCACTGGATCTGGATCCTATCCTCATAATGTTTGTTTTGTGTGTGGGGATAATACTCCATTAAGTGCATCCAAAGAAAATGTGATATGCAGGACCTACAACCGAGCAGGTGTTACTGTTGCTACTTTGTGCAGTGGTGTGTGATCGCCCTTTAGAAAAATAAAATGGTCCTTGTTGCTCTGGGATGGAGATTGCAAAAGACTTTTTTGACTCCTATTTAATACAGATTTTAATTCCTATTTAATACACAAGGGAAAGTTAGTCACGGTGTTTTATGAAATTATAAGATACGTGATATGGAACAAGGGAGGAAAAACCATTTTTGGCTTTTCCCTTCTGCCCCCAGGGCCAAATCCTCAGCTGCTGTAGAAAGGTACAAATCTGTCAACTTGAATGGAATCACGCTGACTTACTGCAACTGAGGATCTGGCCCTTATTTGATCATTCTTGTACTTCACAGAGGGACCACCATGATCATCTAGTCTGACATCCTGCATATCACAGGCCACAGGACCTCCCCCCTACTCCTGTAATAGGCCCAAAACCTCTGGCTGAGTTACTGAAGTCCTTGATTTAAAGACTGTAAGTTACAGAGAATCCACTCTTTACTCTAATAATTCAAACTCATTAGGCGGTATGGACTTTTAGATTATAAATACATATGACACTGTCTTCACTCTCCCTTTTCACAGCAAGCCTGCTCCCAGCCATAAACAACAGTGATACTGTGTCCTCCTTGCAGCTCGCATGACCCCAGCACTATGCGTAGACAGCAGGCTGGTTTGCTGCTCTGTCTTTCCATGTTCTGAGCTCTCCAGCCCCCAATTTAGCTGTGGGGACTCTGGTAATCACCCCTTTGTCCTCCTAGCATTCATATGCCAGCTCCTTAGTGGAGACAGAGCCAATAGGGAGGGATTTTAATTTGTTTGTCTCAGTGTCCCAACTATTAAGGTGGGACAATGTGGTTGCCCATTTTGTCATGCTGGTGGGGATATCAATAAGAGATCTCTGTCCCTTGTCGGCAAGAAGTGAGGCAGGGCTGAGGAAGCAGTAAATTCAGTCTCAGAATAAACTGTATTTTAAGACAAAAATAAAAACAAAAATCAATTGGTTTTATTCCTGACCTTAAGAGGTTTGGTTGAAGGGAGCGCTGTGATAGCAATACTTCTGAAACTGGCACTGGGCTGCCCTGACTCCTCAAAGTTTTGTCCCATTGTACATTTGGAAGCCCTAGTCTGGGTTCGGTGGAGTTTTCCAAACCACCGCCTCAGCTTTAGGTAGGAGGAATGGCCAGGTAGCACCAGTCCAAATAAACAATGGGCCTGCTAAGGCAGAAAACTGCAATGTCTGCAAATATGCCAGAGATTTGCTCATTATTATTTTTTTGGACGCCTTATTTAGAATATTGTTTAATTCAGTCTTTTGCCATTGACCTCAGCAAGTGCCTGATCTTGCCTTAATTAAGTCAATGGGAGCTTTACCATTGACATCAGTAGGTGAAGGATCCCTATAGACTTGGAGCACATCAAGCAGTTTCATAAGAGATTCATTCTTAGTACCAAGGGTAAAACTAGGAACTTAAATGTCAAGAAGGAACTTGAAGTAAGTAATACAAGTTTCATTGATGCACAAGGAGATTTATTATCACACACTAGCCCAACAATAACTAAGAGTGTTTTGTGTTTACAGAAACACCCCTCCCTCATTATGGTACCATTTTACAAGGACAAGGAGACAGTCAATGAAACTGAAAGGCAGCAAATTTAAAACTGAAAAAAGAAGAAGGGGCTAAACACATTTCACAATTAATCAGTTGAATTCATTGCCTCAAGATATCAATGGATCCAAAAGCTTATAAATGTCCAGTCCCTTTTGTGAATTCTTCTATGGATGAAACATCCAGAGTCACAGTGGTAAGGATTTCTTAAAAATCCCAAAGTTTTGGCAGGGTTATAACTCTTCATGCTTCAGAACATAAGCCACACTCAGACTAATGATAGAAGGAAACTATCCCTGGGGATGATTGATTTCATAACTGCCTGGTGAAGCATTCTTTGCACCTTCCTGGCCACTATCAGGCAGGATACTGGCGTAGGTAGACCTTGAGTCTGATCCACTCTGGCAATTCCTCTGCAGCAGATATGAAGCATGAAAGCAGGTGGTAGTATTATAATGCTGCTCAATGTACCGTAGCTGTGGTAGTTAGTGGTATTACTTACGAGAGTTTTATGTCATGACTAATTTTCATACTGGGTATACATATGCATAAAGCTACAGCAGTCAGACTTGCCATGTCACTCTTAGGCCCTCATGCTGCCCACAGGATCAAAAAAAAAAGAGTAATTTGAAGACAGTGTCATGAGACAACACTATCTCTAAAACAATACTGCTGGCTACCAGCTACTGTACTTCAACTTTATTTATAATTTCCCTTGTTATAGTACCACCACTTACTTTTGCTTGCCCAGTGCAGATTGGTATCATAATGAGGGAGGAACATTTATGTAAATAGAACTAGTTGGCATATGTGATGTTTTTGTTTGTTTTGATTATAAAATCTGCCTATCCCTTGGTCTAGGTATATGTACAATCTTGTATGAACAGTTCCAAATTAGATTAGTACAAAAGGTAAAACCTGCCCTAAGCATTATCACCCAGCCCAGTGGAGCTAATAATGCTTCTATTTCTTCAGATCAGTCCCAAAAACATGCCCCACCACGTTAACCTGGACAAACAAATGAGCCTTCCACATAACTTGAAAGTCAACCACCTTGGGCTGAGGAGGGATTTTGCCAAAGTCTCACAGGAGTCTAGTAAGGAAACTAAGGTCCTGACTCTCATAGGAAGTGAGAAGCCTTGACTGCTATCATGTTATGTCTAATCATGAAAGACAAAGTATTAACATGTTATGGGATGTAATCCAAAGTGCTCTGGATGAGAAACTAAGACAGATAATGAAGAGTAGGAATCTTTTTCATCATGGGAAAAGGCTAACCATGGAAATGACCCAAGAGCCAGTGGAAGGGCAGGTGGTGGTCAACGTATCTATTAACAGTCTGGAAAAGGAGGTGAGCAATGAGATGGCAAACTTGCACAGAGCCCAAAATTAGTTAGGTTAGTCAAGACTATGAATAGTGTATGTGACTGGGACACTGTTCCCTGATTTACAGTAACTAGTTCCAAAATCCAGAACTTGAGGATTGCAGTACTGAACTTAGAGAAGATCAAACTGTGTCTGTTGTTGTTGAAATACAAATTTTGCCATTTATATAGTGCCAAAGGTGTGCTAGGGCAGTTCAACCATGCGGCAATGCCTTTCTCTTAATTTAGCCCTAGAATATAGTTTACAAGCAAAACTTTCAAAAATGCCTAAAAGTAGGTCTACACTGATTGCCAAAAAACCCCTCAAAACCTTACAGTAGCAAATCTCTGAGCCTGGGCCAACTGACTTGGGCTCACACTATTAGGCTAAAACTAGCAGTGTAGATGTCTGGCTTTGGGCTGAAGCCTGGAGTTTGAAACCTGGCCAGGGGGTTGGCTCTCAGGGCCCAGGCTCCAGCCTGAGCCCAAACATCTACACTGCTAGTTTTAGCCTCATAGCATGAGCTCTTCAAACCCAAGTCCGTTGACCCAGGGTCTGAGACTCGCTGCTGCAGGTGTTTTTCTGGACTGCAGACCTATCCAAGTCCTACTTTCAAACGAAACTGGGGAGCTTAACTCTCCTCTTGTCACTTAGGTGCTTTTGAAATGTTACCCTGCAGCCTGTTCTGTAGCTACATTTTTACACCTTTGAGTTAATGAAGAAAGCAATAAAGAATCAGTTTTAGATTTAAATTTCCACAAGGGAATTGACTTTGGCTTCAGTCCTGCAAACACTTATGTATGTGCTACCTTTTGTCAGGATTGGGGCCTCCATTTGCTACTAGCAATGGACTCAAATTGATACTCTTGAATCTAAATATCTTCTGAAAATTTGGAGGAGGAGTTTTGGATTCTGCATCTCGATCTAGATCTGATTTTCCCAAAGCTGTCCCCTGTCCTCCTGTGGGAACAAGCCAACCCCCAGAACCAATACCTCCAGAGTTTGGAATGTTTGGAATCCAGGTTTGAAATGTGTACCTCAGGGCCAGCTTTATTTGTAACCTAGAAAAGAAGGCACAGCTAAATCCAGCATATCCACTTTGTGGTGTCCCCCACCCAGTCACTGAGAATGCTTAAAAAGATAATCATATTAGGCAAAGCCAACACTTTAAATCAGTAAGAGGACCTTCCCCACCCCCTACAATACATCATAATGCCCAGTGCTTTCTCTCTGCTCTTCTTCCCCCACCTCTTTATGGAGAAAGTGTACCAGACACTGTGTGGGATCATCCACTCAAAGAGCCACACAAGAAGGGGATTCCCCACATACCAATCTCCACCTGAGAGTTCATCTGCCTCCATGATACTGTCCTCCTCCGCCTCTTCTGGAACCAGTGAACGCCTCTCTGGGGATCCGCACGGGGAGCGGGGCTTGAGGTCAGGGGAGAGAGGGGAGGATATGGTTTCCCTTCTGGAATTGAGGCTGAGAAGAAAATACAACTGAGGCCAAGGACCTGCTGAGGGCCAGAGTGGAGGATCATGGCCTCTGCAAACATGGCCCTAAGCCTATTCCACAGGGGAGGCAACCCTGACCACTGATAGGGGGTGGAACTCTGTGAATGGAATTCTTCATAGGAATTTCCTCCCCCAGACCCTCTCCTTGCATGCAGAGAACGATCTAGGCCATTAACACTATATTTGAGTTCCAAAAGCTGCTCTCAAGAGCACTGCCAAGCAAGGTTCAGAATGTCCTTCATGTGCTGCTGACCATTGATGGAGTGCGTTGTGGAAAGATGAGCAATGATGTAGCAGTGGCAAAGGAGATCCAGGAGGAGATGCTTATTAGCAGCATTTATTTCAAACCCACAAGAACATTGATGCTATTTCCTAGTAATCAATAACTCTCTCTCTCTCGATAGAGGTTGAACTGAAATATCTTGTGTTATCACCCTGACTGAATTTGGGGACCTCTGATTTATGCACAGATTCCCTCAGGGCATGAAAATAAATATGCAGTGACCCATGAATGTGGAGTGGATGAATAAGAATAAATGCAACCTGGATCTTTCAAAACACTGGGCCCTAGTCGTGATGGCTTATTTCTTGTTCTCCAACACATACACACGTTAATCTCTGCTTAAAAATGCAGAGAGTTGCAACTTGTAGCATCCAGCCAAGGTCATGGAAGGAAAAACTTATATTTATAATACAACATAGTGTGCGCAGAAAGTGTAGCCAGAGATATGCTTTGTGGGCCTAATATACATAGGAAGCTATATATAAATCCAACGTATTTGTATTTTAAAGACATATGTTTTTTCAAAGCAGCTTTAATTGATTTCAACAGGAATTGGAGCTGATCCGTATCTCTGAAAATTGGGCCATACTAACCTCTGTGCTTGAGTTCCCCATGTATGAAATGAAGATGACACTTCCCTAAATGGCAAGGGTGATGTTCTTTAATGGTGGTGAGGTGCTGACCCTATGGTGACAGGAACTGTAGAAGCAGATGGAGGAATGTCAGTGTGTCACCTTTCACAAACAATGTTAATTGTGGGGGGAAAAATCTGAAGTTTGCTAGGAATGCAAATAACTAGAATGTGCTGCCTCTGCTAGGGGGCCTATTCTAGAAGCACTGCTGTCTGGTATAGCCACAATCTTGAAAATCCCATGACATAACCCCCGGCCTAGTGCTTGGGCTGACAGCATGTGCCACTCCAAGTTGGACCATGTAATGGTAACAAAACATACACATGCCATGCTTGACCTGTCACTTCATATATGCTTCATCCGGTATCATGGCTTTATTCTACCCAAGGCTTTTAAAGACCTTAGTTCCCATCATCCAATTTCAGGTGCTGATTTACCAGTCCATCCCTATTCAGCAGAGCACTCAAGCGTATGTTTAAATCTCACTGAAGTCAATGGACTGAAGCATGTGCATGAAATTAAGCATGTGCTTGAATGCTTTGCTGAATCAGAGCCTCAAAATGCACCTCCTAATTCTCCAGTCAGCATAATTATGCAGCATTATCTTGTATATGGATGGGAACTGTCATAACTTCACTTCTCTCAAAAGACAAATGTTTTATGGACTGAAAAACATGCCTGAGCTCAATATTTTCACATTTGTAACTGTTCTGGTAGCAGCAAATGATAAAGCAGCATTTGGAGGCAGCTCAGCAGGGCTTAATAAATCTTCATAACTGACAGGCGGTAATAATAATAAATACGTGAAGAGTTTATTTCTCTCTGTGCAATTAGAAACTCACTACATGGGAATCCTCACCAGCTACTGGGACTCTTTTAATGGTTACCAAGTCAATTAATTCTATGGCCTGTGCCAAGTTTGGCGTCTTACTTATTAAAAGCTTCCACTTGTAGTTTATATTAGGGAAGATTGGTGTTTCAGTGGGAAAACCCACACAGATTATATTGCCTATATCCATATTGTTTCTGTGTATCTTTCAGCTACATAGGAATGTATGTTCCCTTATGTTTTGTAGGCATATCCATGCACAGTACTGCACAATTAGCCAGACACATTAAGGATTTCCCCCCCACCTTTCTCTGAAGCATCACACACTGGCTGCTGCCAGAGGCAAGACAGGGGACTTGATGGACCCATGATTCAAGTCAGTGTGGCAAATCCCCTGTTTCTATATGGTGTGCACACTTCATCGTACATGGGGTATGTGCAATAAATGACAGGTTGTAACAGGGTCAGTCATCTCCTGTTGCATGAAAGTGATATAATGCTCTGGAGTGGGCTCTGGGCTCTGTCTCAGTCATCATGCGACACAAGCCATTCAAATGCTCTGTGCCCCCGGCCTCTGTCTGTAAAAGAGGGGAGAATAAGTTACCTTTCACACTTCACAGGTGGATTCATTCAAGTCTGCCAAATGCTTTGGGATCCTTAGCTATAAAGTGCTACAGAACTGCAAAATAGTATTACAAATCCAGTCCAGCTAGTGGCTGATAATGATATTATGCTAATGCAAGGTAGATTTTTTTTAACACTGTATCCTTTGCTCTGCTGCAGCAGTTCTCAAACTGTGGGTTGGGACCCCAAAGTGAGTCATGACCCTGTTTTAATGGGGTTGCCAGGGCTGGCTTAGACTTGCTGGGGCCCAGGGCCAAAGCCCAAGCCCTATTGCCTGATGCCGAAGCCGAAACCCTTGGGTTTCAATCCTGGGTGGTGGGCTCAGGTTACAGGCTCCTTGCCCGGGGCTGAAGCCCTTGGGCTTGCCCCCACCCAAGGCAGCAGGGCTTGTGTGGGCTCAGGCTTCAATCCCCCGTCCTGAGGTCATGTCGTAATTATTGTTGTCAGAAGGGGGTTGTGGTGCAATGACATTTGAGAATCCCTGCTCTACTGTAAAAAGCAACAGAGGGTCCTGTGGCACCTTTAAGACTAACAGAAGTATTGGGAGCATAAGCTTTTGTGGGTAAGAACCTCACTTCTTCAGATGCAAGTGAGGTTCTTACCCACGAAAGCTTATGCTCCAATACTTCTGTTAGTCTCAAAGGTGCCACAGGACCCTGTTGCTTTTTACAGATTCAGACTAACATGGCTACCCCTCTGATGCTCTACTGTATTGTCTGACATGCCTCTGTTGGGATCAGAGCTGATACGGTGTCTGGCCAGTCTAGATATTGAGCACCACACAATATATTATTGTTACTCAATAATTCCAGGACTGAACATGCTGGAGTCATCTTGAAGTAAGGTGCATTTTTTTGAATGGCACCATGGACTTGTGGTTAGTGGATGGTCAATCTATAACAACCTCTCTGAATGTGACACATATTTCAGTCTGAACAGCCCCATTGTTTTAGTGCTTTATTTGCACTGTGACACCGTACTGTTGCTATCTGGCTTATCCACAGCTCATTTGAGTCAGTTATTAAAGATTAGTAACCTGGAATTTGATAGCTCTAACGATAGAATGTTATAGGTCACAAGAGGATGTTGGCAACAAAGTACCAGAATATTTGCTAACTTTAAAAGGCTTCTTTATGTGCCAAATGTAAGATTTATGATACCACAACACCCAGGACTTTCACAGCAAATAGATGGAATCGCTTCCTTCTAATCTCAGTTATTAAAGCATGCTCTGTCCTTATGTGTCACATGGCAGCATAGTGTTACCATTAAAATAGTTTCATGCCCTGTTTGATCACCACTTTGTGGGTCTGATTGCCCGTTCATGCACAGTGCACAAAGGGTGAGAAATAGGTTGAAGTGGCCTATCTGCTCCGCTTTTTGGGAAAACATGAATAGAAGTGACTTTATGCCATATAAAATGCATGGAATGCTGGGCACTATATAAATCCCTATAATAAATTAAAAGACCAGATTGATGGAAGTCAGTGTAGCTACGCTGATTTAACCCAGCTGAGGATCTAGTCCAAAATGTGCAAGCCGTTGGCAGTTACATCAAAAGTCCTGTGATGCTATATTCCTCAATTACACACTGGATGCCGGGCACTGAGGGGATGCATAGAACATCAAGATGGGGGTGACCCAATGAAAAGGTGGCATGGCCCTGTGAAAAACCCAATGTTGTATTCTCTACCCAACAGCGTATATTTACCAAATGCACAATCAGTGGGTAAAGTAGAGCAGGGTCTGGATGCTTTAGCTTATGCAGAGGCCCAGTGCACAGTTATGAGGTAGGCAGCAGGGCCCAGCAGAGAATGGAGTGAGTAGCCGAGCACAAGGTTAACAGATAGAATACATTAAGTAGGAATGTGTAGTGGATGTAGGGGGATGCTAGAAGAGAGGATTGAAACAGAGAAGCTAGCAGGATAATCCATTACTAATGCCAATAACTCACTGGGCCATCCTGTGATTTATATGCCTTCCTTTCAATGAACACTGTTCCTGTGACATTTGTGTGCCTGTTCCTCACATTGCCTTCTGCCAGCCTTTTGCTGTTCCAGCTAGTGTAGTTTTCTCTGCTGCTTCCTTGCCTAACCACAGATCAAACATGTTTCCCAGAATGTGTCATCAATGAGCAATGTTGGGTTGTGCCCACAGCGTCACTCTGCTGTTGCTCTTGCCTCACGTACCAGGTACCTGTGTGATCCGCAAATCTGCCACGCCACCCACACTTCCCACCAAACCATTGCCATGCCAGATCTCCTGTGTGACTGCTCCAGGCCAATTTGTTGCTAATGTGTGGTCACATTCTGGTTAAATGCTGCCTGTAAGCGGGGGTGGTGCTTTGCTGGACCTGTCTGTCAGGCCCTGGTAACCATGGATGCCCTCTTTTGCTTTGCCTGTTTGTTCTTCCTGACCATGTTAAATGGCCGTTTTCGCAGCACATCAACAAACAACACCATGTTCTCCTATTGATAGACTGGGCACCAGTTTACCCCTCCCTTAGCAGGCTGTGTGTGTGGGGCAAACTTGGTGTGTGTGTGAGGGGGAAACAATCAAGTGTGTGTTGCATATTGTATTTTCCATGCAGTTCTAGTCATGTATTTCTGTCCTGCAGATGTCCGTGCATTATAAGGGATGACCAGGGCCTGAGCTTTAGTATGTGGGGCTAAAATGTTTCATTCAATGTCCCTTATACTAATAGGTCTCCCTCCCTCTCCTAAATGCAATGTTCACAGAAGAAAATTTTAGGATGTGTCCGAGAGATATCTATACCACACCTCAGCTAGAGTAGAAAAAGGAAAGGTTACTCTCCTGTATCTTTACAGTTGCTCTTAATAGTGTGTGAGAGAAATTTTAAAACAAATTCCAAGCTGGCTTAAGTAGCAGGAGAAATGTGTTTAGCCAGCAAAGTTTAGAGCTATCTTAACCTGCAAGCGTTGGGACGCGTTGCCTATGTTACAGCATCATGTACAGAGAATGGAGGGAGGGGAAACATCTTGAAGATGTGTGTCATATTTAGTTGTTGTTGCGGAAGGGGCCAACTTGTACCCTAAGGGCACGATTCACAGGTGCCCTGCGGGCACTTCATACCAACCACACTGGTGTAGAGTGGCTGCAAAGCAACAGTAAGTTTCCTCCAGGGAGTACACCCAGCTCTGGGAGCCTCCCCAAAAGGTGCAGAGCCTGATATGTTCCCCCCCACAAGAGCCCCAGTCCAGGTCTCATGGCAGAGTGTGTTCTGGGAGTGGG
Organism: Malaclemys terrapin pileata; assembly: GCF_027887155.1. NCBI lineage: Eukaryota > Metazoa > Chordata > Testudines > Emydidae > Malaclemys > Malaclemys terrapin. The sequence continues at coordinate 211,221,907 of NC_071506.1, read as the reverse complement.
AGGGAGGGTAGCCAAGGTGGTGCTCCATGCACCCCAGCTATTCCCTGGCTGTTGCAAGGTCCATCACAGCCAGAGCACAGGTGCTGCCCTAACTTCCACTGGGGAGCTAAATGGGCTTTTGGCAACCTGAGGACAGGGGAGGCACCAGCAGCACAGGGATGAATCAGGCCATTTATGTATTAATCATGCTTATTACAGTAGTGCGAAAGTACCAGCCAAAAGTGGGCCCCACTGTGCTAGGCACTGTGCAAATCCAGGGGAGTAGACAGTTCCTGCCCCGAAGAGCTTATAGTCTCAATAGACAAGACAGGCACAGGGTCGGGGGAAGGTGTAGAACACAGAGAGAAAAATGTGATGGCAGCAAGTGGCATATTAGTTCCTTTTTTGTGGCAGGGGAAAGGAGATAGTTCTCATTGGGAGAGGATTAGGAAAGAAAAGGAAAGGGGCAAGAAGGACAGGGCAGGGGAAGAGAAGGTAATGGGCAGGTGTGGAATGAAATTGAGGTGGAGAGAGGGAGAGGAAGAGCACTGGAGCAAACAGCCAGTCAGCACAGGGCAGAAAAACTCCAGTCCAAACTGAATGCAGTTCCCACTGATGTTAATAGAAGATGGGCGCATGGATCATGGGATGATGTGACCCTTCAAACTGACTTGTAAATAAAATTTCAAATACATCGGCATCCCTCATGAAGAATGAGGCATGTTGATAGGAATATCCTCCCTTCTCATTGGCTGGCTGACTGCCCTGTTGTCTTTGAGTTTTACAATGCTTATGAGACATGGTGGGTATATCCATGCAGATCAGATGGTTGCAATCTTCTGAATTCATTGCTTAGGGTTAGGGTAATATTTTCAAAAGCAGCCTGAGTGATTTAGGAGCACAGATCTCATTGAAAGTCAATGGGATTTAGGCATCTATGTCATTGTTGAAAATGGGACTTAGACTCCTTTTGAAAATTTTACTGTATGTGACTAAAGGCCTTTAAAGTATTATTTTTAAGCAACACAGGGGAATATAAATATTTCAGCACAGTCGGCCATGTTTTTAGACAAATAAAACAACCCTCAATGACTTTCAAAGGTGTCACTGATCAGTCTAGGACTGTTATCGTCTCTGAAACTGTGTGTGTTAGCTTTGTTTGTTTAATCAGTATGATGTTTTTGGTGGTTTTGATACCCTCTTCAGTCCCCTGAAGAGAAATAAGGTGTGAGAATTTATAGACACACTTCCAGATATTTGAATATTTCCAGCTAGCTACCTCACTTACAATGTGCTCATCACCAAGAAAAGATTAAAGCATGATCTCTTTTCTCTGTTATTGCGTTGTCTGCTTTTAATTCATTCTTGGGCAGGGTGCAGCATTAAGCGCATTAGAGAATGAATGCATTTAAATGAGACAATGCAATAATGAAGTAAGAAGCGATTCCTTTTGAAATTTACTGATGAAAATGCTCACTGGGAGCTGGGATACATTGCAATTAACATACACGCATGTATGTCTTTTGGGGATTACTCAAATATACTGGTTTCAGAGTAGCAGCCGTGTTAGTCTGTATCCGCAAAAAGAACAGGAGTACTTGTGGCACCTTAGAGACTGAAGCCCACTTCATTTGGGAGCATTTGTTTGAATTTATATTTTAAATATACTTGTCCCACTGAAAAACAGTAAGCTCTGTGTTTCTACATTGTTTTGCCAGGTCACTGCAATCCACCACTTCTGTTGCAGGTAGAGGACCCCTTTATTGAAACACCCCAAAACTTCAGGAAAATTGAGATCCAGACACTGATCTGAATTTTGTACTTCAGGACGACCTCTAACTACAAAGCATGCCATTCGGTTATTAAAAGAAATGATTCCCTGTGTTTCCAGAAAAGAGACCTGGGTACTTAAGGAAGATAGACTGTCTAATCTCTAATAAAGAACCCAGTCCAGTTATAATCTTCCTACAGAATTTATGGCTTTTATTAACTGTGAGCAAGCCAAGCCCCACCATTGTTATGCTACCTTGTGATCTCTTTTTAAAACCTTCCTTTTATGTTATCGATGTTCACTGTGCCCAAATATCTCTCAAATCTCCTTCCTTCCCTCTCTCTGCCAGTAAACAAACAGATACACAAAGGCAGCCTGGGGAACTGAGCCCCAGCACTGAGCAATGGATTTTAGTACACAAAGGGTAAGGCAGACTCATAAAAATGGATTGAGAACATTTGTGTTTTATTACTTTTAATAAAACCCCTGAGTGAATTCAATGGGCTTGAAAGATAGCAACTCAAAGCCCTGGTGTAAATGTAGGGGAGAGCAGGGGGCTTTGCACAATGCAAGCTTAGCCACATGAGGGCCAGTCCTGACCTGGCACCACCCTTTTATTCTAGCCCAGGGACTATCTGGAGAAAGGCTGCTATTCTTGCTGAACTATGCCAGCCCCCATACCTCCAGCACAGTTCTTTTGAGAGGCTTTTGGTCCAGCAGGATGTCCCCACCCCCAATTTGGCTTGTACTCCCCTGCTTGTCCCTCTAGGTCATTATGCTGCATCAATTTTTCCACTGCTCTGATTGTGTAACGCTGGATACAGTAACCTCTAGAGCCCGTCGGTGACGTTCTTGAAATGGCCAGAGGGAGCATCACTTACAGAGTGACACAGAGTGCTCTCTCAGGCCCCTATAATCCCCTGCTCCCCATGGCCTCTGACAGCTGGGGAATAAAGGAGTAAGTCTGAGTGTCAAATTCAGATTCTACTTAGGTAGTCATTCAGAGTGGGTCAGGTGGTAGCATCTACCTCTAGGTGCACTTATCTCTTGGCCTGAGTGAAGGAGCTGCTGAATGTCTTCTGTGTAGCGAGCACCAGAAAATGGTATTTTCTGTGGAAAATTTTCAAAAGAAAGCAAAACATATAAGTAAAAAAAAAATTTCCACCAATTTTTTTTTTTATGAAAATCTGAACTTTTCAGATTTTGGTAAAATTTTGGCTGTTGAAAAATGTTTAGTTTTTCATTGGAAAACATCTGATGAGATAAACCTTTACTGTGAAAACTTGCATTGTGGAGGGGGGGGAAAGGTCATTTTGTTTGGAAAAAGTAGCTAGAGGAAGAACTGGCTGAAGATTTTCTATTAGGTGCAAAGCACCCTTAACTCTGCTCAGCACCACACAGGAGGGGCTCAACAGCTCCCAGGATGGGTCCTGTGTCTGTACAATGTCAATTTACATGGCTGCATGAATGGCTTATTAAAAATACTGCTTGAAATGAGATCTGAAGTGGTGAGACACTGTGCCCAGTATAGGGGATACTGAGGGCTGAACATCAAACATTTGTATGTGAATACCATGCACTTATTATGGTAGTGGCCAGGGCCCCATTGTGCTAGGCATTACTTATCATGTATTTTGAATACAAATGCAAATAGTGGGTACCAGACAGCAAGTAGGAGAAAGAGGGAGAGGGGAAGGGAGAGGGGGATCTGGAACTTGGGAGAGGTGGTGGGAGAAACCTGGGCAGCAGGTGGGAACAGACAGGAGGAAGAACTTGGGCGTGTGTGAAGAGGAATGTGAGACGAAACTGGCTAGCAGAGGGAAATGAGCTAGCTACCTAGATGGACTTAGAAGTGAGAAGAAAAAGGTCTGGAACCCATGGAACAGAGCTGTCCAGGTGGAGAGCGACTGGAGGGATCTGGGAGCAGTGAGGGTTCATGGAAGATAGCTGTCTAGGTGATGGGTGCAGGGAATGGAATTCAGGTCTGGATTCAGAGGACTGGATGGGAGGAAGCTGTGTATGGGGTGGGGTGGGGATGCACTGATGTTCTTGTCAGCCAGTTATCAGTTCCTTATCCAAGCCATTTTATTTTCATTGCATCTACTGTAAAAGTATTGAAATCTTTCTATTCTATCCCAAACAAGAATCAGAACAAACCCCAGAAATCTACCCACAAGCTGTGCTTAGTGTGGTTATGGACTGAAGAGCCACTTCTTAATATCAGTCGTCCTGCCAAGAACGAGATTTATTGCACAGTGGGTGGTAGGGAGGCCACGCAGGGGAACTGACAAATTGAACCCAGAAGTTTGACATGCTGTAGGATTCATTTTGCCAACATGCACAAAGTTTCCTATAATTTCACTTTCAAGAGCCAACATTTCTGATGTCAATAATTTACAGTAATGCACAGTGAGCTAACGCCAGGCTTGTGTGGGTTGGAGTAAATTTTGCATCTAAAATGAGCGATGAAATGTTTTATGCTTCATCTATTACCACGGCAGCACCATGACACAGCTCTGCCTGTGTGTGTGTGCTGAGCTGACTGTGGAAGCCACAGTGCAATTGCTTTCATGGCTGGCACATATCCCCTTCTCTGTCCCTGAGCACACATGTCTGGCCCGGGGTGCACAACCCTCATACCTGCTGTAGGCTCAGGGAGGCCACTCGCTTGCATCCTACCTCCAAGCAACTCTCCAGGCTAAGGTAGGGAGCAGAGACGATAGCTTTAAATTGACTTAGCGATCAGTTTAACAAGTTTCAAAATAAAACATCATCTCATTGGCTGTTGATGTGTAATTTACAATTGAATGGAGCTCACATGTATATAACTATGGGCTTATCCTGTAAGGTACAGAGTGCTTTCTGGGCTGATCCAGTACTCACTGAAGTCCATGGAACGTTTCCCTTTGACTTTAGTAGGCTTCAGATCTGGTCCTCTGTGAGGTGCTCTCATACTTCCCTGGGAGTCAACAGTAATTAAGAGCACTCTGCACCTCACAGGAGATGCTCAGTACCTTGCAGAATCAAACCTCGTATTGGCTCTGCAAAGCTGATAGTAGTAAAACAGCAACAGAATAACCCTTTGTTTATTCTGTTAACTAAGAAGCTGTTACTTGGAGTACAGGCTGGGCACTGATCCATGAGTTAATAAAGTGCTGTTCTTACAATATCGCTTTTTTGACCTGAATTACACTTTAAAGACTTGGACCTGATTCTGTGCCTGTTGAAGACCAAGGCAAAACTGTCACTAATTTTACTGGGAACACAAAGCACATTTTCACAGCTGAGTAACTAATCTCTGTTGAACAGAATTTAGCATGGAAATACCGCTCCCCCACCTTAACTATAGTGGCAGCCTTGCTTTGTGGGCACTGGTGGCAACAAATAATGATTGCAATATAAATGTTGCTTCTATCATGATTAAAATCCCTGTTTCACTTTCATCCTGAAATGCATAATCATTAAAAGCTCAGAAATACTTTTTGCTGTGATAAAAGACTAAATACTGCCCTCTGTCAGAAATCTAGCAGTACTGTTCTTAAGTCATTTTTTTCTAATATATAAACTACTTGTATTCTCTTTACAATAATGTATCAAATTACTGCATTATTTTTTTAACTGCTGAGCACTCCTCATCACATATATTCAAGCACATAAAAGCTATGGACAGGCTTTAAATTCGTACAGAGCATTTCCTGCAGCGCCACCCCTCTCCCGGCGCACCCTGCTATAAAAACTTCAGGGGAGCTGCTCCAGACAGCTCCAGCTGAATTTAAGCCTTGGCTATTGGAGTATTGTTTGGATGCTTCCAACTTTCTCATTTGCTTGTGATGGCGGTATAATGGATCTGACTGTGGTTAATAAAGTGCTTCAGTTGCACAGCCATTTACAGTGGGCTTCTAAGTTACAGAAGGTTTAGAGACTCTAAGAATGTATCACTACTTAGGAAAACTATGTCATGCAATCATGCATGTATTCCTTTCAAATTAATTGGGAAGAATGAATGAGCACACGCATTAGCTCCTGTTCTTAATGAAATAACTGGCAATTTAATTTTCTTTATCCAAATTCAGACATTCAGAATAACTGCACTCTTATCTCATGGGGGCTAAATTCAGGCGGGCCCTCCTCAGTATGTGGGGAAAGAGGCAAAACCCCCATAGCTATGATGTTAATGTAACATGCTGGTATCTGGGCAGAGTGCTGGGGCAAGGCCTGTGCACTGCTGAAGTCCCACTTGACTGACTGTTGCTGGTAAGTGAAGCATAGGTCTTGTGCTGTCTGACCCTCTGCACAGAGGAGAACTTAACACAACAGGAAAAGTAATTTCCTTTGGGGGAAATTAAGGATGGCTCTTAGCCCTGTATCCATGAAGTAAAGGGCTAAACCCTGGTCTCTGCTGTGCCAATGCACAAGAGCAGGCCGTAATTTCTTACAGTGATCAAAAGAGAGGGTTCCTGTGGAAGCAGTGGCTGGCTAATTCACCAGTCCACAGGACACATCCCCAGAGAGGCATGCTTTGTAGCTTAGGAGTTGTCCAGGCCCTGCTCAGTTCAACTGGCATATGGCTGTCTGCGGCAAGCATTAACTGGGTGAGCATTGTGCTCATGCTCAGAGGAGCAGGAAAGAGTGCTCCTTGTAGCCTGCCTTGTGGAATCCTGCCCAAACAGCAGGATTCCTGTCATGCAGCCAAGGGGCGGAGTTGCCCAATGTGTTCTGAGAGACTTTGAAATATATATGAATATTTCCCTTCCACTGAATGACTACAGGTGTCGGTGAAATATCTGGGGAAAACCCCACTTCTTTCTTGATGACTATGCACAAGTCACTGAGGCCAGACTCTCTGAGAGAGGAAGAGATTCTCCCCAGTGCAGACAGAGGGGCTGCACAAGGCCCTTCATGCTAGCTTCCTCTTTAATGTGAGGCTTAAAGTGAAGAGCTACTTTGAAAAATGACTGTGTATAATGGCACTCCCTGACTCAACAGATCTGCCCTTCCTGGCTCTCACGGTGCTCCAAGGGGAAGTAATCTGCCATTGCCTTAGAGCAGCAAAAGATAACTTTCTCAGGCTCACCTCCGCTGGTCAACTGAGACAGGAGGGGTCAAGACTCAACTCATTCCCCACCTCTCTCTCTCTCTCTCTCTCTCTCCCCCTGCTCCATGCCCAGCTCTGAGGGAAAAGGGGAAAAGCATCTTTGTAGAGCCTGCTTTGCCCTCATGCTCAGACCAGTAATGTGGGTAGCCTGCTTCATGCTCCCTGGTTTACACCCCCATATTAACCTGCATGGTCTGGCAGAACAAGTGACAGTCGTGCCTTGAGTGAATTCAGAGTCATATCTGATCATTTTAATGACACAAATAAGTTTTTACTGCCTTTGATTCCCAGCTAATCCTGCAGAAACAACACATCTGAAAGTTTGAGCTGGATTCTAGTCCTTGTGCATCATCAATAAAATTCTTTACTAAGTTTGAATCAGTCACACCTGTACAACCGCATTAAAGGCTATATGATTGCACAAGTGTTTTAGTGGGGGGGAGGGTCAATGCTTGAGGAGGAAAGACTCTTGGCTGAGTGTGCAGGGCTGACAATCAGAGAAAAGAAAAATGTTACTTGTAAAGCAAGCATGTTTGATCTGGAGTCATTGAGGGACAAGAAATCTGATGCCTTGTGATGACATTTTTCAGAATACAACCCCTCTTGAAATGGCGTGCGGGGGGCGGGGGATGTATGCTTGGACCTTCTGCTGGGACAAATTCCAGTGAAAGAGAATAAAAGCCTAAAGAAGCAACTGATTTGTCTTGGTTTCATAATAAGCCACTCAAGCTACAGAAAAGCATCTCACCAGGGAAATCAAAAAGAGTAATTAAGTGAACATGGTAATTAAAATGTATCCTAAGAGATCATGTACGTGACATCCCCACCAGACAGTGAAGTGCACTTGGTGCTAGTTTTTATTTTACCCATCCCAGGTTAAATTAAGTCTCATGCAAACTACAGCCACAATGTTGCCATGGTTACAGATGCACAGAAAGGAGAGCTGTGACCTTACTGTGTGTCTTATAAGCACAACTATTTAGCTGACTTTGGATTAAGAAGAAAAGGAATTTTAAAATGAAAGTACAAAAATGTGTTAATATTTTAAGGGATATATACACACAAAGGAGAACCTTATAATATATACACACACTCTATATACACACAATGATGTACATTCTAGTATGGATCTGTAAATTAAAGTGCTCGTTATGTAGTCTTCATCTCTTGTCCAAATTGTCTGCATAGATTTGCATATATCACTTTCTCCTCCACAGATGCCTGTGTTTAATGAAGAGGGAAATATTACTAATGCATGTGCATGTGTATATATAGAGGTACTGAGTATTTATATATACTAAATACACTATATACTAATGATTAATAATTAGCAGTATTTTACTCTTCACTGAAATACAGATATCCCTGCCATGGGTGATAGATACAAATCTATGCAGAATTTTTGGACAGGAAATGAAGAAAACATTATGATCATTTTAATCTGTTAATCTCATCTAAAAACACAGATTCAACTACCATCTCAATGCTGACGACTCACAGACCTACCACTCTGCTCCAGATCTGTCTCCAGATTTGGGCAATTTCCAGATCTGTCCAAACTAAAATCTTGGACTGCCTCTCTGACATCTCCTCATGGATGTCTATCCATCAGCTAAAGCTCAACATGGCTAAAACAGAGCTTTTAATCTTCCTTCTCAAACCCTTCCCACTACCTTCTTCCTCGATCACTGAGGACACTACCACCCTCCTGCTTGTCACTCTGGCCCATAAACTCGGTGTCATCTTTGACTCAGATCTTCAACTCAGACCTCTCTCTAGTTCCTCACATCCAGGCTATGCATAAATCTTGCAGATTCATTCTATGTAACAGCTTTAAGATATGGCTTTTCTGATCCATCCACACAACTAAAACTCTTGCCCAAGCTCTCGTCATCTCACTTCTCGATTACTGCAACAGCCTTCTCGCTGGCCTTGACAAACGCAGGCTTGTCCCATTCATATCCATTCAGAATGTGGCTGCAAAAATTCACTTTCAAGGCTCTTTACAGCCTATCCCCACCCTACCTATCATCTTTCATTCACTGTCGAGCTGTTGACACTTGCTTCTGATCAGCCCATAAAGCCAGCCACAATCACCCACTTGTTAAACTTTCAAAGAAGCATCTTTGTGCTGTCCCCCAAGCTGTCCCTCACACCTGGGAGGTGCTCCCTGTAAACATCTGCATCTCTACCTCATTATCCACCATCAAATTCCTCTTCAAATATCTCCTTTGCCCTGATGCCTACAAAAACCTTGTCAACGATTAGGTCATTGGTGTGCTGAGACTACAGCCTGTCATGCTGACCAATAGCATCTTATTGTTTCCTTGTATACTGCCCTCTGTATCTAGCTGTTGTCTCTTGTCTTATACTTAGATTGTAAGTTCTTTGGGGCATGGGCTAACATCTTTTCTCTTTTCTGGCTTTTATACAGGACCTAGCACAGTGAGGTCCTGGGCCATCGCTAGGTCTTCTAGGTGCTATGGTCATACAAATAATAAATACAGAAATAATAATGTACATATCTATGCCATTTCACTGACATAAATCCCAGTGATCAAATTATAAGAAACTATTGAATCTCTTGACATCCTGATGTATAAAGCACATGTTATGAGAGAGAGGATCTGTCATTTACAAATTCCACCTTCTAAACACCATTTCCAAGGCACTGATAAATAGGCACACCTTCAGGATGGAGTGTAATAGAATGAAACCTCTCTCTTTGTGTCTCTAAGGACATCCTGTTGGCTTTCCATGTGTTGACCTCATCTCAGCCTTGATGTTGAAGGGACTTTCTTTGAATTAACCCATTGATTACTACTACTGTTAACCTATAGGGTAGTGTGATGGTTTTGTGAGTGAGATCCTTATCGAGAGGGGACAGAAGCAGCACTTCTTGTATGGGGCCCCTGGAGACATTGAGGCCTCAGTTCAGCAAGATTCTTAAGCAGGTGCCTAACTTTCAGCTTGGGAGTAGCCTCACTTCAATCTAATTCTTTAGGTGTTGCCTGTGTTCTCCCCTTCCCTTGCTACAGCCTTAGGCCAGATGTCAAAGAGACCCGGGCTGGGCCACACTCCCATTCCACCTTGATGCTCCCACAGTTAATGAGGTTTGGAGAGCTAGCAACTAAATGATGGATGCTTCCTGTATGGATAGGCCAGCAGGGGGAAAGCAGCCTCTCACTCTTCTAGTACATCCACACAGGAAAACGGCTCCATGGTAAATTACATACCCAACAAAACAGGTCCCTTGTATGGATGTAGCCTCTAGTCAAGATTTTGGTGCGCCCTGAAGTTCATCTACACATAGCTCCCGCTGAAGAGATTTGGGAACCAACTTGCATTACGTTACCTGGTTATCTGTATACCATCTCCTGTTGTCTGCCAGGATTATTCTCCAAGGTGAGGAGAGGTCTCCAGTGGATGCATCAGAAATGGATGATAGGCTGAGGTTTTTTTAATGACCCAAGCACATAGTGCCTACTGGGGCTGGGGGAGTGGGCAACCTAATAACCATTTGCTGAGAAATCTGACTTTTCTTTGATAATTAATGGGTTTTAAAAATTTGTATAGTGTGAAAGAACAGCATAAAAGATTTTATATATATATATTTTTTTTTTTTTCTGGAGAGCTATATAGTTAATAGTTAGTTAGTTAATAGCTAAACACCTATTGCACCATAATAAATCATAACAAATAATACCTAAGAGCCAAAGGCCCTTCTTAGTTACTGCAGTGCAAATCTATTGAAAATCAATAGGTTGCACCAGTGTATCCATGAGCAGGATTTGGCTGTAAATGATTAGTCACAGTGCTGGCAATAGGTTTTAGATAATATACAACAAAAACTAGAGAGTATACCTGTCTATTTACCTGTTCATGACTAAACTGTAGGCATGTCACATAACCTCTTGCCTCAGTTTCCCTGTATGTAAAATAAGGGTACTAACATCTAATGGTGGTATGAGGATTAGATTCTAGTTTGGGACTTCAATGTAAGCTCTTGCTACATGGCCCTGATCCAACTCCTATTTTAATAAGTGCAGAGGCTCCCATTGACTTGAATGGGCGTTGAATCAGGCCCTACAAGTGCAAAGGAATATACTCTTCATTTACTAGTCATGCTTAACCATGCAGTCCTAGGAATCAAGATCACATAACATGGCATGTCTCCGTACCTGAGACATGATTTTTCTCTCAGTTACCATGTCATTTAATTGTGTGGCCCACTCTGCAATATTAAGCTTTCTACAGCATTTTCCTTGTAAGTGTTTCCATAGTGCTGATGTTGGCCTCTTTGTTTCTACAATCTATTTGAGACAATTGTTTGAATATCAGTAGGGGGCATTATTGTCTATGGCTGCCTTGTCGAGGATGCTGTTTGTGTTATTTTGTTCTACTCTAAGAAAAAGAGTTTCAGTCAGATGCTTGTGTAGCATTACCCCCTGTGTGGCTTATCCCCTACCCATACGAGTAATCCCAATTGGATTCAATGGGACTGCTACAGGACTATGGGTCAAGAAATGGTGTCCATCATGTCTACTGTCTATTTGTCGGGAATGGGGAGTGATATCTATAAAGTAAATATATCATCTGTAAAATTCCAGTCATCAGAATTTATGTATGGATCAATTTTACTAGCAAATGAGTCCTGAGTGCATCTCTCATTATATGAAGTATTTATGCAACAGTCGAACAAAAATCCCCCATGGCGCAATGCAAGGCTAGATTAGTGACAAGATTGATGGGACCATGTCCCAACTACAATGCATATCAGGGGCTCTAAACAGATGAAAGGCATCTTGTAATATTATTATTGTAACTTATAAATCTGGTGTATAAGAGCTCAGCTCCCAGTTAGGCGAAGATAAGGGCCAGATTTTCAAAAGTGCTCAGTACTCAGCAGCTCCCATTGTGACACTTGGCCAGATTTTTTTTTAAAAAATCATTTTATTTTGGTGTCTAAATAGAAGTGGAGTTCTGAAAATGTGGTCCCAGTTGTGGGTATTGAGCAACTTTGAAAATCTGGCCCATAGTGGTGTAATGACACCCTGCACTATGAGTGAAATTCATTCTTGTACAGAGGACCTAGCACAAGGACTAGGCACAGCATAAGCCCCCCAAATAGGACGTAAGTGGTGAATAGGCCTGGTGAGGGCTCTTTGAACAGGAGTGAATTTCACCCCATGATTTTAACCCTTTGAGGTGACACCTGAATTTTATGACTTAGGCTTAATTCCCAAACTAAGATTTCTGCTACCAGGGTAGTCAGCCATGAGGGCAAAAAGCCTGATCTAATACCTTGTACCTTCTTTCTAGGGTCTGTAAGACCACATAGCATAGTTTCCCCAGTATTCTTTGTTTGTTTCAGATAGACAGATGTGCTTAGGGTGATCAGATCTCCCGGTTTTATGGGACAGTCCCAATTTTTGGGTCTTTTTCTTATATAGGCTCCTATTATCCCCCTATCCCCTGTCCCGATTTTTCACACTTGCTGTCTGGTCACCTACATGTGCTTTAGGAAAAATCCTACCAAATCCTAGTATTTTATTATATAATAGTATATTTTACCACAAACTACTCACAAAGGGCTAGACTTGTCTTTTATTAGACTCAATCTTGTGTGCGGGGCAGCACATAACTGTACTGCCCTAGGAAAAGATCCAGCCAAGGAACTGTGACTCTCAGTCATAATTTCTTCTCTGATCCTCCCTGTTCTGGGAAGAGAATAAATTAATTTGTCCCCTCTTCTGTTCTACTCTCTGGACCATAGCTATAGATCTGCTGGTAGTGTGGGGGAGGAGTACCAGATGTACACAACATATAGTTGGATTCAGAGGGGGCAATTCTGCCCTTTAAGCTGGAAAATAGAGTTGGAAACACCAGGTTCACATGTGGGAACATAGGAATTGCTATACCGGAATAGACCAGTGGTCCATCTCGTACCAGTATCCTATCTGCAGAGGTGAAAGTAAGCCAGTGTGGTCTGGTACGGCGTACCGGCTGGACCCAACCAGCTTCCCCAGGCTGGCGATTTAAAGGGCCCGGGGCTCCCTGCAGCGGCCGGAGCCCAGGGCCCTTTAAATCGCCTCCTGAGTCCCGGGGCTCCCAGCTGCCTCTGTAGCTGGTAGCTCGGGGGGTGACTTAAAGGCCTCGGGGCCCCCAGCCGCAGCCGGAGCCCCGGGGCCTTTAAATCTTGATTTAAAGGCCCTGCCTCTTCCGGCCCAACTCTTCCGGTTGAGGCCATGCCCCTGCCCAGGACTCTGCATACGAGTAAGTCCTTTAACTTACTTTTACCCCTGCCTATCTGTGACAGTGGCCAGCACCAGCAGCTTCTGAGGATGGTTCAAAATATCTGGAAATGGATTATTATTAGGGCTGTTGATTAATAGCAGTTAACTCACGCGATTAACTCAAAAAAATTAATCGCAATTAAAAAAATTAATTGTGATTCATCGCAGTTTTAATTGCACTGTTACACAATAGAATACCAATTGAAATTTATTAAATATTTTGGATGTTTTTCTGCATTTTCATATATATTGTATTCTGTGTTGTAATTGAAATCAAAGTGTATATTATTCTTGATTACAAATATTACAAATATTTGCACTGTAAAAGATAAACAAAAGAAATAGTATTTTTCAATTCCCCTCATACAAGTTCTCTAGTGCAATTTCTGTGTGGTGAAAGTGCAACTTACAAATGTAGATTTTTTTGTCTGTTACATAACTGCATTCAAAAATAAAACAATGTAAAGCTTAGAGCCTGCAAGTCCACTCAGTCCTACTTCTTGTTCAGCCAATCACTAAGACAAACAAGTTTGTTTACATTTATAGGCGATAATGCTGCTCACTTCTTATTTACAATGTCACCTGTAAGTGAGAACAGGCATTTGCATGGCACTTTGGTAGCTGGCATTGCAAGGTATTTATGCGCCAGATAGGCTAAACATTCATATGTCCCTTCATGCTTCAGCCACCATTCCAGAGGACATGCTTCCATGCTGATGACACTCGTTAAAAAACAATGTGTTAATTAAATTTGTGACTGAACTCCTTGGGGGAGAATTGTATGTCCCCTGCTCTGTTTTATCTGCATTCTGCCATATATTTCATGTTATAGCAGTCTCAGGTGATGACCCAGCGCATATTATTCATTTTAAGAACACTTTCACTGCAGATTTGACAAAACACAAAGAAGGTACCAACGTGAGATTTCGAAAGATAGCTACAGCACTCAACCTAAGGTTTAAGAATCTGAAATGCCTTCCAAAATCTGAGAGGGACAAGGTGTGGAGCATGCTTTCAGAAGTCTTAAAAGAGTAACACTCCGATGAGGAAACTACAGAACCTGAATCACCAAAAAAAATCAACCTTCTGCTGGTGGCATCTGACTCAATGAAAATGAACATGCGTCGGTCCACACTGCTTTGGATTATTATTGAGCAGAATCCGTTATCAGCATGGACGCATATCCCCTGAAATGGTGGTTGAAGTATGAAGGGACATATGAATCTTTAGCGCATCTGGCATGCAAATATCTTGCGATGCTGGCTACAACAGTGTCATGAGAATGCCTGTTCTCATTTTCATTTGACATTGTAAACAAGAAGCAGGCAGCATTATCTCCTGCAAATGTAAACAAACTTGTTTGTCTGAGTGATTGGCTGAACAAGAAGTAGGACTGAGTGGACTTGCAGGCTCTAAAGCTTTACATTGTTTTATTTTTGAATGCAGTTATTTTTTGTACATTATTCTACATTTGTAAATTCAACTTTCATGCTAAAGAGATTGAACTACAATACTTGCATTAGGTGAATTGAAAAATACTATTTCTTTTGTTTTTTTACAGTGTAAGTACTTGTAATAAAAAATAAATATAAAGTGAGCACTGTATACTTTGTATTCTGAGTTGTAATTGAAATCAATATATTTGAAAATGTAGAAAACATCAAAAATATTTAAATAAATGGTATTCTATTATTAACAGTGTGATTAATCATGCAATTAATCGCGATTAATTTTTTTAATTGCTTTACAACCCTAATTATTACAGAACATCCTGTCTATAAGGAAGTTTATAAATAACCCTTGTCTGTTAGTGGTTGGCTTATGCCCTGATGTCTGAGGGATTATACAGCTTCTCAACTTTTTTTAAAAAAATCTTGTTTAATGTAACTGTGGATGTTCTAATTGACATTGACTTGGTTCAGCCTTGCTGAAAGGAAGGCCATTGTTGAAGTAATCAAGTAATTTTACTGAGACGCAGTAAATTCATATATTTAAAACACAGTCACATCAAAGGAATTCTTGTAAAATAACTGTTCATACAGTTACTATATTGTTTATGACCCAGAGTGATAAACAGTAGTTTCTGACAGCCTTGTACCTTGGGAAGTACAATACCTGGAGTAACACTTTTAAAATAAATCCAACGCTTAAACATTCATTACACATTTTGCAAAAACTCATCTGCAATGAAGGATTTTTGATTAAATGTCTGGAATGCCAAAGAAACTGTCAAGTGTGACTCCCTAGTTTCAATGTAAGGCTCTTTTATGTGATGCATCGCTTTTGCATATGGAAAGATTAAAGTTGCTTCCTCACTGGGTGCTACTGTATATGCTAATTGCTACACTAATCTGCAGACGTTCTTTTGATATAACCTTTTTTGTACTCTGCACAGCAGGTTGTTTAGGTTGTCTGTGAAGAAAATGGAAAAAGGCCCAGTGGGGGCCGGAAGTACTGGATGTTTGTTATCACTCATCAGAACATTGTCTGCATAGACATGCCTGTAATTTAAAATATATATATATATATATAATGCAGTCACAGGAGTTGCTGCTGCAGTGGAGCTGTCCATTTAAAACAAAGGAATATCCAAGTGTCAAAATGAAAGAGAACTTAAATTGCTTGCAAAATTTCAGGAGTGATGCAGAAGGACTGTATTAAAATAAGTGATCCCATGGAAACCATTGTAATAATATGAATGAGATAGGATGCATAGACCCTGAGTAGGGGACAAAGAGTCACTTTTGTGTGCCCTGGCTCCTGTTTGCAGTGGGACCTACCTGGAAGGAAATGAGGGGAGATTCAGCTGGGGATGATTTTCCTCTTGGATGGGAGCATCGATAGGCAGTGTTTGGGGGGTGTTCACCTACAAAAGGTAACAGATGAGAGAAGAGAAGCTGATGCTGTCTGAAGGCTGCTCTGCCTTTCAGTGGGCTGGCTGCAAGGAGACAAATGCTGTACCCGAAAGACATTGTCTGACAAGAATGTTACTGGTTTTAGCTACAGGAAGCCAAGTCTGTGCCCAGAAAACAGCTGAGGCGGAAAGCTCTCATTTCAGTGTGTAAATTCTTCCATGGGTGTTCAAATGCTGAACTCAGGCTTCAGCTTCAGGGCGCTGTTTTCTGAGCAGAGGAAAGCCATGTTCCTTTTATTTTTTCCAGTCATGGATTGTCCATGATTTCATTCTTGCCTTAGAAGAAATAAGCTGATGTCAAAGTTCAAGGGATTCCCCTAAGTTCCTGTGCAAGTTCACATCTTTTAAACATACTCATGTAAATTCAACGCTATACTAGAATTACTTGATCGTTAACCCTGGACATCCTCACAGAAAGCCTGAGACAAGTTAATATCACTTGAATAATTAGAACACCCCCAGTTTCCTGACTCATTATTATTGTTTAATGTGTTTAAAACATGAGGCAGAAGTGCAAAGCAAGTATCTATTTTGGAATGACATATACAGTATTTAAGGTGCAGCAACAAAAGCAAAGTCTGCAGTAATACCACCTTGTTCTGTGAGCCTACCAGATCTCCCAGGCTAAGCTGGCTGTTGGATATAGAAAAACTGAAGTGCTGCAGAAGGTGGTGGTGGTGACTTGGCAGCTGGCACTCTTCTCTCTGAATAAGTACTGAGTCAAATCCCCAGGGGGAACTTGCTGCTGGAGGTGATCTCTTTTCAGTGAGACATAAACCATGGTCTTGACCACTTGAAGCAATTAAAGATATAGTGGCACTTTCCTCAAGATCAGGGATGTTTGCTCCAGGATCCTGCCCATTCCCAAACCTAGCGGCAGATTTGACAGTCTGGGGTCAGATGCCCTCAATGGACGGGATTGTTATGATAGAAAAAAGCTCATCAAGATGCCTCCCTTTTCCCACAAGCACCACCTCAACCTTGTCAAGGTTCAGTTTTAGTCATGTCCTCTTCATTTCAGGGGTTGGACTCAGAAAAGCAGCCAACGCTTGGAGATAATGTTGTGTTCATTTGTCTTTTGCATACATTTAACACTTCGGCCTCTGCTACCTCACTAGCTGTGCCAATGTCTTCATGGAGACATTAAAAAGGATGGGAGAATTAAAATGAGCCTTACAGGATCCTGCACGGAGGGATCTGGAATCAGAGGAGCAGTTGCCCATTATGTCTCTCCTAGTTCAGTCTGAGAAGAAAGACATGCACCATTGTAGAGTGGTTCCATCCATGCCATCACCTCTTGGGGTGGGAAGAGAAGTGGTATCAAATGCCAAAGGGAGGGCCATCCGGATTAGTATGGACACACTGTTACTTCCCTCGTCAATGGACAGAAGGAGGACATCCACCAGTGCAATCAGCAGCATCTAGTTCCTGAATAAAAATGAAATTCTCTCTAATGTTTTAGTTCTATCATTTTCAGTGTTCACTCAGAATTACAAGTGGGTGATCTTAAAGTGATGGCTGGAAACAATGTCATCAGTACTGCATCCATCTGTACTGAAGTGTTTAGCTAAAAGTGAAATGGTAAATGCATGTGGTATATTTCTTCTGTGGTTCCTTTACTATTAGTTTGCATTTAAAGCACAGGCAGAATATTATATTTTTAAAGTAAAATATAGCCAAAATAAACAAAGTATTTATTCTGTAACACCACTGAGATCTCTACATCTTATATCCCCCAAGCTATCTTGCTAAGACTGAATTATCTATATTTAGTAGTATACTTTAAAGAGCTTTTTGTGTCTTGATGTGCTGCAAATATTTTACCTCATGCAGCGGCAGTCAGTCCCAGGCGGTTCTAAACTATTCTTGTTAGAATTCCCACAGAAGCTCAAAAATCAAAGTCAATATCACCTGTTAAAATTAAGTTTCCATAAATATAGTCTCACCCGCAAGCTGTACAGAATTTTACTAAAGGATTCAGCTGGGTAGTTAGAAGCTACAACACAATCATGAGAATTTTGGAAGAAAAATATTTTTCCACCACAAGTCGGCAGAAAATCTGTGCTAAAATCCTGTGCTCGGGGCTCTCATGACAAATTAAAGAAATTCTTACAAAGGAGACAAAAGGTGGAGTGCATGAAACCAGGATTGCACCACACTTTCTTTTCTTGTTATGACTATGCAGAATATCTACCACCCCTTTTCTTTTGTTAGAAGCAGTCACTTTTAGAAAAGAGAAATTGGTTTGTCTTCTCTGTGAAGATCTCAAACTATTTTATTAAAAAACAACAACAAAAAATCAACAAGCACCATTTCTGGTTTCTTGACTATCACCCACTGATGTAGTTAGTCCTGTTGCTCAAGTAGTAACAGCCTCTGAAGCAGGGATAAATGCTCAGGATTCAAAGGCTCCTGGTGACAGGAAGGGGATTTTTACAGTTGCGAATAATAGAAGTTGTTTTTACCCTTTTCCTTTACAAAAAAAACTCTAGGAAATTGTTCACAAAAAATTGTTAAGAGAACATTATTTAAGTTGCAAAGTCAAGCACTTGAAAGTGAATGCTATATTTATGGTTGCTGTACATGATGGAGAGAATGGAAGGGATGTATTATACAAAAGGACAATAGGCGACTCCTTGACTGTACCTGCGTCCGTAAGTTGTTACTCTTAATATACTCATGAGTCATGACGCAGAGTGCAGGTGGCAGTGAAGTCCTGCAATTTGTCCTGGGGGCTTAAGGTGAGTTTATTCATTGTTAAAGGGGAGTCAGGATTTTTTCAGGGCATCCCAGTGCAGCTGGAGGAGTGCATCACTTCCTAGTTCAAGCAACTAGTTTTTGGGCTGCAAGAATCAAGTGATATATACAATAATTATATATGTTAACAAGCCCCACTGCCCCCCAGGAATCCTGACTGAAAGATTGGTGCTGGATCCTGCAAAGGACTCAGCTGTGTCAATTCAATAACATCCAAGGCTCCCGGCAGCAGGGCCGGCTCTAGCTTTTTTGCTGCCCCAAGCAGCAAAAAAAAGCGCTGCCCCCCAGACCCTCCCACCAAGCGCCGGGCTGTGCCGTCCTCCCCCCAGCCGAGCACCGCGCCACCCCCCCACTGAGTGCCGCCGGAATCCCCCCCAGAGCGCCGCCCCCACGCGCCGCCCCTCCGCCGAGCGCCGTGCCGCCGGAGCCCGCCCCCCGCCGAGCGCCGCTGGAACCCCCTTCCAGCTCCGCGCCCACGCCGCCCCCTCGCCGAGCCCCATGCAACTGGAGCCTGCCCCCCCAGCGCCGCGCCACGCCGCCAGGGCGCCCCCCCCGTGGAATGCCGCGCCGCGCTCCCCCCGCCGCCCCTTACCAGGTGCCACCCCAAGCATGTGCTTGGGTGCCTGGTGCCTGGAGCTGGCCCTGCCCGGCAGACCAGTAGGTTGGTTTCTCGTATAATCATTCCCTCATTTGACATGGGGGAGGGGGCTTATTAGTAAAACAGTCAATGTGTGAGGAAAGGCTCAGAGGATAGGGGATCCAGGGACAGGCAGGCTTGGATGTGGGGGAGAATAATGGTGGATAGAGGCAGACAGGCTTAGTCGGACAGAGAGTAGGTCAGACAAGCTGGGACGGTAGCAGGTTTGGGAAGGAGGAGCAGGAGAAAGTCTTCATGGGTCACAACTGGTGCAAATGACTGAGGGATGGAGAGGCAGCTCCTGCCAGGGAGAACAGGAGATTGAGAGACCTTGATTCAGGTGTCGGGAGATCAGACAGGGCACAAAAGGACTGAAGAAACCCCCAGTGAGATAGATGGCGGGAGGCAGGAACACCACGGAACAGGAGATGGAGCTGGAACTTGGAAAGAAAGAACACCTGCACCCATGAATATCCCATTCACCCATGTCTCACTAAGGGCTGTTCACAGTGATGGGGGACTTGTTCAACCCTAGCGTGCTTTGGCATGACAAGGCAGGTGGAGAATGCAGCTCATATAATTTCCAACGAGGTGTGCAAAGCAGAGCATGTGCAAGACTACGAAAACTGACCTTGGGAGTTAAGGGTGCTCAGCAAATCATAGGACAGGCCTTGAGAGGCTATATTTCATGGAATCCACTGCATCCTCAGTCAACATATCCCTATTTTTGTGGTACCACAGATTCTACTGGGCTGTGTCCCTCCTCTGTTACTAAATCTATCATTGTGTCATCCTTTTAAATGAACACCAAAAATAGCAAAGAAACAACAGCTAAGTCACCGGATGAGGTGACGTGCTAAGAGTAGACGAGAAAGGATTGATGTGTGTGTTTGCCTGAGAATATTCACGACACTAAAACATAGTTATTGTCATGATCACCAGTGTCTGCTACTTAGAGCAAGTCTATAATTGACATGAATGTCTCAGATAATTTATCAAGTATCAGGGGGTAGCTGAGTTAGTCTGTATCTACAAAAACGGTTTTTACTCACGAAAGCTTATGCCCAAATAAATCTGTTAGTCTTTAAGGTGCCACCAGACTCCTTGTTGTTTTTTCAGATAATTTATGTAGCAACAAGACTTTCACACTTTCCTACTTCTGAATAATTGCTAATATATCATAAGACAGTCACTTCATCACACAGTGAAGCTTCTTCTAATGCTGTCTATCACAGGGTTACTGAACATCTGTTGATGCAGACTGTCACTGAGTCCCTCAGTTTTGCTGTCTTTTTAGCTTATTGTCATTACCATCCACCTACTCATTCTTTTAGGTTGTGGAAAGTTTTACTTAGTCATGGTATTAGATCTATATAAGCCTCTTTCTGTATCCAAAAGGAGCATCTGCTTAGGGTTCAGCATGTAAATCTCTGAACGGTTCTGTGGCAGGGGATTCTTTTTTCTTATGTCTCTTTATTGATTGCATATACAATACAGTTTAATGCACTTACAGCAGAACCTCAGAGTTATGAACACCTCAGGAAGGGAATGTTCCTAACTCTGAACAAAACGTTATGGTTGTTCTTTCAAAAGTTTACAACTGAACATTGACTTAATACAGCTTTGAAACTTTACTATGAAGAAGAAAAATGCTGCTTTTAACCATCTTAATTTAAATGAAACAAGCACAGAAACAAAAAGAACAGGAGTACTTGTGGCACCTTAGAGACTAACAAATTTATTTGAGCATAAGCTTTTGTGGGCTACAGCCCACTTCATCGGATGCATGCAGTGGAAAATACAGTAGGAAGATATATATATTTACACAGAGAACATGAAACAATGGGGGGGGGTTACCATACACACTATAAGGAGAATGATCAGTTAAAGTGAGCTATTATCAGCAGGAGAGAAAAAGAACTGTTTGTGGTGGTAATGAAAATGGCCCATTTCCAGCAATTGACAAGAAGATGTGAGGAACTGTAGGGGGCGGTGGGGAAGTATGGGGAAATAGTTTTACTTTGTGTAATGGCCCATCCACTCCCAGTCTTTATTCAAGCCTAATTTAATGGTGTCCAATTTGCAAATGAATTCCAATTCAGCAGTCTCTCGTTGGAGTCTGTTTTTGAAGTTTTTTTGTTGTAATATTGCGACTTTTAGGTCTGTAATCGAGTGGCCAGGGAGACTGAAGTGTTCTCCAACTGGTTTTTGAATGTTATAATTCTTGACGTCCGATTTGTTCTCAGAAACAGTTTCCTTACCTTGTCAAATCTTTATTTTATAATGACAAGTTTCAGAGTAACAGCCGTGTTAGTCTGTATCCGCAAAAAGAAGAACAGGAGTACTTGTGGCACCTTAGAGACTAACAAATTTATTTAACAAATTTAACAAATTTAGCTTATGCTCTAATAAATTTGTTAGTCTCTAAGGTGCCACAAGTACTCCTGTTCTTCTTTATTTTATAAACATTCCCTTTATTTTTTTAGTAGTTTACTTTTAACACAGTACTGTGCTGTACAGTATTTGCTTTTTTTTGTCTCTGCAGCCTGATTGTATATTTCCGGTTCCAAATGAGGTGTGTGGTTGACCAGTCAGTTCGTAACTCTGAGGTTCTACTGTATTTTGTTTTGTGCTTTGGGGGGGGGGGGGGGAGATGCCATTTTTAAGCACCATATGGAGATGACTGTTCTGCATTATAGGAATCTGAACCATAGGTTATCACTTACTCTTGATGGCAGTTGAAGAGGTATCTTTGATGTATCTCTTACATTTATTTCCATGTGAAATTGACTTCTATAGCCTGTTGAACCAGAACAGGTTGTCATACATAGGCAACACAGTTTAGTGGATTGAATATGGGGCTAAGAGGATTTCTTCTGTCACCTTCACCTTTATATCTTGCATGTGACCTTTTAATTCACTTACGCTCTCTATCTCAGTATTTCCATCTATAAAATGGGGATACAAATATTTATATACCCCTTCTCATAGAGGTGTTTGAAGGGTTGGCTTTCGAATACCATAGCAATGAGAGGGGTATAAACACCTTAGCCCATAGTTAACATAAGTGCTTTGGGCTCTGTATCAAGCCTTTAGAAGACCCAGCCTTGCAATGCAGGTGCAGAGGCAAAATCGACTACTGGCAGTCTCAGGAAGTATTCTACCTATAGATCACGTGGGAGGCAGAGTGCTGATGGTGGAGCTCAGAGGCAGCTCTTGCATTTCATTTTGGAAGTGTAGTGTGAACTCCCTCTCTATCAATTGGTTTTCACCAGCCAGCAGGGAGATGGACAGGGCTGTACTCATACTCCTTGACAGCACTAACACTTCCTCAGTCCTTGTGCTCAGGGAGTGGAAATACTGGGATCATGGTTGCCCCCTGCATTGGTGCATATAGCACCTTGTGTACACTCCCCTTCCTGGCACGTGTACACAAGGCCAGCTGCAATCTGACCCTTAGGGTAAGTCTACACTTGGAGCTGGGGGTGTGATTCCCAGCTTGAGGAGACATATTTGCATGAGCGCTCATCAGGCTAACATGCTAAAAATAGTAGTGTAGCCCTGGTGGCATGGGCAGCAGTGAGAAGTGGGAGGGGCTAGCTTCCATGAGTACAAACCTGCCTGGGCCTCATTGGTACTGTTACTTGAAATTGGGCCAGCTAGTAAGCTTAGGGAGAACTAATGACCCACCAGAGTTTGGCAGAAAGCAGCACATTTATTATACTGATAGCTAAGCTCAAAAGAAGTGTGGGGGGGTGTCACATTCACATTCGCATACTCACGCTCCCAGGACAGGAACGGCACTGGAGATGTTAGGATCCTTGAAGGTAAGTGTCCCACAGCGCAGTGATGGACAGGATGATGAAGGTAAGTCTTCCCGAGGCACGATGAAATGCAACGCAGCGAACCACTGGCCAGGCGGTCTGGGCAGGGCCGGCTCCAGGGTTTTTGCCGCCTCAATCAGCAAAAAGCAAAAAAAAAAAAAGCCGTGCTCACAATCTGCGGCACTTCGGCGGCAGTTCTACCGCCACCGCTTCAGTCTTTGATGGCAATTTGGCGGCTGGTCCTTCACTCTGAGAGGGAGTGCGGGACCCGCCGCCGAATTGCCGCTGAAGAGCTGGAAGTGCCGCCCCCCTCCGTTGGCCGCCCCAAGCACCTGCTTGCTGGGCTGATGCCTGGAGCCGGCCCTGGGTCTGGGTGAAGGGCCTTCACGGGAGGTACAAGCTTCTGAGTGCACTCCTGAGCACATGGTCCCTTCCCCTTTTAAGGACCTGCTCCTCATGGCCTGCGACTACAGATGATTTGGCCGCGCCTGGTTGGTCACACTCCACCTCGGACAGTGTCCATGCATTGGGTATGTGAGCGCTGCCTAATTAGAGTCCCAGACACCTTGTCTACCTGGAAGCTCTTCTGATCTTCCAGCTGTTTAAGCAGCCCATTCATCCCACAAGCATTCCAGGAGGGAGGGGGAGGGGGAAAGCCACTTCACAGGTATTCAAAGAGGAAGAGGAGACATGACGCGGGTGGGGGGGGCGGGGCGGGAGGAAGTGTAACAGATCTTTTGAGTATACAGGTTATACATAGCATACAGATCACTGGTGCTCCTACAACAGGTACATAGTTAGGCAATTAGCCCAAGCTGCTGCCCACGCTACACTATTTTTAGCACACTGGCTCAATGAGTGTTAGCACGGTTTGTCTCAAGTTGGGAATCCCTTAAAGTCTGTCTACACAGCTAGCCGGATTCAAGCTAGCTCAGATTGGCTAACTCATGCACAGCTCTTGCTGTGTTGACATACCCTGAGTGGTGGTGTTGCTGAGCAGCAAATGTAGATTTAATCTCACATGCATCTGGCCTCACCTTTTGCAGAAACTAGAACAGGTCAGTATTCTATAATCCATAAACTCTGGTGCAGGTTTTCTGGATGACACAACTATGATTGGATGTCGCATAATCCAGCAGTGGGTATGGTTGATGCTGGCCTTCTATTGCAGGGAACTGTACCCGTTACGTTGGCAACCAAAAGTTTGGAGAATTCTGCTGTTTCTAAGAATGCATGTATCCAATGTATGCTCATTGGGACCAATTCATCCACATCTGGCAGAGTGAATCTGAATCTATGCACAGCACATTTATAAAGACCTTCATTCTAAGGCTTTGCCTTTATTTACAAATGAGTACATTACGTATTTGTCTGAATTAGTGTGGGACTTTTGTTTATTGCCTTTCACAAGACTTGACTTACTCTGGTGCTTGTCCAGAATGTTTACAGTTTATACACATTGATTGGTTGGCTTCAAACCTCTAATAGTATGGGTGTGGTGTAGTACAGTTTATCACATACCTTGATTTTTTTCCCATCCAACAAAATGTAGAAGACTGATACTTTAAATAGCCATTGGTTCAATCTCTGAGACATATTTGTAGCTATTACCTGCTTCAAATGATAGATTTTCTCCTTGTATACAGAGGTTAACAGAATACTTAACATAAATGCCCATAGAACTGTTAGTCATGCAATAGACACAAAAATTATGAAAACCGAGAGCACTATGGGTCGCTCACTGCATAGCTAAACCTAACTGCGATGGTATAAAATCTCATACAAGACTACAGTATAGGAAACCAATTGGAATGGCTGGATAGGTATGTACAGTGAGAGAGACTTGTGAATGGATACTGATTTTTTTTCTGACTAGAGCACTAACATCAAACTGGAATGTTTCCTGTACTTGCTGCTGTAGGTTACTGCAGTACTTGGTAGTGTAACCTTTCTGCCAGGTGGTCAATGGTAGCAAAAAGAGCCAGGTTCAATATAGCTAGGATCCTTCTTGACAAATAACTAAACTGGCTCAAGCCACTTTCCAGAAACCTGGGGAAACTAAATGCCCCCCTCCCTGGGTGCCCTTAGGAGGCAGATCTTTCACACTTACAAGCATCCTGAGACTGTGTACAAACAAGAAAATCTTTATTAAGGGGCAAGTTTTTTGTTGAGGTTGATGGATTTCCACTCCATGCGGCTAAATTTAGTGCCTTGCACGGTGTCAAGTATCAGGGGGTAGCCGTGTTAGTCTGTATCTACAAAAACAACAAGGAGTCTGGTGGCACCTTAAAGACTAACAGATTTATTTGGGCATAAGCTTTCGTGGGTAAAAACCTCACTTCTTCAGATGCATCATGAACTTGAGGAAACGCGGCAACTGTACATGCAAATAAAGAGTAGAATACCCTCCCTCCCAGTAACTTTGGTCATTAGTCGTTCATCTAACTCCCTTGTCACCCACTGGAGGTAATAAATAGTCCCTTGGCTGCATCACCTCACTCCTCCAACAAAACCCACTGACTGCTGGGTCAGTAGGTAGCAGTAGTCTCTTTGCGGATCTGTGTCCAGCCCCAGGGGACCTGTTTGCCTGGAAGCACTACCCCGTAACCCAACTTAGTGCTTCGGTTTTACTAAGGTGCTGCAGAAGCAGGGCCCCATCAGAGTCCACTCAGCTCTGCTGTTGCCCTCTGCATTTCTCTTGACACGGAATCCCCACGAAAAGGGATCCAAGGCCTGGTCTACGGTGGGGGGGATCAATCTAAGTTATGCAACTTCAGCTACGTGAATAATGTAGCTGAAGTCGACGTACTTAGATCTACTTACCGCTGTGTCTTCACTGCGGTGGGTCGACTGCTCACGCTCCCCCATCGACTCCACCCGTGCCTCTTGCTCCGGTGGAGTACAGGAGTTGACGGGAGAGCACTCGGGGATCAATTTATCGCGTCTAGACTAGACATGATAAATTGACTCCCTGCTGGATTGGTCGCTGCCCGCCAATCCGGCAGGTAGTATAAACATACCCCAAGAACACTTAGGACCCTTGATTAGACTCCTGGCTGTCTGGAACCCAGTCCTTTGCCACAAAATAGAGCCTCTTCCCCCTCTTTGAGCCTTTCTGGGAGCCCACTATTCCCCCACATCCAAGTTCTTGTATAGGTATGGCGGCTCCCCAAGTGTCACTGCAGGAATTGTGGGTAGGTAGTCTAAGCAAATGAAGCTTTCTATGGCAGCATTTTTCCCTTTTCACCAACAGAGGGAGTAGAGAGCTGTTTTGCCTCTCGAGCTTCTACTCATACATAGTTCCTTTGCTGGTACAGATCTTCAAAATATTGTTCAGTGATATCCTTTTGGAAGAGATCCATATCTAAATAATGCCTGGGTTTTTTTTTCCAGAATGGTTTGACTTTAAGTATGGTGTTTTGATATATGGTTCTGCTTTTCTTCTGATGCCACACTTCCAAATTGACTAACTCACAGCTGGAGACAAATGAAAATTGTTTCCCAGTCACAAAAAGCTACGGAATTCAGGGATACCTCCCAGGATTTTTGACTCAGGCCAAAGAGACAGCTTTAAGGCATCTTTAAGGTGGGCAGCAATGTGGAATCAAAACTGCGCTTTGTGCCTCACAAACATGGTTTGCAGAGTCAACAAGAACCACTTCTGAATGATGGGCTCAATTCTGTAAGGTGCTGAGCACTCTAGCCCCTATCCAGCAGAGCAATTAAGCACATTTTAACTATAAGCACATGAATAACCCCATTGATTTACTGGATTGGGGGCCACCTTGCAGGACCAAGCTCTATTTTCCTGCTCTCTTCAGGACAGGATGCATGCAACTAGCAAGGGTGCAATAATGCACATGTAAGGGATAGGGACATGTGAACTAGAAACTATTTTTGTATTCATTTAAGATTGGAAACAAATCCCATGGCTTGCCAGTTCTCTTTCTGCATCGGTGCTGTGGACCCATCCAGCCAGTGTCTTAAGAAGCTGGAGCTCATACTCTGAAGCTTAGGGAAGGGGGTGGGCTTCAGACCCTGAGCTTCAGCCTGAACCTAAATATCGACACAGCTATTTTTAGCACCAGAGTCCAAGCCCTTGGAGCCTGAGTCTGTAGAATCAGTCTCTGAGATCTGTTGCTGTAAGAACCTACTGGTTATGTAGACATACCCACAGTGGTCACCTACCGGCAAACTCCTACCATCTCATCTAGGTAACCACAATGTTATCAAGTATTAAGGAAAACGCTTCCCTGCCCCATAATGGAAATATACCTTTACTGTCAATGCCCTAAAACTTTGTTACAATCATGAAATTCCTTTTTTGGGTGGTGACTGGAGATGGATGTGAACAATTTTTGCAGTGAAAAATTTGATGTCCTTTTATTTTCTATTTGCAAGTTACCCTCACAGACATTGACTGTTAATCATAATGGATCTATGAACACTTCACACAAACACATTTCAACCTTCAAAAGCTATTATTTCTATGTCTTTGGCTATTCACTATTTGTGGTGTGCAATTGGCCACCGAATTCACATATATATTTTCTGCTTCTTGGTTGGATCACTGAAACTTTTTTGAAAAGGAGGAATGGCTTTGAGAACATTGCTGTTGTGAATATTCAAACAAGTATTCATAAAACTTCAGTTTTCAGCAAACATTCTTGGAGACAAAAATTCCACTTGTGAATATTTGTGGAAAATTAACAAAGTGCTGACAGGATCAGCAAAATAAATGTGTGTTTTATTCATTAGAATGCTGATTAATATTTTATTTTATTGTATTGTTCCAGTTATAGGGATGACAGACCTAGCACTTTTTAAAGATCTTTTTAAGACGGAACTATAGCTCACAATGCTGATTAGAAATTTGGTAGCTGAGACCTCTTTCAGTTGGTCAATTCACAAGCTAATATTTTATTAAGTTTATAGTTATTTTAGTCATTCTTATAGCTTTTGTGCTAATCTAGGGTGAGATTTTTCAAAAGTGCTCAGCATTGGCCTAACTGTTCCCAGGGAAGTCAATGGTAAAATTCACGTGGATTCAAGAGAAGTAGATTTAGACTCACCACAGTGAGTACTCTTGAAAAATCCCACCCTTAGTGTATATTTCTTTTTACAGAAGATAGCTCTTTGGATCATTAGTTACATAATCTGCAACAAAACATAGATTGGGGGAGGGAGTGTTAACCTATTAAATTGATAGTCATTTGGGGAAAATCAAGTTTAGCAGGGGCAAATGTTTCAACAGTTAAAGCCTTACATTAATTTATGGAAAGCATGTTTAACAATTTTGTCGCTCTGGGAGTATTTAATTATACATACAAACATGAGCAAACATGAGAATTACTACCATATTATTAACTGCTGAGTCCTACATGGGTGTGGAAATAGGAAGTTCCCATGACAGAGGGCCTGAATGAAGTCAATGGCAAACCATCTATTAACTGCAGTAGAAGCAGGATCAGGCACAGACTTTGTAATATTGCATGCTCACTGAGGGCTGGTTCAATCCTAAAACATACAGAGGTGCCATCTCTCTCTGTTATCCTCATGATTTTAGTGTGTTGTTTTAAAAGCTGATGATAATCTCAGGATAAGCTTGGGCTATCTTGTGAGTTCTGTCTGTTTAAAATCACCACATGTCCCCATGGGTACCCTCACCCCCAATGGCCATCACTTCCTTAGATCCTTTGGTGCTGGAAATGAGCCTGCCTCTAGAAAAAAAGGTGGCTACTATCTTCCATTGTCTCCAGTGGGTCTGAAGCCAGGCTTTCTTTAATGGATGTTCCTGCCCACATTTACCGTGTATAGTCCAGGCAGGAGAAAAGTGAGGGGACAGTGGAATGTGGACTACAGATAGGGACTGTGGGGGCAGACAGACTGAGGAGCAAGGGAATGTCAGGATGGAGAGACTGGGGAGGGGGGGACAAGAAACTGAAGAGGAAAGGGAGGGAGAATGGGGGAAAGAAATGGAGACCATCGGAAGTTGAAGAATGTAGGTGAGCAGAAAACTGGAAGGAACAGAGAGGATGTTAGGGGCATATGAATGCCTGGGAGGGGGATGAGAATGAGATGGCAGGGAGACGGAGTTATGGGGAAAAAGCTATGAAGGGAAGTGACTATAAGGTTGGGGAAAAGATGGGGCGGGGCAGGGCAGGGAGGTGGTGGTAGAAAGGATAGAATGGAAAATCCACCCACCTAGTGTTGCAGAAAAAGTAATTGGAGTGCCCCTGAAAACACTTGGGGTGAGGCTTTCATTTTTCAACCTTAAATGATCTCACACCCACCTACAATAGAGTATTGGAGATTCCCCTTAAAGGTTCAAAAATAAGGAGAGTAGCCAAAAACTCTATAAAAAAAAAAAAACCAAAACAGGAAAACAAACAAACAAACCTCATGAGAAATGACCATAGTTCAAAAATTCAAATGTTCAAAAATCAGGAGACTGGCCAAAAACTCTATTTAAAAAAAAAAAAAAGAAAGAAAAGAAACAGGAAAACAGACAAACAAACCTCATGAGAAATGACCAAAGTTCAAAAATTTAGCCAGACTCCAAAAATCAGAATTTTTTTTAAAAAATTGTTAACTCCCCCTGCCCATCCCCAGTGTGTGAGAGACAATTAGTGCTGCCTGTAATTGATCGATTTAATTATGTGTCCTCCCGCCCACACAATTAATTATGTAACCCCCACATAGGCCTGTCCCTCCATCTTCACCTATGCTCCTGTGGTTCTTCACAAACATACAACCCAGCCATGGGGGGAGACTATTGCAGCTGGGTGGCAGACAAGGTTCTTCACCCTTTCCCTAGGCTGGTGTTGCTGGGATTGACAGGAGAAGCCGAGAGTTGACTGACCCACTAATCACATGAGAGGATGGGGAAGTAGCAGGACTCTTTCTGCTCCCCTCCTGTGAGAAAGCTGTTGGCTATTCCCTCTCCCGCTACCCCAACGTCCTGAGGGGAGGGGGAATCTGCCTGCTTCCTGTAGTAGCCCTGATTGGTGGCTTTTCTGAGGAGGTGGGAAGATGGGGAATACAGCAAAGCAAAGGGAATTTCCCCAGGCAGGGATGAAATTCAGGAGAGGTCAGGAGCTTCTGGCTTCACAGGGAGACTAGCTTTAGCCTCCAGTACCAACCAAACTCATGTAACTCCCCAAGAAATCCTGAGAGTTGGCAACATTGGCATGAGAAGCATCCTCAGCTTCCAGTGACTTCTTTTTAAAATAGCAAGGAGTACTGGTGCCTAGGGAAAGTGAAAGATGTGATGGGGCTTTTGTTTGTTTATGTTTAAAATGCAGCCTCTGATCTTCTTTATGTTATACTGTGGGTTCTTGAAATTGGTGAATCTCCTGAGCCTTGTGTTTGGCTTCAGGAAATCTACAGAAGCCAGGGCCCATCTGCACAGCTCTCAGCTGAGTGGCTTTTGCAGGGTTAGTGGAAAATGAAAGCTGGCACTTCCCACTTTTATGCCCTTTCACTCCAGATCCTCTCTTTTTACTTCCATCTACTTTAAAAATGTAATTGGCCCTTAAGCAGTGCCAGTTACAACTAGTAGTGGTTTCATATTTAAGGAAACAGAACTGAATGCTAATTTTTGTTTGGTAGGAAGGCAGTGAACCCAAAGAACATTCATCCCTGCTGCATGTTGCTTCCATCTAATCTATCTGTGTAAGATTTTATAAGGTCACCCCTCACCCTGGCATCTGAGTGCTTCTATCCTTGTTTTCAATGTCCTGAAGGGTAGCCCTGCATTTTGAAGCACTTGGAGGAGAGGAAGGTGATCAGAACAGTGAATATGGATTCACCAAGGGCAAGTCATGCCTGACCAACCTGATTGCCTTTTATGATGAAATAACTGGCTTTGTGGATATGAGGAAAGTGGTGGATGTGATATACCTAGACTTTAGCAAAGCTTTTGATACAGTCTCCCACACTATTCTTGCCAGCAGGTTAAAGAAGTATGGATTGGATGAATGGACTATAAGGTGGATGGAAACCTGGCTAGATCGCCGGGCTCAATGGGTAGTGATCAATGGCTCGATGTCTAGTTGGCAGCCAGTATCAAGCGGAGTGCCCCAGGGGTCAGTCCTAGAGCCTGTTTTGTTCAACATCTTCATTAATAATCTGGATGATGGGATGCATCTCACCCTCAGCAAGTTCACAGATTACACTAATCTGGGGGGAGAGGTAGATATGCTGGAGGGTAGTGAGAGGGTCCAGAGTGACCTAGACAAATTGGAGGATTGGGCCAAAAGAAATCTGATGAGATTCAACAAGGACAAGTTCAGAGTCCTGCACTAAGGATGGAAGAATCCCATGCACTGCTACAGACTGGGGACCAACTGTCTAAGCAGAAGTTCTGCAGAAAAGGACCTGGGGATTACAGTGGACAAGAAGCTGGACAGTGTGCCCTTGTTGCCAAGAGGGCTAACGGCACATTGGGCTGCATTACTAGAAGCATTGCCAGCAGATTGATGGAAGTGATTATTCACCTCTATTTGGCACTGGTGAGGCCACATCTGGAGTACTGTGTCCAGTTTTGGGCTCCCCACTACAGAAAGGATGTGGACAAATTGGAGAGAGTCCAGCAGAGGGCAACGAAAATGATTAGAGGGCTGGGGCACATGACTTATGAGGAAAGGCTGAGGGAACTGGGCTTATTTAGTCTGCAGAAGAGTGAGGCGGGATTTGATAGCAGCCTCAACTACCTGAAGGGGGGTTCCAAAGAGGATGGAGCTAGGCTGTTCTCAGTGGTGGTAGATGACAGAACAAGGTCTCAAATTGCAGTGGGGGATGTCTAGGTTGGATATTAGGAAAAACTATTTCACTAGGAGGGTGGTGAAGCCCTGGAATGGGTTACCTAGGGAGGGGTCTGGCTTGACAAAGTCCTAGCTGGGATGATTTAGTTGGTGTTGGTCCTACTTTGAGCAGGGGGTTGGACTAGATGACCTACTGAGGTCTCTTCCAACCCTAATCTTCTATGATTCTATGATTTTACATCCAGACAATAAGCAGGTAAGTCCAAAGTAAGTTTACAGGACCAATCTCACTTCTGTTGTTTGCGTATGCACACACTTATATCTGTTGTGTGAGTCATAAGAAATTATGGTTCACCCACTTAAAAAGAAGACTATTCCCTAGTGGAATGACTATGTGGAAGCCCATATGACATGACTAACAAAATAATTATTAGAAAGACAAGGTGAGTTAAGGTAATATCTTTTACTGGACTAACTTCTGTGGGTGAAAGAGACAAGCTTTTGAGCTCATAGAGAACTCTTCCTCAGGGTCTGGAGAAGATCTGGCCCAGACCCTGAGGAAGAGTTCTGCGTAAGTGCCAAAGCTTCTCTCTGTCACCCACAGAAGTTGGTCCAATAAAAGATATTACCTCACCCACCGTGTCTCCCTAACAACCTGGGCCCAACACTGAATAAAATAACCACACCGCATGTAATGTTCAAAATAACAAGAAACAGAAGATGATTCCTCCTCCTCTTTTCCCTACTCCCTTACACACAGAGACACTTCCAGGAAAACCTAAAGTAAAGTAGGACTATATTACAAAACTACAATCCCCACAATGCATTTTGGCAGTTCAGGGGCTGGTAGAAAGAAAGTGACCATGCAGGCACTGAGCATGAGCAAGTGCCTGTCTGAGAGCAGCGCTGGGCGCTCAGGGACTGGACATAAACAAGAGTACAAGTGCAGGGGTGGACGCGCTTGCCGCTGCCCTTTTGAAAACACTTTGCGAGAGCCGCTGGCCGGGCCCGAGGAGCTGGTGCTCGCTGCTGCGCGCGCCAGGGGGGGTGAAGTTGTGAGGTTCCGCGGGTGGGCGGAGACAGAACGCGGAGCCTCTGCTGAAGCGACGGCACGAGGAGGAGGAGCCCGGGCAGGGAGCTGCGGCTGCTGCAGTGTCCTAGGACCAGCAGCAGCGTCGGCGGCGGCAGGTGAGGAGTTTGGCGTGAGACCCGGCCAGCGCGGTGTGCGGCGGAGCGGTGCAGGGCATAGATCAACGGGCGGCGCTTGTTTCAGACCTGAGCTTGTTTTCGCGGGAGTGCAGAGGCCCCGCCGTTCTCTCGTGTGTGGACACTGAGGCATGCTCTGGGTGCTGAGCAGGGACTGTGAAACCGGGATCTCAAATATCGGCCAGGTTTGGGGGGTCGGGCTCTGGATGCTGGTTCTTGCAACTGCAAGGAGCTTCCGAAGTGTAGGTTGCGTATATAATTTGAGAGGAAAAATGGAAAGAAATTCGAAAGGGGGGAGGGATTGGAAACTTCGTGGGATATGGAGATTAGGCATGGGTGATTTGGCCCCATCTGAAAATTGGGAATAATGATCCTAGTCATCTTTTAGATCTCAAAGTGCTTTACAAAGAAGCTAAGTGCTATCGAAGAGCTAGGTATTGTTATTCCTTTCTTATCACTGTCACATATGTCTGTCACTGTCACAACTTAGCACTTTCCCTCTTGAAAGCACTTTAAGACGGGCAATTGTCAGAATTGGAGCACTGCTCCTGAACTGGTCACGAGGCAGGAGAAGTTGATTACATTATGATACTATACCATTGCTTAGCTCCCTATTGCAATTTTTATGTCCTAAAAATTTAA